>NC_059326.1:116738076-117054615 GCF_018350155.1 Leopardus geoffroyi | reverse complement strand
CTAGAGTGTTGAAAATTTCACAAAGTACACTTTAAATTTTTCAAAGACTTTCTATACATTTATTGAGGTGATCACATAAATTTTCTCCTTTATGTTGCTAATATGATGAGTTACATTAATCAATTAATTTAACACATACTATGTTTATCATTTAGGATTTTATTAGTTTTGAGTAATGTAAAATTCTCACAACATGACCCACAAATCAGCAAGGTGCTTATTTCTCTCCTGGAAGAGTCCAGAAATAGTCAGTACAGGCATAGTGTAACCACTTAATACAAAAGGGGAACAAAGTTACTAATTTGTTTATGTTTATTTTTGAACTATGTGCTCACTACAGAAAATACACCTTTTACAATGTAGAAAAAAGGGAATCAGAATGTTGGAAAAGTTTCAAATCATGATATCTTGAAAGGGCAGTAAGAGTAAGCAGGTTTGAGTGCATATGGAAATTCAAACAGCTGTGCATTTCTATCCATCAAAGTAGGTCTATGAAGAATGAGCTCATGGAGATGTTTGTGGAATCTACCACCTCTGAAGGAACTGAGGTTAAGTGCTTAATGATCGGCTCAGGGCTGATGTTCAACAAAGCCAATAGTCAGGAAGTCAAACTTGAAGTTTGAAACTTCTGAATGGTTCTCCATCTGTCAATCTGCTACTTCCACACCCTTTTGAGATTAATAGCTTCTTCATTTTGCATTCCAAATCTCATGCATGTTCCTCTTGTCCACTTTTAACCTAATACCATATAGGATTCTGGAAAATGTGTTTCTAAGCCTCATATAACACAATCCAGCACAATCATTATCCTTAGCATTCATCCTCATGGTTGAAATGGCTCTCCAACTTGAAGTGTTGTGTCCAACTTGGAAGAGCAAAACACAGAAGGTGAAATTACCAAGTCTAATGAAACCATCCTTTTTGATAACTTGGCAGTTTTTACTTATATCAACTACCCATTGACCAAAACAATTAGTTATGTACATTAGCTACAAAAATGCTGTAGATCTCTCAACAGTAAGAATCAATTATTTGTCCAAACAAGTACCAAAGTCAATAGCACAATGACCACATGCATTGCATATAGTGGTAATTAATTAGAAACAATAACAAAAATAATTTCAAATACACTTACATACTGAAAATACTTAAGTCCAAAGAGACTTCACAATAGAAATGATATAATACATTTTAGTGAATTATAATGCAAATAACATCAGAAGTTGTATGATATAGCTACAAGGGTATTGGGAACAACAATTTTCATACCATAAAGGTTTATATTAGAAAATAAAAAGTAGGAATTATGAGCTAAAAAATATGAGAAATTATGAGCTTATGAGTCACTTCAAAGATGAGACACTGTTAAAGAAATTCCATACTTACAACATTTTAAAGATTTCTCCTCCAGTATGAATTTCCTTACACATAATAAAAGATGAGAGTCATTGGAAGGTTTTCCAAAATTGACGACATTCATTGCGTTTCTCTCCAATGTGACTTTTCACATGCCTTTGAAGCATGAAGGTAAACTAAAGAATTTTCCACATTTTTTACAGTCTTGTATCACAGTATGAGTTCTCACTAGCTCACTAAGCAATGAGAAAAACTTCAAAGCTTTTCCACATTCTTTACATTTATATAGTTTCTCTTCTGTGTATATGTTCTCAAATATGTACTGCAGTGTTAGGAAATATACTTTTCCATATTTCTTACACTTACATGCTCTCTCTCCAATGTGAATTTTCACACGGCTTTGAAGGAATTGGATACAAGCTAAGACTTTCCCACATTCCAAACATTAACATGGTTTCTCTCTAGTATGAGTTCTCATTACCGAACAGATGTGAAGGCAGTAGATACTACATTTCATATATTCACAGTGTTTCTCTTCCAATGTGTAATATCATATATACAGTAAATCATATACAATTATAAGGCATCTCTCCAGTGCTCGTGGTTATTAAAAGGAGAGGGAAAACTAGTCTTTCCCACATTTCTTCCATGTATAGAGTTTCTTTTTGATAGGTTTTCTCACCTGTTGAGTAAGCTTTGAGGAGTAAGTGAAGGTTTTCCTATATTCCTTACATTCATAAGGATTCCCCTCAATGTCAATCTTACATGTACAGTAAGAAATGTGGAAGAAATAAAGATTTAGTCATAATCTTCTATAGTCAAAGTCATATCTTCAATATGAGTTCTCACATGTGCCTCAAGGTTTAAGGACAACTGAATATTTTCCCACATTTTTCACATTCATGGTATTTGTCTTCATTGAGAAAGCATTCTTCTAAGAGATGAAAAAATGGAAGACTTTTTCACATTATGTCAAATAAAGCTTATTTCCACCATGAGTTTTACATGTACAACAATGGATGAAGAATGAATGGTTTTCCTACATTTTGTATATTCTTTTCCAAGAATTTTCACATCATGAGCCCTACACTACAAAGAATAGCTGACAGGCTCTCTATATTCCTTAAACTGATAGAGTTTGTGGCAGTGTGTGATCCCATGTGTGTTTTAACAATGAATGATTAGTTAATGCTTTCTCACATCCACTGAATTCATAGCATTTCTCTTCAGTATGAGTTCTTTTTGTGCACACTTAAAGTTGGAATCTGGCTGAAGGCTTTCTCACACTGATTATTTTTATTAGATTTCTCTCTAGTATGGAGTATCTTCTACACATTGCATATTAAAATCTTTTTCAAATATTTCCCAATTTGATTATATTCAGAGTTTGTTTACCATATGAATTCTTAATTATCTCTCCTATGTCTTGTACTGATCTTCTCTGCCATGACAAAAAAAGATGAGGATCACCTAATAGAAAGTTTTTCACATTACTGGTGAAGTGAAATAATAAAAACTTAAGGTCGACTGTCTTAAGGAAAGGCTGTGTATTCATATCCTGAGATACCCCCAAAAACGTTACGGGTAAAAAGTTAATTTAGGATATAAAATGGAATACAAAAAAATACACAATTAAGCAAAACAAACAAACCAACAAAATCCAAACCCAGTAAACAAGAAACAAAGGAATGAAAACAGATGGTACAAAAAACTGCAGTAGGGGTGCCTGTCTGGCTCAGTTGGTAGAGCATGCAACTCTTGATCTATGGGTTGTGGGTTTGGGCCCAACATTGGTTGTAGAGATTACTTAAAAAATAAAATCTTAAACCACCACAACCCTAGAGAAAACAAGCAAAAACTTCTTTGACCTCAGCCACAGCAATTTCTTGCTTGACATGTCTCCAAAGGCAAGGGAATTAAAGGCAAAAGTGAACTACTGGAACCTCATCAAGGTAAAAACTTCTGCACAGCGAAGGAAATAATCAACAAAACTAAAAGGCAATCAACGGAATGGGAAAAGATATTTGCAAATGACGTATCAGATAAAGGGTTAGTACCCAAAATCTATTAAGAACTTACCAAAGCCAACACCTGAAAAACAAATATTCCAGTGAAGAAATGGGCAAAAGACATAGACACTTCTCCAAAGAAGACAACATCCAGACGGCCAACAGACACATGAAAAGATGCTCAATATCACTCATCATCAGGGAAATGCAAATCAAAACCACACTGAGATACTACATCCCACTGGTCAGAGTGGCTAAAATTATTAACTCAGGAAACAACAGATGCTGGAGAGGATGTGGAGAAATGGGAAACCTCTTGCACTGTTGGTGGGAATGCAAACTGGTGCAGCTGCTCTGGAAAATGGTGTGGAGGTTCCTCAAAAAACTAAAAATAGAACTACCCTATGACTCAGCAATAGCACTACTAGGAATTTATCCTAAGGATACAGGAGTGTTGATGCATAGGGGCACATGTACCCCAATGTTTATAGCAGTGGTTTCAACAGTAGCCAAATTATGGAAAAAGCCTAAATGTCCATCAACTAATGAATGAATAAAGAAGATATGGTTTACATATACAATGGACTACTACTTAGCAAAGAGAAGGAATGAAATCCTGTCATTTGCAGCAACATGGGTGGAACTGGAGGGTATTATGCTAAGTGAAATAAATCAGTCAGAGAAAGACAGGTATCATATGTTTTCACTCATATGTGAAACTTGAAAAACATAACAGAAGACCACAGGGGTAGGGAAGGGGAGAAATAGTTACAAACATGGAGGGAAGGAGGCAAACTGTAAGAGACTCTTAAATACAGAGAACAAACAGTGTTGGGGGAGAGGGGAAAATGGGTGATGAGCATTGAGGAGGGCCCTTGTTGGGATGAGCACTGTGTGTTTGTATGTAAGCGATGAATCATGGTAATCTACCCCCAAAACCAAGAGCACACAGTATACACTGTATGTTAGCCAACTTAGCAATAACTTATATTAACAACAAAAAATATTTTAAAAATTGCAATAGACACAATAATATAAATAATTACATTAAATATAAATGGAACTAACTCTACAATTAAGAGACAAAAATGATAAAACTGGATTTAAAAAAGCAAGATCCAATTCTGTGTTTATATATGATGTATTTAAAATATTAAGACGGCAATCAGCAAAACTAAAAGGCAATGGACAGAATGGGAGAAGACATTTGCAAACGACTTATCAGATAAAGGGTTAGTATTGAAAATCTATAAAGAACTTATCAAACTCAACACCCCCAAAACAAATAATCCAGTGAAGACATGGGCAAAAGACATGAATAGACACTTCTCCAAAAAAGACATCTAGATGGCCAACTGACACATGAAAAAATGCTGAACATCATTCATCATAAGGGAAATACAAATAAAAACCACAATGAAATACCCCTCACACCTGTCAGAATGGCTGAAATTAACAACTCAGGCAACAGATGTTGGAGAGGATGTAGAGAAAGACGATCTTTTTTGCACTGCTGGTGGGAATGAAATTGGTGCAGCCACTCTGGAAAACAGTATGGAGGTTCCTCAAAAAATTAAAAATAGAACTACTCTACAGCCCAGCAATTGCACTACTAGGTATTTATCCAAGGGATACAGGTGTACTGTTTTGAAGGGACACATGCACCCCAATGTCTATAGCAGCACTATCAACAATAGCCAAAGTATGTAAGGAGCCCAAATGTCCACCGATGAATGAATGGATAAAGATGTGGTGTATACACACACACACACACACACAATGGGATTATTACCCAGCAATCAAAAAGAATAAAATCTTGCCATCTGCAACTACATCAGTCAGAGAAAAACAAGTATCATATGACTTCACTCATATGAGGACTTTAAGAGACAAAATAGATGAACCTAAGGGAAGGTAAGCAAAAATAATATAAAAATAGGGAGGGGGACAAAACATAAGAGACTCTTAAATACGGAGAACAGAGGGTTATGGAGGGGTTGAGGGAGAGGGGATAGGCTAAATGGGTAAGGGGCACTGATAAATCTACTCCTGAAATCATTGTTGCACTATATGGTAACTAATTTGGAAATTTTAAACTAAATTTTAACCAAATTTTAAAAATAAATAAATAAAATTAAAAAAGAAAATAAAAAGGATGAGAAAGTAAAAGGAGGGAAAAGATATATCATATGAACTCTAAGCATAAGAAATATAGGGTGATTATAGTAATATCAGATTAACAGTATTACCAGACACTAAACGGGATGTTTCATACTAGTGTTAGTTCATCAAGAAGATAAAATAATCCGGGGCACCTGGGTGGCTTAGTCGGTTAAGCATCTGACTTTGGCTCAGGTCATGACCTTTTGGTTCATAAGTTCAAGCCCCGTATTGGGCTCTGTGCTGACAGCTCAGTGCCTGGAGCCTGCTTTGGATTGTGTCTGTCTCCTTCTCCCTCTGCCCCTCCTCTGATTGTGCGCTCTCTGTCTCTGTCTCTGTCTCTCTCTCTCAAAAATAAACATTAAAACATTTTTTAATTAAAAACAAATTTAAAACAAGATAAAATAATCCTTGTGCATATCTAATAGCAGAGCTTCAAAATGTATGAATTTTTACAAAATGCTACACCAGAAGGGAGAAATAAATTATGATTGTGAATTTGTCTAAGAATTTAACATTTTATCTCAATAATTGACAGAAAAACATGTAGGAGAAATGGTAAGAATAAAGAAAAATCAAACAACATTATCAAGCAACTTGGTTTAATTCATATAGCATACTAAATACACATTTAAGTACACATGGGAAACTCACCAAGATAACCCATATATTGGATAACAACAAAACCCAATAAATTTCAAAGGATCAAAATCATACTGAGGATGTTTCCAGACCAAAACAATTATTTTCACTATGAAAAATGTTATCTCCAGATATTTGGACATGAAGCCACATACTTCCAGTTAACCAGTAGTTTAAATAAGAAATCAACAGGGAAATTACAGATGAATTCAAACTGAATGTATCAAAATTCATGAAATGTAGGGGTGCCTGGGTGGCTCAGTTGGTCGAGCATCGGACTCTTGGTTTTGGCTCCAGTCATGATCTCACAGTTTCAAAAGTTCGAGCCCCCTGCCTGGCTCTGCACTGGCGGGTTCTCTTTCCTTCTCACTCTGTCCCTCCCCTGCTCGTGCTGTCTCTGTCTCTCTCAAAAGAAATAAACTTTAAAAAAGTCATGAAACGTAGCTTCAATAATGCATGGAAAGAAATGTATAGGTTTCATATATATATATATATATATATATATATATATATATATATATATGTTAAAGAAGTTTAGCATCCATTATCTAAATCTTCAGAGAAACTAGGGGAATAAAACTAAACCCAAAGTAAGTATAGAGAAAGAAATAAAAATATAAGAGTGGAAGTCAATGAAATAAAAAACAGAAATAGGAAAATAACAAAGAATAAGATTGTTTTTTTAAAAAGATTAATAAAATTGATACTGTTAAACCAATACTGATAAAGACAAAAGGAGAGATAATGTATTTTACCAATACCCAGAATGAAAAAGGCGCATCATTACAGATTCTAAATATATTGAACAGATGATAAAGGAGTATTAGCAATAACTTCATGTCAATAAATTTAACATCTGATAAAATAGATAAATTGTTTTAAAAAACACAAGTTACCAACTGACACAAGAGGAAACAGAAAGGGAGAATTGCAGCCTATCTATTCAAGCAATTGATTTTACAATTCAAAATCTTTCCACGAAGAAAATGTTAGCTACATGCGTCTTTTGTGGTGAATTCTATCAGATACATAAAGAAGAACTAGTATCTTACACAAACTCTTTCATAAAAAGGAGGAGGAGGAAACAATTGCCAAATCATTTTATAAGACCAATATAACCCTGAAACTAAACCTGGTAAGAGTATAACATGAAAAAAATAGATAGGTCACTACTACTCACGAACATAAATGCAAAATTCTCAACAACATAGTAGCAGATCGAATCTACCTAACAGAATATTTTTCACACAGCTGCATGCCACTTGGAAGAAAATTGTTAACAATTTGCCTGGCCAGTCACAGCCATAGGTGTGCTTTTCTCTTCTCAGTCTGTAGGACTCCAGTTCATTGGATCTCCTTGGGTATATTTATATTCTTCTATCCTTGCTGCAGCTATCCCATAATCAGAATGGAGAGGCAACTGATTCAGATTTCAGTGCTCAGATTCTAGCTCTGACTATAACACAAGTACTGCAATGGCCACTTGAACTTGCAAGTTGGAAACAACCAATAGGACCTGGACCAGGCTAAGTCAAGTGTCTCAGAAACAAAATTAATGTCACCCAAAAATGTAGTACTAAAGACAGATACTATTTAATGCAATATTCTAAAAAAAAAATAAAACTTAATGAACAAAATCAATGACGGACAAAATATCAGAATATTAAACAAAGAAAGGATATAACCACACACTTGCACAAACTTGGTCTCATCCTAATCCCATCCCTGTCACATTCTGATGTCAACTTTATTGTTTCCTGAACTCATTGGGGGAAAAAATTACCATACCTACTGTACAGTTCCCTCTCCTGGGTTGTTCCTTCAAGGACAAGAGGGCTATCAAACATCTAGATATAATAATGCTGGCACTGTTAAAATTACAAAAATAAAGCTCTTTTAGTTTGCAAATATCATCTCTTCTAGAATACGTTATCAATGCCAAGTTTATTACATGCATTTATGCATTAAAGGAAAAATATCTTTAAAAGTGGAAAAGCTATGGAAAAGCAATGTTACTCTAGTAGTTATATGTGCATGCAGGGCATCTCTACCATCTACTAAAGCTAATTCCCCCCGCCCCCGCCACACGCACATATACAAACATACGTAGACACACAAACACTTAGTGCAGCCCTGGAGTTCTAAAATTGGGCCAGGCGTTACCACTCATGTATCATGAAAGATTTTTATTGCTTTTTCATGACTCTGCTGATAAATTGGAAGCAATGCTCTTTTTGAGGCATTCCAGATGAATCCAAGAAAGACCTAAGTATTTATCCTTGGGAGATGGCTTTAAATTCTATACTAATAAAATATTTGTGAAGTAACATAAGAAAGGAGTAGTGAATACTGACATGGGGGTCTCTGAGCCTGTTACAAAACACACATCTCTGTGTTTTGAAAAGGTTGTTAGGAATTTCTGATCTTTCTACAAAGCATATTTTACCAAGATATTTAGATTGATGATCTGCTTATGAAGATTTTCAGGACACATGCCTCGATAATTTATTTTACTAAATAAACTTTTTGGTCCTGCTGCTTCCCTGCCTGAGAAGGAAACCAGTTCTGGATTATTCCATAAATATCATAGTCATTTTGTCAGGGCACCACTCACACAGGTTTTAAAGTATAGCTTATCAGCTCACCTTCTCATTCTCTTCTTTAGAACTTAACCTTGGCATTGCTACTAGCCAAAAATATTCCTTTGAAAGTTCAGTTTCATAACCAGTGTATGTACTGGTGAGTAAGCCTTGAGTTGAAGCAGCCAGTTTGCAGCCATGAGATGAATACTCAGAGATAATGTAGCTGACTTTATAGCTTCATTTAGTCATTTTCCAATTTGGCTAATACAGACATACATAGAAACTGAACTTACTCAATTGTAACAGCTGGCTAGGCAAGTCCGTTATCTGTAGGGCAAGCAATTACAGGGCTGGCTGAAACTCTGGAGCACAAGCTGAAGCCACTGACCACAGACAGAATTTCTTCCTCATCTCAGGGAAAACTCAGATGTGTTCTTAAAGCCTTTTGACTTATTAAATCACTCCTACACAGAACATCTGGGATATTCTCCCTATTTTAAGGTTAGCTAATTAGCAACCTTAATTCCATCTGAACCTAATTCCTCTTCACAGTATAGCATAACATCTTCACAGGTTCCAGGAATTAGGCTGCAGATGTCTTTAGGGGACCATTATTCTGCCTACGCACACCATTTTATAGCATTTCCAAAATTAAGAGGCTCCTGGAGGTTGAGATAAATTTTCTTTGGCTAACTAATAGTAATATACAATGTATTTTCTTTCAAATCCCTTAACAATAAGCACAATATCATCATCCAAAGGCAAGTAGATACTGGCATATTGTGCCATCAAAAGCTCTACTAGGCCTAGAATTTGGAACTCATTTGAGAATTACTCTGCAATCCCAGGGACAACTGTAAGCAATGTATTACTCGATACTAGAGTCTTTAGAGTATCTAGGAACGTCCTCAACACAGTCAATCTGGGTATCAGCAAATCTGCCCAGGACTCTTAACAGGATTGTAATTTAAGTTACATGTAAGCGACAACCCATAAGTCTTTTCAACATTAATTAATATGAGAAAGAAATCATAATAAAGATATACTTTCATGAGGTGACATATATATTTCAGAGTGAAAATCTAATGATTACAAGTGTGATTTTTAAAAAAATAAATAGCATGAAAATATATACATTGATGCCTATTAGTAAAAGAAAAATCCAAACAGAACTTAGAAGAAACTAGACATTAGTATATACAAACTGATTTCACCCAAAACTCACAAGGGGTTATACAAAAGTTGTAGCTGTGTTACTAATAGAAACTAAAAGGATTCCAGTAATTTAAAAATGAAGTATGTTAAAAGGAATCAGACATTCTTATGTAATATCATATAGTCAGTAAAATACTTTCAAAATGAGAATTGTTTATTCTAAGAGGTTAATTTTCATATTATCCTTTAGGAATGAGTATGAAAATTTTAATCAGAAATGTGAATGTCCTGATATAAAATTTTTGCTGATTATACAATAATTGTAAAAATAATCATAAGACAACCAAGCCAACAAAGCAAAGTAAATTTACTATGGAAAATGGGGGGGGGGGGAGTAGAATTAAAATTACTACTGGATTAAAAAATAAACAGAGGGGCGCCTGGGTGGCGCAGTCGGTTAAGCGTCCGACTTCAGCCAGGTCACGATCTCGCGGTCCGTGAGTTCGAGCCCCGCGTCGGGCTCTGGGCTGATGGCTCAGAGCCTGGAGCCTGTTTCCGATTCTGTGTCTCCCTCTCTCTCTGCCCCTCCCCCATTCATACTCTGTCTCTCTCTGTCCCAAAAATAAATAAATGTTGAAAAAAAAATTAAAAAAAAAAATAAACAGAAAGGTGAAGGAGACAAAGCTAATGTAAAAGCAAACAGGAAACTTTCAGATACCTAAACTATTCTGGAACGTTGGATTTCCCTCTGACTTCCTCCCAAGGTCCTGGTTTAGAATACTGGGGAAGAAGGGCTTCAAGAACTTGAACTCATTGGTCCCCGAGTCTCCCGTCAGACACACCTCATACTGGTAGCTCTGGGACAGCGTCCCCGCGCCGCTGACGTCCACCAGGTGGCCCGGAAAGTGGCCCTCAGGCCCCGAGCAGCGACCCGCAGACGCCGCCCGGCTCCGCCTGCACAGCCGCACCGCCACGAACACCAGCACCGAGAACAGGAAGAGCGACGACACGGACGCCAAGGCGACGACCAAGTAGACGGTGAGCGGGTCTGCCCGCGCCTCGGCCGCCGCCACCTCCGGGAGCGGCAGGTAGGGCTGCGAGAAGCCGTCCACCAGCAGCACGTGCAGCGTGACGCTGGCCGAGCGCGGCGGCTCGCCATTGTCCCTGACCAGCACCACCAGCCTGTGCTTGACGGCGTCGCGCTCGCTCAGCAGCCGGGCCGTGCGCACCTCGCCGTTGTGCGCCCACACGCCGAACAGCCCGGGCTCCGTGGCCTTGAGCAGCTGGTACGACAGCCAGGCGTTCTGGCCCGAGTCGCCGTCCACCGCCACCACCTTGGTCACCAGGTAGCCCGCCTCGGCCGCCCTGGGCACCAGCTCGGTGCAGGGCGCAGAGCCGTTCTGCGGCGGGTACAGCACGAAGGGCGCGTTGTCGTTGTCGTCCAGCACCAGCACGCGCACCCGCGCCTGGCTGCTGAGCGCGGGCGAGCCGCGGTCGGCCGCGCGCACGCCGAACTCGAACGCCTGCAGCGCCTCGTAATCCAGGGACCTGAGCGCGAACAGCTGCCCGTTGTCCGCGTTGACGGACACCAGGGAGGCCAGGGGCAGCTGCGGGTCCGCGGGCGGCAGCAGCGAGTAGGTGACCTGGGCGTTGGCGCCCGAGTCCCTGTCCGTGGCGCTCACGCTGCCGATGTGCAGGGCGGGGCTGTTGTTCTCGCGGACGCGCAGGGTGTAGGTGGTTTGGCTGAAGGCGGGGGCGTTGTCGTTGACGTCGGAGACCGTCACGGTGATGTTGTGCTGCGTTTTCAGCCTGGGGGTCCCCAAGTCGGTGACGGTGATGGTGATGTTGTACTCGGGTCTTGTCTCTCTGTCTAACGCCCCATTTGTTACCAGGGTGTAGAAATTCTCTTCTGATGGCTTCAGGACGAAGGGAAGATCATCCTGGATGGAACAAGTCATCCTTCCGTTGTCCCCCGAGTCTCGGTCTCGAATTCTAAACAAGGCTACTTCTGTCTCTGGAGAATTTTCAGGAATGGGGCTGGTGAGTGATGAAATCGTTAGTTCTGGGAAGTTATCGTTAACATCCACCACCTCAATGGAGACAGAACATCTTCCAGAAAGCCCCCCACCATCAGTCGCATCTATTTCCAGCTCATATGAAGATATTGTCTCAAAATCTAATTTTTTAAGTAGGCGAACTTCTCCTGAAAGGTTGTTTAGCTCAAAAGTTGCGCTTATTTCTTGGGAACTATAAAAATAGGAGTATGATATTTCCCCATTTGTCCCAGTGTCTAAATCTCTAGCAAAGACCTTGACTACTAGCGTACCTACAGGGCTGTTCTCTGGAACTTGCACCTGGTAGAGTGTCTGTGCAAACTCAGGGGCATTGTCATTGACGTCTAAGACCAAGATGCGAACCTGGGCGGTGCCAGACCGGGGTGGAGAGCCGCCATCCAGCGCTGTGAGGGTTAAGCTGAGTTCGGCCTGCTTTTCGCGATCCAGCTCTTTGTCTAGTACCAGCTCTGGGTATTTCCTGCCATCCCCCCGGGTGCGGGTAGAAATATGGAAATGAGGGTTGGAACTGATACTGTAATTTTGGATGTTGTTGTTGCCCACGTCCAAGTCCTGGGCTTTTTTCAGTGGAAACACGGTTCCAGGAGGGCTAGTCTCTGAGATTTTCAGAGTCATTTCTCTTTCAGGAAACTCAGGAGAATGATCATTTATGTCTCTCACCAGTAGTTCAGCTCGAAATACTCCCAGTGGTTTTTTCAGTAACACTTGGAAATGCATTACACATGGATCTGTGGGGCCGCACATCTCCTCCCGATCCAGTTTCTCATGCAGTATCAATTTCCCGGTATGCAGATCAAGCTGCAAGCGGGGTTCGTTATCCTCAGAGACCACCCGGGCTCCCCGCGCGGCTAGCTCCCCAACTCCCAGCCCCAGGTCCTTGGCCAGATTGGCCACAAACGAACCACTCTCTGTTTCCTCCATCACGGAATAGCGTCGGGATTTCCAGCCTGCCAGAGCCACTCCCAACATGAGAAAGAGAATCAGGACTTGCCTTTGTTTAGGAAAACACCCTTTTCCGACCTCCATCTTTAATTCCATAAATGCTTTCCAGAAACGGGGCTCAGCTCTACCTTAGGGACGGTGATAGATCTCTTAGTCGGTAACCTGTCCAGAAATGATGGTGAGTAGTAAGACTTACAGTCCGGAACTCTGCTTACAGGCTTTTGTCTTCGGCTATAGATCTAAGGTAGAGTTCGTAGCAGTTCCAGGGCTTTTTTTTTTCTTTTTTTCTTTTTTTTTTTTTTTTTTACGCCTTAGCCTGCAGCGCCACCATGCGTTATCTTCGAAAAGAATTGCTACAATTTATTCCCTCTGTATGATATCTAGCCAGCTATTAGGAGTTTGGAAATGGTTTGGAGATGATGTAATCAGAAAACCATGCAATTATAATTATTCATTGTTCATTTAAAAAAAGTGTTATTGATATCTATGTACTAAGTTCTGAAACAGATCAGCAAAGAACCTAAACATGGTCCTTACTTTTTAAAACCTGTAGTATGGGTGAGGTGCTCCGAAAGATGAGAAGTGAAAGAAGACAATAGTGGTATATCATCTTATAAAAATAACAGCATATGCTTACGTGATTTCTTAAAATTCCCTCAGCAAAAAGGAAAGGGTTAATTCTTCTGGATTTTCTTTCAAATTCTAGGCAGTGTATGTGACAGAATTGTGGTTCCCATTGGTTGAATCATATCAAAGAAAAAACTACCAGTTAGTTCCAGTTTATGATGCCATTTCAACATAAGGTCAGAGAATTATGATTTTATGAAACTTTCAAACTATGGGAAAATGCATATAAGTCCTATAATTCTTACCCTGCTTTTTCTCCTTAGTATTGACCACCATCTGATATAGTATATACATACATAATTAGTTTTTTCTTTTCTGTGTCATTTTTGTGCTTGAGAACTTTGTTTTGTTGACTTCCACATCCCCCAACATCTATAAGAGTCCCTGACACATAGTGGATACTCAACAAATATTTGTTGAATAGATCAATCAATAAATCACAATTAATTTTAAAATTCTCATAGATGGATTCTCCTCCTAATGTAGAAGACCCCCTTTTTTTCTGGGACCCTAGTTCATTATATGAGCTGGATAAACAAGACCCCATATTCCCAAGTAGCCATTTTCTGTGCTCTTTTGAATAGTAATTTGCAATAATTCAGAGTGATCTAAATGTATTTCATCAAATGGCAAAACACTCTGGCTTCCACTATGCAATGGAATAGATTCTAAAATACAAACAAAAACCAGAACATAACAACCAGGTTATAAAGATTCTACAAAAAAGGTATACATCTCTTTTAGAACACATTTCACATTGTCAATGTTATTTCACCCTAATGCTATTATGACACTAATTATATTCAAACACTCCTACGTAGAATTTTCCTAAGACATTCCAAAAACTGTAAAATTTGAAAATAGCCACCAATTCTTCTCAAAATCATAAATTTTAACAAAAGCTTGTGCGTATCCCTTACTAATATTCTACAAAGTTTTGATCCCAAATATTACATTAATATAAAAACCCTAAGTTAAAAATTTCCAATTAATAGTAAAGTTCAACCCATGAAAGAATATCTAAACATGCTTTTGACAAGGGAAAAATCCACTTAGCTATCATAATTAAAAGGAGATTTATTAAAAGAGCACATATTTGTTTCCAAAAATCCAACGGAGAAAGCAGACTTGGGAGAGATTGGATAATCTGTAAAGTTGCTTTTTAGGCATCTCCTTTCTTCTTTTCCCTAAGTGGATTGACTTTCTGTGTTTCTTTCCATTTATTTAGCCAACATGATATCACATTCTTGTTAAGTTCTTAACAGAAAAACTATTTTAAAACATTTTTTTAGGGGCGCCTGGGTGGCTCAGTCAGTTAAGCGACCGACTTCAGCTCAGGTCCTGATCTCACAGCTTGTGAGTTCAAGCCCCGCATAGGGCTCTGTGCTGACAGCTCAGAGCCTGGAGCCTGCTTCAGTTTCTGTGCCTCCCTCTCTCTCTGCCCCTCCCCTGCTCACGCTCTTTCTCTGTCTCAAAAATAAATAAACAAAAATAAATAAATAAAACATTTTTTTAGTGTTTACTTATTCTTAAAATTTTTTTTCCGTTTATTTATTTTTGGGACAGAGAGAGACAGAGCATGAACGGGGGAGGGGCAGAGAGAGAGGGAGACACAGAATCGGAAACAGGCTCCAGGCTCTGAGCCATCAGCCCAGAGCCTGACGCGGGGCTCAAACTCCCGGACCGCGAGATCGTGACCTGGCTGAAGTCGGACGCTTAACCGACTGCGCCACCCAGGCGCCCCATAGTGTTTACTTATTCTTGAGAGAGACACAGAGACAGAGCATGAGTGGGGGAGGGTCAGAGAGAGGAGACACAGAATCCGAAGCAGGATCCAGGCTCCAGGCTGTCACCACAGAGACTGATGAGGGGCTCTGAGCCACCCAGCTGCCCAACAGAAAAACTATTTTAGATCTGATTTCTAAAGCCATTTTTTAAACAAAAGAGTCAGATTTGCTCAGCTTGGATTAGCAATATCTACCATCTGGTCTGATTGTCTGAAGTCACAAGGGGAAATGAGTGAAATAAATGTAGCTGCAACAGTACACTTCAACTGAAGAGAGAAGTTTACCGAACATGATGGGGTGGGCTAGACAAAAAGGATCTATCATTTAAGTATCTTGAAATAATCTAATAATCTTTTAATAATACTCATATATATGATATATTGAAGGTTGTTATAGAAGAAAAGCCCTTAAATATGGGAGAAATTTTAGCCTTTCTATTTAATACTACCGTGAAACAAAAATATGCATTTTTTGCAGAACTTTTTTCCATTTAAAAATTTAAGATAGGTAAGCTTAATATCAGATTAAACATAGGCTTCATTATGTTAATGAATGATACCTCCTAAGTAACCACAACCTCAAAAATTTAGAGCTTCCATATAACAACCAAATAGAGGATGGAGCTGGAATCATCTTCAAATCAACAGTGCTCGATAATGAAAAGTTGATAAACGGAAACACATGTTCATGATTTTTCAGTAATGCAATAAATTTGAAATTTCTTTGTTTCCATCAAAATAGAAATTAAAAAAACAGTAAATATGAGGATATGCTTAAAGAATATTTCTAATCCCTTTAATAGGAATGTGGATTCAGCAAAACACCCAAGAAAGACATTCTATATGGACCAAAGCAGTAATGGAGACCTATCATATTTAGAAAGAACTAACCTTCATCCAAATTCCTAATTGAATCCAAAATTTACAAAATGTGTGTTTTCCTCCACATCATTCACAGACTTCTGTTGAGCAATGGAGACAACAGATTTCAAAAACTTAAATTCCTTGGTCCCAGATCCTCTCCTGACACACCTCGTACTGGTAGCTCTGGGACAGCGTCCCCGCGCCGCTGACGTCCACCAGGTGGCCCGGAAAGTGGCCCTCGGGCCCCGAGCAGCGACCCGCAGACGCCGCCCGGCTCCGCCTGCACAGCCGCACCGCCACGAACACCAGCACCGAGAACAGGAAGAGCGACGACACGGACGCCAAGGCGACGACCAAGTAGACGGTGAGCGGGTCTGCCCGCGCCTCGGCCGCCGCCACCTCCGGGAGCGGCAGGTAGGGCTGCGAGAAGCCGTCCACCAGCAGCACGTGCAGCGTGACGCTGGCCGAGCGCGGCGGCTCGCCATTGTCCCTGACCAGCACCACCAGCCTGTGCTTGACGGCGTCGCGCTCGCTCAGCAGCCGGGCCGTGCGCACCTCGCCGTTGTGCGCCCACACGCCGAACAGCCCGGGCTCCGTGGCCTTGAGCAGCTGGTACGACAGCCAGGCGTTCTGGCCCGAGTCGCCGTCCACCGCCACCACCTTGGTCACCAGGTAGCCCGCCTCGGCCGCCCTGGGCACCAGCTCGGTGCAGGGCGCAGAGCCGTTCTGCGGCGGGTACAGCACGAAGGGCGCGTTGTCGTTGTCGTCCAGCACCAGCACGCGCACCCGCGCCTGGCTGCTGAGCGCGGGCGAGCCGCGGTCGGCCGCGCGCACGCCGAACTCGAACGCCTGCAGCGCCTCGTAATCCAGGGACCTGAGCGCGAACAGCTGCCCGTTGTCCGCGTTGATGGACACCAGGGAGGCCAGGGGCAGCTGCGGGTCCGCGGGCGGCAGCAGCGAGTAGGTGACCTGGGCGTTGGCGCCCGAGTCCCTGTCCGTGGCGCTCACGCTGCCGATGTGCAGGGCGGGGCTGTTGTTCTCGCGGACGCGCAGGGTGTAGGTGGTTTGGCTGAAGGCCGGGGCGTTGTCGTTGACGTCGGAGACCGTCACGGTGATGTTGTGCTGCGTTTTCAGCCTGGGGGTCCCCAAGTCGGTGACGGTGATGGTGATGTTGTACTCAGATCTTGTCTCTCTGTCTAGCACTCCTTCTGTTACTAACTTGTAGAAATTTTCAACAGAATGTTTCAGAGTGAACGGAATATCTTCCTGGATGGAACAAACCATCCTCCCATTTTCCCCAGAGTCTGGGTCTTGAATACTGAAAAGGGCTATCGTCGTCTCAGGGGAATTTTCAGGGATGGAATTTATAAGGGAAGCCACCGTCATTTCTGGGGTGTTGTCATTTATATCCACCACCTCTATTATGACAGTGCATTTTCCCGAAAGACCTGCCCCATCAGAAGCCTTAATATCTAGCTCATATGACTTAATTTTTTCAAAATCTAATTTCCTAATTATTTTAATTTCTCCTGTGAGTTCATTAAGTGCAAATGTCCTAGTAATCTCTTCATCGCCATAGAAAAATGAATAGACTACTTCACCGTTTATTCCTGTGTCTAAATCTCTAGCTGAAACAGTGACAATAACAGATCCCAGGGGACTGTTTTCCAGGATCTGCACACGATAGAGTGGCTGCACAAACTCAGGAGCATTGTCATTGATGTCCAAAACATCAATGAGTACCAGGGTAGTCCCAGTTTTGGGAGGAGTTCCACCATCTACTGCCATGAGAGTTAATCTAAACTCGGGCTGCTGTTCTCGATCTAGGGCTTTGTCCAGAACCAGTTCCGGGTATTTTCTGCCTTCACCGCTGTTGCGGGTGAGCACGTGGAAATGGGAGTTGGGATAAATGGTGTAGTTTTGAACATTATTGACACCTACATCCAAATCTTGCGCATTTTTCAGGGGAAACACAGCCCCTGGAAGAGTATTTTCCATGATTTTTAAAATCATTTCTGCCTCTGGGAACACAGGGGAATTGTCATTTATGTCAGTGACCAAAAGCTTATACCTATATACCTCCAAAGGTTCTTCCAGTAACACTTGAAATTGCAGTACACAAGGTTCAGTGGGACCACACAATTCTTCCCGATCCAGTTTCTCATTTACTTGTAAATCTCCAGTCTGAAGGTTCAGCTGAAAATGCTTTTTGTCATTGTTAAAAATGATCCGAGCCCTCCGCCGAGAGAGCTCTCTTGCCCCTAGCCCTATATCCTTTGCTAGATTGGCCACAAAAGAACCACTCTCTGTTTCTTCTGTAATAAAATAATCTTCCCGCTCCGCGCAAGTGTGAGCCAGCAAAACAAAGAGAAGAAGAACTTGCCTTAGTTTAGGAAAACGCTCCTCTTCAGCCTCCATTTCTCCAACGCCAAAAACCTTTAGAATCTGGGTACTTATTGGGTCTTTAGGCAAACTGCTCTGCAAGTCGATCCCTGCCGCAAGGTTAATTCTCTTCTCTTAGATCTGCGTATGACTGCAGGAACAGTAACCATCCGCCTGTCTGGTATTCCCAGCCTTAGCTTACAGCGCCACCATGTGTTGTACTTAAACCTAGTTTGCTGACGATGCTACAAAACGTATCACACTCATTTTATTTACACGCACACACAAAAACATACCACAGATTACACATGGGATGGTTTATAAATAAAATGATTACTTGTATTCTCCTGTGAAGTTATAAATGTGGAAATGGTGACAGGCACTGTAGGAAAGGATGTTGGCAAGAACAAAGCCAACTGTATTTGTTCAACAAACACTTATTTCATGTTATACGTCAAATATTGTACTAAGTGTTGGAAATACAAATACCTTCTCTGACCTCATGGACTTGTCTATTATATTGTATAATCTGTGCTCTGGGTAAAAATTAAGTAGAAAACAGTGTTGCTATCAGTCTATTCCTAAACAAAGAATATACACAAACTCACTGCCACTACAGTAGGTGAAGAGATTCATTCACATGTTTCAGGAGTATAAACTTAAGTGATAGACCAGCTAGAATTGGTTTACTATGCAAATTCAATAGAAAGTTTAAGGGGTGGAGCACCTGGGTGGTTCAGCGGGTTAAGCATCAGTCTCTTGATTTCTGCTCAGGTCGTGATCTCAGGGATGGTGGGATCCAGCCCTGCATAAGGCATGCTGACAGCGTGGAGCCTGCTTGGGATTCTCTGTCTCTCTGCCGCTAACCTGCACTTGCTCTCTCTCTCAAAATAAAGAAATAAACTTAAAACTTAAGAAATAAAATTAAAAAAAAAAAAGAAAGTTTAGGAGTGCCTGGGCAGCTCAATAGGTGAAGTGTTGGGACTTTGGCTCAGGTCATGATCTCAGGGTTCGTGAGTTCCAGCCCCACATTAGGCTCTCCACTGTCAGCATGGGGCCACTTGGGATCCTCTGTCCCCAGATCACTCTGTTCCTCCCCCCACTCTCTTTCTTTCAAAAATAAATAAACATAAAAAAAGTTGAAGGGGTTATGGATGACTTATGTGTAAATATTGTCTAAGGAGAACGTGTCTGTACCTATGTGAGCATACTGTATTGATTTGTTCCATTGTCCAAAACAATTTGTGAAGATATCTACATTTATTCCTAAAATCAAGACACATGTTGAAGCAAAGATTCACTGAGATCTTGAAAAATAGCATGGTGAAGATCATAAAAATAAAGGGCTGAACTTAAACCAATAAATAAAGTGCAGAAGAAAATAAGTTGGATGCATCTGAAAAAGCAGGTAAAACTTATATCAAATAAGGAAGATCACAACTCATTTTTAGCAAGCAGCTCACATGTCTCTGAATAGCTTGGGATCCTGGCACCCTAGCATGACTTCAGAGTCCTAGCAATGGGAAAAACATCTTGTGGTAGGGGATCTGTGTCTCCCCCATTGCATCAAACTTTAGCCAAAATTTTAATAACTTTTAAATAGATACTATCATGTACTCTGGTACACTAATACGTGGCTAACTGGGAAAACAGCATGGGCCAAGTGTAAAAACTGTGTTGCATATTAGTTTAATTCTATTAAGGTACAAATCACTCAAATTGACATTCTATTTTATAATGTTTTCCTCTACACAGCAAAACAAATTTGATTATGTAAATCCAAAATGTGAGAACATGCTGGTAACAATTAAAATCTGATAATTTTACTCATAGAAAGATGCTGGTCATGCATCAAACTCTTTATTATAGAATCAAAAGTCCAAGAAAATGTGCCCTTAATGTCCATGCACTTTAAAAAATATTAATAGGTAGATGCTGGTACCTGTATCAGTAAATTAATGGATCAAAATTAGTTTTTCATTCCCATTTGTCATCTCTCAGATAAATTTTCTCATTTTCTCTTCTGAGAAGAACATTTTAAGCCCATATACTTGGTAGAAAGCTTGAAATTTTTTTCATGAAAGTTCTAGTAATAGACTAGCATCAATCAAATTACTACTAATGAAATCATTAATTACCCCATATTATTTATAAATGGGATTATTTATAGATCCTGAAGATTTTACATTAAATGATAAAATAATTCTGTTCACATTGAACTTAGTTATTTTTAAAAGAGATGCTAAGGAAGGTTTGATGTATAGATATCCAAACAATAACAAAGTCAATGTTACTTTTTAAAACTAATCCTGAAGCACATTTAAAAAAAGGAGGGATACCTGTTAACAAAATATTCCATAAAACATTTTATAACATCTTTAAGTTGAAAGATCTTATAAATTATTTACAAAATTAAGTTTTGTAACAAAACTCTCTAGTACAGATTAGTTATCTCTAAGCTTGTACATTTTTATCCCATTCATTGATTAAGTTAATATTAAAAACCTGCAGTAAAAGACCAGAGTTTATGGTAGTCTAATTGAATACTCAAAATTGCATGTATCGTTCCAAAAGAGTTTGGTTTCAACAAATGCCTTCTCCCCAAGATGAGTTAAATAAAGGAGTTTTATTATTAGGGAACTGGAGTTTCACTGCAAATGTGAAGGACAATTAGACATTAGGGACTTAGGAACACTGGAATCAGGAACTAACATGCCTAGAATCAAATGGCTCTTAGTCTCTTCTGTTTCTTAGGCTTCTGCCTCCACCACTCCCTTATTCCTTCTCATTTTCCTTCCCGTCCTCCTTTCTTTCTTCCCTCTCTACATGCCACTCTGTGCTGCCAGCTTACACAAGTATAACATGGCTACCTCAGCCCATACTTAATATTTATTTCCTAGTTACAAGCAATCAAGAAAAAAATAGATGAACTACATCATAAGTAGAAATTTAGAGGCTTGGAGAATGTGACTATGCCTACTTTAATCAGGAGTCTATTACTAGGCTAATCAAAAATGGCCAAGAGAGGTAAAGAAAAGTATAATAAACATCTCAACAGTGATTACCTCCCTTGGGAAGTCCCAGGAAGTTCTCAGACAAGAAGTGTGGGCTGGATATGTATCTTAATCCAAACAAGATTAAAATTTATTTTAATACATCTTCCAGCAATATATACAGTTCCAAAGTGTTTACAAAGAAAAATACCTAAATGCAGAAAAATTACTCAAATATTTGGCTGGAAAGATTGGCAAAATTGATTATGGTTTTTTTAAAAATCTAAATAAGATAACATCTCAGAAACCATGCATGGTTTTTATTTATATCATGCACTTTCCTCTATCAAACATATAAAAACAGTTTCAGTGAGAGGATCTACAGCTTAGACACCCAGAGAATATGACTGAACCCAGTGTACCATTAAGCTTGAAAGGAAAATGCTGTATATTTGAATAAATTACTTGAGGTTGCATTTTGGAAGAAAGTCTAAGCAAATCCTAGCTCCCTTAGTTTTTCCACAGTTACTATTTAAAAAGTAGATAGCAGAAAATTCATCAAAACTTCTGGAAACTCTTAAGTAAAATGAAGTTACCCAAAACAAAGAATTTTGCATTACAATGAACATATTTTACAAAGAAATAGCACTCACTCTAAAAGTTCGGCAGAGTAATCAAATCCCTAAATGAACTCAAAGCCATTCAGAAAGGTGTGGCTTTCCTCCATTTTACCTTCTGGGGGAGAGACGTTGGGGATAGCGGGTTTAAGGAACTTGAATTCACTGGTCCCCGAGCCTCCCCGAAGACACACCTCGTACTGGTAGCTCTGGGACAGCGTCCCCGCGCCGCTGACGTCCACCAGGTGGCCCGGAAAGTGGCCCTCAAGCCCCGAGCAGCGACCCGCAGACGCCGCCCGGCTCCGCCTGCACAGCCGCACCGCCACGAACACCAGCACCGAGAACAGGAAGAGCGACGACACGGACGCCAAGGCGACGACCAAGTAGACGGTGAGCGGGTCTGCCCGCGCCTCGGCCGCCGCCACCTCCGGGAGCGGCAGGTAGGGCTGCGAGAAGCCGTCCACCAGCAGCACGTGCAGCGTGACGCTGGCCGAGCGCGGCGGCTCGCCATTGTCCCTGACCAGCACCACCAGCCTGTGCTTGACGGCGTCGCGCTCGCTCAGCAGCCGGGCCGTGCGCACCTCGCCGTTGTGCGCCCACACGCCGAACAGCCCGGGCTCCGTGGCCTTGAGCAGCTGGTACGACAGCCAGGCGTTCTGGCCCGAGTCGCCGTCCACCGCCACCACCTTGGTCACCAGGTAGCCCGCCTCGGCCGCCCTGGGCACCAGCTCGGTGCAGGGCGCAGAGCCGTTCTGCGGCGGGTACAGCACGAAGGGCGCGTTGTCGTTGTCGTCCAGCACCAGCACGCGCACCCGCGCCTGGCTGCTGAGCGCGGGCGAGCCGCGGTCGGCCGCGCGCACGCCGAACTCGAACGCCTGCAGCGCCTCGTAATCCAGGGACCTGAGCGCGAACAGCTGCCCGTTGTCCGCGTTGATGGACACCAGGGAGGCCAGGGGCAGCTGCGGGTCCGCGGGCGGCAGCAGCGAGTAGGTGACCTGGGCGTTGGCGCCCGAGTCCCTGTCCGTGGCGCTCACGCTGCCGATGTGCAGGGCGGGGCTGTTGTTCTCGCGGACGCGCAGGGTGTAGGTGGTTTGGCTGAAGGCGGGGGCGTTGTCGTTGACGTCGGAGACCGTCACGGTGATGTTGTGCTGCGTTTTCAGCCTGGGGGTCCCCAAGTCGGTGACGGTGATGGTGATGTTGTACTCGGCCTGGCTTTCTCTGTCCAGTGGGAGTCCTGCTACCAGAGTGTAGAAATTCTTGAAGGTAGGCTTCAGGAGAAAGGGGAGATCGTCCTGAATTGAGCACACCATCCTCCCGTTGTCCCCAGAATCTTGGTCTCTTACACTGAAAATAGCGACCACCATCTCAGGCGACGAATTTTCTGGTATGGGGCTGGTAAGAGATGTCATGACTATTTCTGGTGGGTTGTCATTCACATCCACAACCTGAACTAAAACTGCGGATTTTCCCGAAAGGCTACCACCATCTGTTGCCTGAATATTTATTGTAAATGACTGAATTAATTCAAAATCCAGAAGAGCTTTTAAGCGGATTTCACCAGAAATTGGATGGATTTCAAATGTTTTCCGTATGTCTCTGGAGACATGGGAAAATGAGTATGATAGTTCTCCATATATTCCCGCATCCAAATCTGTAGCAGACACCCTAACGACCAAGGAGTCCAGAGGGCTGTTTTCTGGTACCTGAACCTCATAGACAGACCTCTCAAACTCTGGAGCATTGTCATTGATATCGAAGACCAAAATACGAACAAGTGTAGTTCCAGACCTGGGCGGGGACCCGCCATCCAAAGCTGTTACAATTAATGTAAACTCAGATTCCTTTTCTCGATCCAGAGATTGGTCCAGGAACAGCTCTGGGTATTTTCTTCCGTCATCACTGTCTTGTAATTTAAGATGGAAATAAGGATTGGGGCTTAATGTGTAGTTTTGGACACCATTCTTTCCTACATCCAAGTCCTGGGCACTGTCCATTGGAAATGAGGCTCCTGGAGTAGTACCTTCTGAGATTTTCAGAAGTATATGTTTGTCTAGGAATGCAGGGGTATGATCATTTATGTCATTGACCCAAAGCTCAGCCCGAAAAAACTGTAAAGGATTTTCAAATAATACCTGGAAATGCAATATACATGGTTCTGTGAGATGGCAAAGTGCCTCCCGGTCCAGTTGTTCATTTAAGAGCAAGTTGCCAGTCTGCTGATCCAACTGTAAATATGGTTTATGGTCATCAAAGATGACTCTTGCCCCCCGTGCAACCAAGTCTTCAACACCCAAGCCTGTATCTTTCACCACATTGGCTATAAAGGAGCCAATTTCCATTTCCTCTGATACAGAATAGCGCCAGGGCTCTGAACACACCAAAGACCCTCCCAGGAAAACAAAGAAAAGCAGCACTTGCCTTATCTGCTGAGGGCACCTCTCTCCTGACTCCATGGCTCCTTAGCCAAACGTCTTTCTGCAGAAATGTTTCAACTCAGTCACAAACAGCTCCTAAGTTGCTCCTCTCATCTATCAGCCTGGACCACTGGTAATCTGTGGACTTGTAATCCTGCCACGAAGGTGTTGTTGGTTCCTTAGCTTTCTCTTGAAATCCTCTTTTCCCCCTTCCTGCTTCTCCTGTGCTCTCAGTTCCACTGACTAATGGAGACCAGAGCATTTGATGATACAGAAAAGTCCCCATCTTATCCTGCAGCGCCACCACGCGACTGCAGATTCTCAGGTTTTAAACAGTCAAGTAAGTGTGAGACAAAATATTAATTTATCTTCTGTATTGATTAATTTAAATTACACTTTCTCCTATATTCTTATTTTCTGAGTTGCATTCTTTGTGATATGCGATGCTATTACTATTCAGTCTTTAACAGAATAAACCACCATCTGTTAAGAGCTGGGTGAATACAAAAATCATATGTAAGATATAGCCCCCAATTCAAGTAAGTTATGATCTCTCTTTGAAGACAATGTATAAAATAACTACAAATAGTTAAGTGGATTCATGTAATTGATTTTGTAAGCAGAATGTTCCCAGGAAAATTGGAAAGGAAAGGGGAACCAGAGGCTTTAGTCTTCTTTAGCTATCAGCAAAGTCTCTTAGAAAAGGCAATAAGATCATGCATTTGTAACTGAACCTGATATATGCAAATAGTTGCTTTGGGGAGGCTGGGCATTTCAGGTTCGGTAAATGGTACTATTTACTTAGGGATACTCTGTAGGAGACTTACCTGTCAGCAGTAGAAAGTAAATGCTCAACAGTAGTTAATAAAGTAAGATATGTCGAGTTTCTGACATTAAAAAGTTGAACAAAATAGATCCAAGTTTAGTTGTGGAAAATAAACCTATTTTGTAGACCCAGGCCTTCCAGAGGCATAATTATAAATATTTTACTCATCCATTCATTACTTTGTCGAGCAAATATTTATTGAGCATATAACTTGTGCTAGGAATAGTAGTGAGTATTAGCGATACAGTGGTAAGCAGACAGACATAGTTCCTGTCCTGAAAGATGGAGGCAGAAAAGTGATTACACATTTAAAAATAGAACATAATGAATACCATGATAGCAAAAGTTCATATGCTATTGTTAACGACATAGATAAGGGTCATCTGACCAGAATTTGGAAATACAGGAAACACTTTCCTGGAACAAAAATTGGGGGTTAAGTAAAATTTCCAGACAATTTCAAAAAACACTTGTACAAATCTGAGATGACAGAACTGTTTTGGAATAACTAAAATAGGATCAATATGGCTGAGCCATAGAGCAAGAGGAAAGAAATGAGAACTGAGACTGGAGAGATAAGCAAATATTTTGTAAGCCCTGCCAAGGCATTTGGACTCTACATCAGTGGAAATGCAATGTTTTAAAGGCTTTTAAATATAAAACGAGATGATATTAACCTCAACTAGAAATGCAATAATAAGATTGTATTAAAAAGATGACAAGGGATGCCTGGATGGCTCAGTCGGTTAAGCATCCAACTTCGGCTCAGGTCATGATCCCATGGTTCCGGAGTTTGAGCCCAGTGCAGAGCCTGCTTCGGATCTTCTGTCTCCCTCTCTGTCTGCCCCCTCCCTCTCTCAAAAATAAGCATTTTAAAAAATGATAACTTTACAGGATGTGTGACAGATTTAAACATGGAGGAGGTCTGATAAGAAAAACTGAAGTAAATGTACCTTTTTTCAGGTTTAGGGAATGGAGTGAATGTCGGTGCTATTAACTGATAGAAAAAAAACAGGAAGAGGAGAAGAAAGGAACAGGTATAGAGTTGGAGGTAATGTTTAGGTTTGAGGAAGGAAAAATTTTAATTTAAAACATGTTGAGTTTGAATTATCCATAGAGCATCCCATATAAATAGTTCTATAAATGATCTTACATTATATAAATAAAGTTGAGAAGAGACGTTTGAGGGGCAGAAGCTAATTTGGGGTTTATTGGTATAAATAGTGATTGCAGCCCTTAAAGAATGTAAGCTGTACATTAGGAGTGTGCTTGATTTTGTGATTTCAGAGATGATGTAGCTCTGAGAGACTACCACCTCCAGAAAGTGACCATGATCTTAAGTGACTAAGACTAGACTAGAAGTGAATGTCACCAGAAACGAAGAAGGCTAGAAGAGAGGTCAGACTCCTGGACTTGAAATTGTGGCAAGGAATGGACAGAGGAAAACTGTAAGAAGTTATATTTGAGAAATCAAATGTCTTTACACCACCTCTCTCCTATGATCTTGTTTAATTTTTTAGTTTATTTATTTTGAGAGAGAGAGAGAGAGAGAGAGTTCAAGCAGGAGAGAGGCAGAGAAAGAGTTAGAGATAGAACCCCAGGCAGGCTCCAGGACAGTGTGCGGAGTCCAGAGTCTAACTAGGGGCTTGAGGGTTGGTCTTGAATCCACAAGCCAGGATATCATGACCTGAGCTGAAATCAGTAGTCCCTTGGCCAACTGACTGAGCCACCCAGGTGCCCCCCCATCTTGTTTAATTTAAACCCAAACTGATCTCTCTCATTTGATTCTCTCATTTGATGACTCTTATATGTGCAAAGACTGTTAAGGCAGGAAGATTTGCTAATCTCTTTCAGCATATTGAAGATATCTTACTTTTAGTTTTCAGTGCCACAGTTTAGAGATTGTCAACATGGAACGTAGCTGTCTGCCTAACTGTCATGTATTTAAAGATTACATGTCTTTTCCCTATGCGTTTTCATTTTTATATATTTTTTTAATTTATGCAATCTCTATATAATATATATATATATATATATATATATATATATATATATAAATTTTTTACGTGGGCTCCACAACCAACGTGGGGCTTGAATTCACAACCCTAAGAGTCATGTGCTCCACCAATGAACCAGCCAGACATCCCTACAATATTTTTCAAATATTGCTTCTGATCCTATCTTAAACCTTTTTAGTCTGTCCTATGTTTCTAACCATATCCTCCATATTTTTCATCTTCTGAACTCTCTGAGCTATATGCTAGATAAATTATGTTCTGACCTATCTTTCACTTCTCAAATTATTCATCTGGTAATATCTACTTTCCTAATAAACCTTTTATTCAGTTTTGATTGAATTTAAATTTTGGTTATATATTTCAGATCTAGGATTTCTATTTGGTTCTTTAATAATCTGTCACATTTCTTATTCCCTATACATCTTCAAGTATAACCTTTAAGTATTCAGTATATTATTAGATTATGTCTGCTAATCAAAATGTTTGAGGTATACTTCTGTATTCTGTTTTTTTTCTGCTGGCTCTCACTCATGGTGTCATGTTTCCTTGTGTATGCAGTTATCTTTGTTCAAGTTAAGAATGGAAAACTTATTTATATGAATGTTTTTAGCCTTAGGATGAGCTTTCTTACATAGAAGGTCTGCTTTTGGTTCCATCAGGATCTGGAAGCACTACTTGTCAACAACCACTAACAAGTTCAGAGCTGAATTTCCACACAAGGACTTGCCCATTTCCAGTTTACTTTCATCTCAAAGGTATATCTCTTAGGGATCCATTTTTATTAATGCAGAGCTCTTCTGTAAACTTCTCACTTTGTTATGCTTTGATTTCCTCCCTTATTATATAAACCATCAAAATAGGGGTTCACACTTTCCAGGATTCTATAGATTCCAGGGAAAAGGTAGTTTTTAGGTTCATTTATCTCCTTGGATTACCCTTAGACATTAATTGTGACCTGATAATATATTAGTGTCTTATTAGCTAATTTTTTTCAGTGGAAGCATCGGTCTACATAATCTATACCATCCTTATGAAAAATAAGTCTCAAGGATATTATTATGTCTCAAAGTTACAACTCTTAGCTTCCTAGAGTATGGGCAATTGACCTCAGGAAGATAGAGAAATAATATGCATTTTTTACCAACTTCAACTAATCAATACTAAATCAACTCTATAATGCTGCAATCAATTAAAACAATCTCTTGGAAGACACAATCTCTGTCATTGACATTGGTATATCTCCCACTTCTGTGTCCCTTATTCTGCTTTAAACACATCTTCTTTCCTGCATTTCTTCCTTATTTCTCTCCCTCCAATATGCTTATTTATATATTTATAAATATATATTATGTATTACATAGATATGTATGGCACTGTGCCATAAATTTCAGTATCTTTCTTCCTTTCAAAATATCTGGCGGGGGGGGGGAGCCTCAGTGGCTCAGTCAGTTAAGTGTCTGACTCTTGATTTTGGCACAGGTCATGATCTCATGGTTCATGAGATAAGTCCCACGTCAAGGCCTGCATTGGCAACTCAGAACCTGCTTGGGATTCTCTCTCTGCCCCTCCCTGACTCATGCTGCCTCTGTTTCTCTCAAAATAAATAAATAAAAATAAACTTTAAAGTATTTGGGATTTAGGGGTGCCTGGGTGGCTCATTCGGTTAAGCGTCCAACTTCAGCTCAGGTCATAATCTCGCAGTTCGTGGGTTCGAGCCCTGCATCAGGCTCTGTGCTGACAACTCAGAGCCTGGAAGCCTGTTTCAGATTTTGTGTTTCCCTCTCTCTCTCTGCCTCTCTCCCGCTCACGCTCTGTCTCTCTCTCAAAAATAAAATAAACACTAAAAAAACTAATAAAATAAAAAGTAAAATAGCCTTCAGAAACCTTTTCCATATTTCATTTATCAGTTGTTTCACTGATGGATATGTAGGATTGACTCCTATTCTTGGGATTGATTCCCAAGATGAACATTCTTATATATATATCATTTGTGAAGCCGTGAAAGAAATTTTCTGGCTTATACCTCTTAAACTTATAACATTGTGTGTCAACTATACTTCAATTAAAAATGAAAGAATTTTCTGTCTTATTTACCTGAAGTAGAATTCCTGAATCAGAGGGTATATTCATTCTAAATTTCATTAAGTCCTATGAAAATCTCTCAAAGTGGGCTGTACATGTGATTTCCTGTTGTTCCACTTGATATTATGCAAATTTCTCATTTTTACGCATGCAATGGGTGTAAACTAGTGTCTTATTGTAGTATGTTTTTTCACCAACTAATGAGGTCAAGCATAATTTCAAGTTCTTTTCAGACTTAGGTTTCCCTTTTTAAAATTTCTTTTCCCTTTATCCTTTAAAAAATCTTATTGTCTCTCGACTTTTTGATTTTTGCTTATCTGCAACAACTATTTGAATAATCTGAATATTAATCCTTCTCAGGTAAACTGCTGCAAGTAGCTTCTACCCGTCTTTTATCTTGCCTATGCTGTCCTCTAGTTCTGAGATAGAAATATTTGTCAGCTTTCATCTTTATTTTGTACCTTTTATTTTGTACTTTTAAAGCCTTGTTTAAGAAATTCAAACTAATAGTATGGTCATAAATATATTTTTACCTAGATTTATTACATTTTCTCAATTAAAATACTTTAAATTCACCTCTTAGATCCATATAAAGTTTATTCTTATATGGCATGAGATCAGGATTTTCTTTATATAGTGACCCAATTTTCCCAATAACATTTTCTAAGTAATATGTCTTGCTCCTACCTCCTAGTGATTTTAACACCTCCCCTACTACAACCAAGTTCTCTTGATCAAACTCAACATGGCCAAAAATAAATAATCCAGTTAAGAATTAGCAGAAGACATGAACAGACATTTCTCCAAATAAGACATACAAATAGCTAAGACACATGAAAAGATGGTCAACATGACTCATCATCTGGGAAATACAAGTCAAAACTGCAATGAGATACTACCTCCCATCTGTCAGAATGGCTAAAATTAACAACTCAGGAAACAATAGAAGTTGGCAAAGATGGAGAGAAAAGGGAACCCTCTTACAATGTTGGTGGGAACATGACCTGGTACAGCTACTCTAGAAAATAGTGTGAGGGTTCCTCAGAAAATTAAAGATAGAACTACCCTATAACTCAGCAATTGCACTGCTAGGTATTTATCCAAAGGATACAAAACTACTGATCCAAAGGAGCACATACACCCCAATGTTTATAGCAGCACCATGAACAATAGCCAAATTATGGAAAGAGCCCAAATGTCCATTGACTTATGAATGGATAAAGAAGATGTGCAATATTACACAACTATCAAAAGAATAAAATCTTGCCATTTGCAAAGATGTGGATGGAGCTAGAGTGTATTATGCTAAGCAAAATAAGTCAGTCACAGAAAGAAAAATACTATGATTTCACTCACATGTGGAATTTAAGAAACAAAAACTGATGAACATAGGGGAAGGGAAGGAAAAATAAAATAAGATAAAAACAGAGAGGGAGGCAAACCATAAAAGACTCTTAAATATAGACAACAAACTGATGAAGGTTGCTGGAGGGGAGGTGGGTGAGGATAAGGGCTAAATGGGCAATGGGCATTAAGGAGGCCACTTGTTGGGATGAGTAGTGGGTAACAACATGTAAGTGATGAATCACTAAATTCTACTCCTGAAACCAATACTACAGTATATGTTAACTAACTTGAATTTAAATAAAAAATCTTGGAATTAAAAAAAAGAGACCAAGTTCTCATATAAAAGGATCTGACCCTGGATTCTATTCTCTTCTACTCTATCTGGTAGTCTACAAATTTGTTCCCACATTATTCAAATAGGTTATTCTGTTCTTATCCATTCTTATTAGTGTGTAAAAAGCATAAGATTTACTTCTTATGAGTCTGAGGGATTAACAGGGCCCAAACATTGTTTTTCAAGATTTTACTGTTTAAATATCTATTTATATGAAATTCTCACAACTAGTAAATACCTATTGCAACACAAAATAAGTAAAAATTTAATGAAGGAAAGAAAAAAAATCCTAAGGAAATTGGTATTTGTTTCACCCATTTCACAATGTCAAATTCCATTTTATTAGACCATCTAGTCTATAATATCTAATTTTAAGAGAGAAATTACAAAAATGTAAGGTACACTAGCTCTATATCCACATTGCATTATAGCTATGAAAATCTCTACCTATAATCTTCCATTAAACTGTCTACTCTATATTAGAGACATAATCTGTAATACCATGAGATATCTATAAACCATAAATACAGACGCATTCCTTCTTTGTGGATATCTGAGAGAGACCACAAAGTATTAAAGATTTTTTATATTTACTCTTACAAATCAATAGAAAAGCGAACCTCATTCATTTCTTTAACAGTTTTGAATTTTCATTTCAATTTCTTAAGAAGTTTCTATCTGTACTCTTCTGAAGGAGAGTTATTATCATACCCAGGATGATACCATGACCTACATTCTTGTTAAATCATAAACTATAAAAAATAAATTTAAACTAGCAAACATGGTATTTAAGAAAACAAAACAGTGACATCAAGGCCCACAGCATTATAAGGCTCCTTCCCCACAACAGCTTAACAAGAACAACAAAGGAAACTTACTTAAGAAATCAATAATTTTCAATGTGGTCACTTTTATTTTGTCATAAAGTGAATTCTTGAAAAACACTACAAAAAGCAAGCAAATAAGGTATCCTAGGTACTGAATATGGAGGAGTATCATTTTTTAAACTTTATGATGAAACTTTGCAAAGTGAATACTGCAATAAAATCCAATATGCTTCCACCCAGATCCAACAGCACTTTTTATTTTTTCTTTATGACTTAATGTAATGTCTAGTAGTCAATCACATATATAGGGGCATTCACTCTTAATACATCAGTTTGTACCTCCAAATAATTAGTAACATTATCTTGCAAAATAACACCATTATCAAAACAAAAAATTACTAATAACTCTGTTAATATAACATTTATGACCAAATAAGTGTAAAAAAACAGAAAACACAGATTATATTTCCATTTCATTATGACCACTAATATTTTCAAAGCAACTATAAGGAGAGCGCAAGAAGTGATAGTGCATGCAACTATAGTACAGCCTAATATTCATTATAGACTGGCAAAAAGTATCCACAGATTGTCAAGAATAACAAAAGATTCAAACTTTAAAGTAATTTTATTGAATGTTGAAATCAAAGCTATTCCTCAAGTTCTCATTTCCCCCTATATTCCTACCAGTGTCAGGGACTGGAAGGCTGGGGATAATTGGCTTCAGAAATTTAAACTCATTGGTCCCCGAGTCTCCCGTCAGACACACCTCGTACTGGTAGCTCTGGGACAGCGTCCCCGTGCCGCTGACGTCCACCAGGTGGCCCGGAAAGTGGCCCTCAGGCCCCGAGCAGCGACCCGCAGACGCCGCCCGGCTCCGCCTGCACAGCCGCACCGCCACGAACACCAGCACCGAGAACAGGAAGAGCGACGACACGGACGCCAAGGCGACGACCAAGTAGACGGTGAGCGGGTCTGCCCGCGCCTCGGCCGCCGCCACCTCCGGGAGCGGCAGGTAGGGCTGCGAGAAGCCGTCCACCAGCAGCACGTGCAGCGTGACGCTGGCCGAGCGCGGCGGCTCGCCATTGTCCCTGACCAGCACCACCAGCCTGTGCTTGACGGCGTCGCGCTCGCTCAGCAGCCGGGCCGTGCGCACCTCGCCGTTGTGCGCCCACACGCCGAACAGCCCGGGCTCCGTGGCCTTGAGCAGCTGGTACGACAGCCAGGCGTTCTGGCCCGAGTCGCCGTCCACCGCCACCACCTTGGTCACCAGGTAGCCCGCCTCGGCCGCCCTGGGCACCAGCTCGGTGCAGGGCGCAGAGCCGTTCTGCGGCGGGTACAGCACGAAGGGCGCGTTGTCGTTGTCGTCCAGCACCAGCACGCGCACCCGCGCCTGGCTGCTGAGCGCGGGCGAGCCGCGGTCGGCCGCGCGCACGCCGAACTCGAACGCCTGCAGCGCCTCGTAATCCAGGGACCTGAGCGCGAACAGCTGCCCGTTGTCCGCGTTGATGGACACCAGGGAGGCCAGGGGCAGCTGCGGGTCCGCGGGCGGCAGCAGCGAGTAGGTGACCTGGGCGTTGGCGCCCGAGTCCCTGTCCGTGGCGCTCACGCTGCCGATGTGCAGGGCGGGGCTGTTGTTCTCGCGGACGCGCAGGGTGTAGGTGGTTTGGCTGAAGGCGGGGGCGTTGTCGTTGACGTCGGAGACCGTCACGGTGATGTTGTGCTGCGTTTTCAGCCTGGGGGTCCCCAAGTCGGTGACGGTGATGGTGATGTTGTACTCAGATCTTGTCTCTCTGTCCAGTGCTTTTTCCGAAACTAGAGTGAAAAAGTTCTTGAAGGTTGGTTTCAGAAAAAAAGGGAGCTCGTCTTGAATAGAGCAAACCATCCTCCCATTGTCCCCAGCGTCTTGGTCTCGGACGCTGAAAAGAGCAACCAGAGTCTCTGAGGCGTTCTCTGGAATTGTCTTTGTAAATGATGAGATGGTCACTTCTGGTGGATTATCATTTATATCTACTACTTTAACCAGAAGACTGCATTCTTCTGAAAGACCCCCACCATCTGTTGCCTGAATATTTATAGTGTAGAACTGTATTACTTCAAAATCCAGGCATGATCTCAAGTGAACCTCCCCAGATATTGGATTGATTTCAAATGTTTTACGAATATCTTCTGATGCATGCAAAAATGTGTATGATATTTTCCCATAATTTCCTGAATCCATATCCTTAGCAGAAATGGTGATAATCCAGGAGCCAGCAGGTGTGTCCTCCAGGACATGTACTTCATAGAGCCTCTGAGCAAACTCAGGGGCATTGTCATTGATGTCCAAGACCTTGATGAGAACCAAAGTTGTTCCAGTCCTGGGTGGAGATCCACCATCCAGTGCTATGAGAGTTAATGTGAGCTCAGGCTCCTCCTCATGATCTAATGCTCTGTCCAGGACCAGTTCTGGGTATATCTTTCCATCACCACTGTCTCGAATTTTAATGTAGAAATGAGAATTAGGGCTAAGTGTGTAGTTTTGGAGACTGTTGGTTCCTACATCCAAATCTTGGGCACTCTCCATTAGGAATGTGGTTCCACTACTGGTACTTTCTGATATTTTAATAAGTATTTCCTTGTCCAGAAACATAGGGGAGTGATCATTTATGTCTTTGACATGCAGCTCACCCCAAAAAAACTCTAAAGGATTTTCCAATACCATCTGAAAGTGTAGCACACACGTCTCGGTGAAGCCACAGAGCTCTTCTCGGTCCAGTTTCTCATTTAGGAGCAAATCCCCCGTCAGTAAATCAAGTTGTAAGTGCTTTTCATTATCATCAGACACTACCCGGGCCTCCCGTGAGGACAGCTCTTCCACCCCAAGCCCTAGATCCCTTGCAAGATTTGCCACAAAAGAACCAACTTCTGTTTCCTCTGCCACTGAGTATCGCACCGATTCAGGACCCGCCTGAGATAATCCCAGCAAAACAAAGAGAATCAGGACTTGCCTTTTCTGCAGAGCGAGCACCCCTTTGATCTCCATGGCTCCTTCCAGCAACCTCTTTTGTAGAAAAATTTAAGTTCAGCCCTAATTTTGGAAGCTGAAGCTGAATTTTAAAAAATAAGATCCCCCCCCCCCCGGAGAGTATATAGTCCTCCAGCAGCTTTAGTAGATGAAGCTCCTTTACTCCCTCTCTTCTCAGTGGCTTGGATGTTCTCTGTTCCCTGAATAATGGAGCCCACAGTGTTGTCCATGCACTGATTTCATCTTATCCTACAGCGCCACCATGTGTTTCCATGAATTTTTTTTAAAAATTTTGTTTTCTTTCAACAAATAATTCATGAATACCTCTGGAGTATTTTAAAGCAAATCCCAGACATCATATATCTTTACCTCTAAATACTTTACCAAGTATCTCTAATAGATAAAGGCTTTAAAATATAAATACGATACCACTATTAAAACCAGCAAATTTAGCAATAATTCCTCGATATACTTTATACTCAGTGTGTGTTTGGTATTCCTCATTTTTCTCCAAAATGTTTTTTACTGTTGGTTTGTTTGAATCACGATCCAAACAAAGTCTATACAGGGCATTTAATTAGTGCTGTTTTGAATGCTGACAAGAAGACTCTATTAAAATGTCTTGAACTGAAGGGAGGTTGGGAAGAAAGATGTCCTGAATTGAAGAAATAATATTTTATTTAGGCCATTTCTTGAGAATTTCAAATATATTATCTCCTTTACTCTTGTAAATACTTTTGAATTCAGTTAACTATAGTTAGTAATGTCATTACCTTTTTCTCACATATTTAAAAAATATACATGTGGGGGCACCTGAGTGACTCAGTCAGTTAAGCCTCCAGCTCTTGATTTCAGCTCAGGTCATGATCTCACCGTTTGCAGGATCCAGCCCCCACATCGGGCTCTGCACTGACAGTGTAGAGCCTTCTCAGGATTCTTCCTCTCCCTCTCTTTCTGCCCCTCCCCTGCCTGTGCTCTGTTTCTCTTTCTCAAAATAAATAAATAAACATTTAAAAAAATTTAATTTACATGTAAGAATGTGGAATAAATAAAATAGATTTAGTCCTTGTCTTTATGGAGTTCACTGGCTGAAAATTTGGCAGACACATTATTAAAATATTTCACAATGTATTCATAGGTAAAGAGTAATAGAGAAATACCTAGAAGGGCCATCTTGTACCTAGGAGGCAGCATAGCATATGAACATGGATTCTGGAACCAAAATATTTACATTTGAATCCTACTTCTACCATTCAATATCTTCAGTCTTAGACAAGTAATGTACCTCTGTTTCCTTACCTGTAAAATAGGGGTGATAATGGTATTTACCTCCTAGGATTATTATAGTAGGAATCAAATGAATTAATATTTACAAAATTGCTAGTAAGTGCTAGTTAAGTACCTACTAAAAAATAAAATCTAGCCCAGATTTTTGAACATCAGTAAAAGCTTTCCTAAGGTAGTAAACTATGAGTTGTGATCTGAAGGAGCTAGCCAGGAGAAGGAGTGTTTCCGGCAGACCTTTTGAAGAACAGAAAGAAGTTAAATATGCCTTGAACTTTAAACCATAGAAGGGGATAATTTAAAAATGAGACTGGGGGGAGCACTGGGTGTTGTATGTAAGCGATGAATCATGGGAATCTACCCCCCAACCCCCGCAAACCAAGAGCACACTGTATACACTGTTTGTCAGCTTGATAATAAATTATATTTAACATATAAAGGAAACTGATACTAAATGTTTTTGTTCTCCCAAATTCACATGTTTAAACCTAATCCCCAGTATGATGTTATTTGGAGAGGTAAGGCCATTGGTAGGTGATTTGGTCATTAGGTTGGAGCTCTCATGGGTGGGATTAGTGACCTTATAAAAGAGATCCTAGAGAGCTCCCTTGTGAGGACACAGCAAGAAGAGAACCACTAGGAAGTGGACTCACCAGACATAGAATCTGCTTACACCCTGACCTTGGACTTCCCAGCCTCCATAACTGTGAGAAATAAATGTTTGTTGTTTAAAAAAAAAGGGAGACTGGCGGGGTGGGGGGAGTGGGGTGAGGACACAAGTTATTATATAGGATATAGCATGAATTTAAAATTTTATCCTATGGAAAATTATAACACAATGTAGAGTTTTAAACATTCGATTAACATGATTGCATCTGCATTTTTGAAAAATCGGTTTGAAGGAAGTATAGAGAATCAATTTCAGGAGGAATGACTGGAGTCAGAGACACCAGTTAGGAGATGGTGGCAGCCTGTTTAAAAGTAATGCTGGTGTGGATGGAGAGAAGAGGGATGCTTAGAAAGATACTTAGGATCTGGTCACTGATAGGTTGCATGTGGAGAAAAAAAAAGGAAAGAATCAAGGATGATTAACACACTTCTGGACTTGGCAACTGGATGGTTAGTTGTGTCATTCCCTAAGACAGAGAACACTGAAGAACAAAAAAGACTGAAGTGGAAAAAGCTGAAGTCAATTTTGTACATGCTGATACTAACATGAATGCCTTTGGGAGATATGTGTAAGTGTTCGCACATGCATGTCCCTATGTGGAGCTGTATGTAATTATATATAGAATATAAACTGGGGTAGATATGGACTTTGGGTTTCACCAGCATGTATATGGTGATTGAAACCATGAGAATTCTAAGATAATCAAGCAAAAGTATGTCAGGTAACAACAGAAGAGGCAAAAGTCTGAAAAAAACACCTTCATTAGAGGAGAGGGGAAATAAAGTATCTTCTAAAAGACAAAGACAGCTCAGAGTTGAGAATCATGAAACCAAAAGCAAATAGCATTTCAAGGATATGAGGAAGATGAATGGTAGCAAATGCTTCAGTAAACTCAAGAAAAATGAAGGTTGAAATGGTTCCTTGGATTAAGAAGATGGTCATTGTGGAGGATTCTAATAGATGTCTGCCAAAACCTGTTCCCTTTATAGAACAGGGAACCTGTTCCCTGTACCCAGGCACATTGGCTATTCATAGCTGCCAGTCCCAGTCTCCCTTGTAGTTAGGCATGGCCAATTGAAATAAGTTCTCACTAACATTGTGAATAGAATTTTTGTTTGCCACTCCTAGGTCTATAATAGAAGACATCTGGATGTGTTTCCTCCCTCCCAGCCAACTAGAACCTAGATGTGGCAGTGACTCAGCTACAGTCATGCAGATTATGACTTTGCAGTAGGAAATGTAGGAGCAATTACTTGGAACAAAGGACTGCAATGAGCAAAGCTGCCTCGTATACCTAGTCATTTACACTTGAATTGTTTTAAGGAGATACACACTTTTACAAGCCACTATGTAATTGTACTGCTTTGTTCAGCAATATAACCTTATCTAACTTGTACAGAAATCTTCAATCACTTTTACAGTAGCGGTTTAGAATGGTCACAATGAAAATCAGATTGCACTTGGTTGAAAAGAGAGAAGGATAAGGAAGTAAAGATGACAATCCTTTCAAATTTAGCTCCAAAGAAAAAAATTGATACCTGGGACTCAGTAGGGTTTTTTTTTTTAAACCTAGGGAAATTTGAACTTATTTAAAATGCTGATTTGTAGTATTCAATAGAGAGGGAGAAACGAGAAGACTTAATCAAAGTGAAGCCCCTAGAAGGTGGTTAAAGATAGGATCCAGAAAACAAATGAAGGGATTGGACTTGGGTAGAAGGTCATTATAAGTACCGATGCTATCCAGTGTGTAGGTTTGGGGCCAGAAATTTAAGAGAATTCCTATCTGATAGATTCTGTTTTCTTGGTAAGGTATTAAGCAAGTTATCTGCTGAAAGGGGTGGGTAAGTAAGTAGTAGAGTGAGAAATTTAAAGTAAGATAACTAGGTTTGAAGTAGTTGTTATGAAGAATAGAAGAGAAAACTGATTAGGAAAATATAAAATGATTTCTTGGTCTTGAAAGCCCAATTAAGTTTAGATGTGATAAAATTAGTGTGATAGTAGTGATAATTCTCTAACTTTCCACTTAGAGAGTGCAGCATCCCTGACGTGACAGAAGAGGAAGGAGACAATTATATTCATCTGGAGTGGATTTTCATCAGGTGGTTTTTGTGAAGGAGAATTGAACAAGGGAATAGAGAATATGGGCATGAGGATGATTAGAAGTGGTAGACCAGGGAATCAGCTGAACAGGAGAGAAATTAGAACATGAAGGGAGTTAATATATAGTAAAAGCATCATGGAATAAAGATTCTAATAAGGTAAAGACCAGATGTGACAGGAATAGCAGAATGAGAGGGTTAAAGACATAGTGGATTATATTCTCAGAGAGATATCTGAAATTTTTATTTCATATAAAGAACCAATTTGGGGTGGTGGAAAAGTACAGCACATGGCCAGGGCATAAGGATTGACCCAGAGGAGAGGTGAATATCTAGGGATTGAAAAGCCATGTTGTTAGATTAACCAGTGGACCTGGGAGTGGTAGCAGGACTTGAGGTAGAAAGGAGATGAGCAGAACAAAGTGTTTGTAAGCTAAAATGTCTTTATGTCCTTTCTCATAGTGAATCCCAACGTAAATTTTTACTTGATTTTTATTGGTAATGATTTTCAGGGAAATCATCTCTGGGAGGCTGGGCCATCTCTCAAATCTCTGTTTTGTAAGTGACCTTTTCCCTAGTGGACAATGTATAGTCCTTTGATATAAAATTGGCTGATGCAGTTTGAATTCTATGCATTGGCTTAAATTTAACTATAAATGAGTTATTTGATGCATAAGAACAAAATTTGTTTTGAGTTATACCTTTGAAGAGAATTGGTTGGTTGCTTTTATCTGGGCATCTGAGCTCCTGAAGGCCTGGCCACTCTCCATTAGAGTCAGGAAACACATAGTTCTTTTTATAAATACACAAGTTCCAAGTCCTCCTGTTCAGATTTCTGGAAAAACTTGAAGCAAGAAAACCTAGTCTTTTTTTCTGCTCTTGCAACACATTAGATTTTCTGCCTGAGCTATTTGAAATTTTTTAATTTACATTTATTTATTTTTGAGAGAAAGAATGAGACAGAGCATGAGCAGAGGAGGGGCAGAGAGAGGAGACGCAGAATCTGAAGCAGGCTTCAGGCTCTGAACAAGCATTCGGCACAGAGTCTGATGTGGGGCTCAAACCCGTGAATGTGAGATCATGACCTGAGCCTAAGTCAGACACTTAACTGACTGAGCCACCCAAGCGACCCGTGCCTGAGCTATTTGAACTGCACTTTCCCCCTCCCATATTATAGATGACAGAAGGCCCAACTAACTTGGGACACAGGCTGCTAGAACCACTCTCACCACTGCTATTAATAGCAATATTGACATATCACTTACATACCAGAGAGTTTTCCCATTTAAAGTGTACACTGCAATGGTTTTTAGTATATTTCCAGAGTTGTGCAATTATCACCACAGTCTAATCTCAGAACACCATGCCCTAAAAAGAAACCTGTTACCCTTTAGCCATTCTCCATCCTATACCCTCCCTCCAGCTGTAGGCAACCACTAATCTGCTTTCTGTCCCTATAGATTTGCCTGTTCATAACATATCATACGAATGGGATCATACAATATAGGATATTTTTAAAGTTTATTTATTTATGAGAGAAGGCACAATTTGGGGAGAGGAAGAGAGAGAAGGAGAGAGAATCCCAAGCAGGTTCCATGTTGTCAGCACAGAGCCCAATGTGGGGCTCAAAAACAATGAGATCACGACTTGAGCTAAAGTCAGACACGTAACCAATTGAGCCACCCAGGTACCCCAAGAGAGGAGGTAATCTTAATACTTTACTTTGATTTATAAATTTTTTTATGAATCTTTGTTCTCTATGTAAAGCAGCTTTCATTTAGGGGAGGAAAGAACTTGCTCCTAGTTCCACTTCTAAAAATAGGAAATTAGGATTTAATTAGCCTGCAGAAGAAACTTCTGTTCCCTCCATTTGTCTTGAATTCAAAGCATTATGGATCAGTTCATGCAGTTCAGAAGAACTGGTAGTGAAATTGTAGCTTTCAGAAAGTGTGAACATTATTTTGGATATGCTAGAGCAAGAGATTCTGCTTCCCGACATTAACTAATACCTAGCCCTGCTAATTGATAAGATAAAGTTTTTATTTATTTTTTTTTTAATTTTTTTTTCAACGTTTATTTATTTTTGGGACAGAGAGAGACAGAGCATGAACGGGGGAGGGGCAGAGAGAGAGGGAGACGCAGAATCGGAAACAGGCTCCAGGCTCTGAGCCGTCAGCCCAGAGCCCGACGCGGGGCTCGAACTCCCGGACCGCGAGATCGTGACCTGGCTGAAGTCGGACGCTTAACCGACTGCGCCACCCAGGCGCCCCAAGATAAAGTTTTTAAATTTATTAAAGAGGCAGTTTCTGGCACTGATTCTAGAGGTACTAGAGGTAACAGAACAATCATTTTCCTCACCCTCACCCATTTCATCCTTTCTGTGCCTACTCTCTCTCTCACACACACTTCCTTTCCTCAATAGCCTCACTCATTTTGTTTCTCTACACTTTCCTTCCACAATGTATAGACTTTGGGCTTATTGATGAGATTCACTGGCAAACTCTTGCCCCAACAATGAAAGCTTTCTCTTCTGTAATGTAGTCACATTACTAAAGCCAAGAGTGGTTTGTTGGTGCCTGTGCTGCATTAGACAAAACTTTCTCTTACAATGTGTTCGAAAAAAAAAATGTTTTGAATTAGAACCTTAAAGGATTATCGTTTGATACTTCTCAATGCTCTCCAAATACTTACATATACCTCTGAGAAAAGTGGTTTTCACACTTTGGATTACAGTCCATTATTAGTGGGGTCATGAAATCACTTTAGTGGATCATAACCATGCTTGAAAATTAATGAGAATGGAATAATATGGGCAATTTCAGACTTCATAAAAAATCTAATAATTATTTACAAAACATTTCTTTCTATTATGTTTGTATATTACATAATATATACAACATAACTTTTCTGTTGGCTGTCATTTTACATTTAGAAATTAGTACCCAGGAGCACTGGCTGGCTCAGTCGGTAAAGTGTGCAATCCTTGATCTTGAGTCATGAGTTCAAGCCCCATGTTAAGTGTAGAGAGGACTTAAAAATGAATTTAAAAAAAAAGAAATTGGTGCCCAGTGTGTGTGTGTGTGTGTGTGTGTGTGTGTGTGAGATTCTGGGAGGATACAGAAAGCAAAAATTATAAATATTAGCATACAGTCCACTTTATGCTATACAAATAATTATTCAGATGGAGTCAAGTGGATTGTATTATAGGTTTGTAATATCAACAAGAAATCTGGAAAATTAGAACTTCATATTCCAAGACTCTCTGGGTAGCCACAATATTGATATGCTTTCACAATCACTCTCCAGGATGCATGAAGAAGAGATGCTAAAAATTTGGCTCTGGCCCTTTCTAACAAGGTGATTACACTTACAATTCTGTTAAGGACATGATTTTTCAGGTGTATTTTAAACAGCAATAAACATTTTTAAATGTTAAAATAAATGCAGTGAATTTAAGGAAACAAAAATTACATTTCTGAATAGTAACCATTACTACACCGCAAGAAAAAAAATGCAAGAAAGAATGAAGAAATACTTGCACACTTGAAATACTCCGAAAATGGTCTGCTTTATTTTACCATAAGCATAATTGTGGGTGAAAGTTCAAAATTCAACTGGAGAGAGGGTCATGGACAAAAAGTGATTTGGTGTTATAACTTAAGGACGCAAACTCATTACACATTAAGACGCCTTGGATTACAAAATAAATTACCATCTCATTACAATCACAAAGATAAACATTCTTAAAAGTAAAAATGGGTAGAATTTGTGACAATATAAATGTACACTGAGTACAATTTAAAATACACACAAATTAGGGGAAATAGCATTGATTTGGAAGGGGCAACAAAAAAGTGTCATATATGGAATATAAAAGCTACTTATGTCACTATATATTGAACCCAAAGCTATTGCCGAAGGTAGGATTTTCTTCCGTTTCTTTCCCAGAGCACTGGGGTGGGAGGTTCGGGATAATCGGCTTCAAGAACTTGAATTCGTTGGTCCCAGATCCTCCCGTCAGACACACCTCGTACTGGTAGCTCTGGGACAGCGTCCCCGAGCCGCTGACGTCCACCAGGTGGCCCGGAAAGTGGCCCTCGGGCCCCGAGCAGCGACCCGCAGACGCCGCCCGGCTCCGCCTGCACAGCCGCACCGCCACGAACACCAGCACCGAGAACAGGAAGAGCGACGACACGGACGCCAAGGCGACGACCAAGTAGACGGTGAGCGGGTCTGCCCGCGCCTCGGCCGCCGCCACCTCCGGGAGCGGCAGGTAGGGCTGCGAGAAGCCGTCCACCAGCAGCACGTGCAGCGTGACGCTGGCCGAGCGCGGCGGCTCGCCATTGTCCCTGACCAGCACCACCAGCCTGTGCTTGACGGCGTCGCGCTCGCTCAGCAGCCGGGCCGTGCGCACCTCGCCGTTGTGCGCCCACACGCCGAACAGCCCGGGCTCCGTGGCCTTGAGCAGCTGGTACGACAGCCAGGCGTTCTGGCCCGAGTCGCCGTCCACCGCCACCACCTTGGTCACCAGGTAGCCCGCCTCGGCCGCCCTGGGCACCAGCTCGGTGCAGGGCGCAGAGCCGTTCTGCGGCGGGTACAGCACGAAGGGCGCGTTGTCGTTGTCGTCCAGCACCAGCACGCGCACCCGCGCCTGGCTGCTGAGCGCGGGCGAGCCGCGGTCGGCCGCGCGCACGCCGAACTCGAACGCCTGCAGCGCCTCGTAATCCAGGGACCTGAGCGCGAACAGCTGCCCGTTGTCCGCGTTGACGGACACCAGGGAGGCCAGGGGCAGCTGAGGGTCCGCGGGCGGCAGCAGCGAGTAGGTGACCTGGGCGTTGGCGCCCGAGTCCCTGTCCGTGGCGCTCACGCTGCCGATGTGCAGGGCGGGGCTGTTGTTCTCGCGGACGCGCAGGGTGTAGGTGGTTTGGCTGAAGGCGGGGGCGTTGTCGTTGACGTCGGAGACCGTCACGGTGATGTTGTGCTGCGTTTTCAGCCTGGGGGTCCCCAAGTCAGTGACGGTGATGGTGATGTTGTACTCGGCCTGGCTCTCTCTATCCAGCATTTTCTCCGTTTCCAAAGTGTAATAATTCTCAACTGAAGATTTTAGCATGAAAGGGAGGTCTTCTGGGATAGAACAAATCATCCTCCCATTGTCCCCAGAGTCTCTGTCTCGGATGCTAAAAACCATAACCACAGTCTCAGGCGAATTTTCTGGGATTGGACTGGTAATTGACGATATGGCTATTTCAGGAGCATTGTCATTCACATCCATCACCTGAATTCTGACTGTTGATTTTCCAAAGAGACCTCCCCCATCTGTAGCTTGAATGATTACTGAATATGATTCAATTGTTTCAAAATCCATGGATGCTGTTAAACTGACTTCTCCAGACTTTTGATTAATTTCAAATGTCTTGCGAATATCTTCTGAGGCATGGGAAAAAGAATATGATATTTCTCCATTTTTTCCTGAGTCTAAATCCCAAGCTGAGACGGTGACAATGAGTGAGCCTAATATGCTATTCTCTGGAATCTTCACCTCATAAAATGGTTGCTCAAACTCGGGGGAGTTGTCATTAATGTCCACAACCACCACCCGGACAGTTGCAGTCCCAGACCTAGGTGGAGACCCACCATCCAGAGCAGTAAGGATGAAACTGAGCTCAGACTGCTCTTCATAATCCAGTGCCTTGTCCAGAACCAACTCTGGGTATTTCCTATTGTCCGGATTGACTCGCATTTTAATGTGGAAATGAGAGTTGGGGCTTATTATGTAGTTCTTCAGAGCATTGATTCCTACATCTAAATCCTTCGCACTTTCTAGTAAGAACACAGCACCAACAGGACTATTCTCTGGGATTTCTAGGAGCATTTCTTTTTCTAAGAATATGGGAGAGTGGTCATTTATGTCCGTGACCTGGAGCTCAATGCGTAAAAACTGCAAAGGGTTTTTCATTAATACCTGGAAATGCAGCACACAAGGCTCAGTGGAGCCACAGAGCTCCTCCCGGTCTAGCGATTCGCTTAAGAGCAAATCCCCGGTGTTTTTGTCCAGCTGCAAACGGTTTTTGTTATCATTAGAGACCACCTGAGCCCCCCTTGAGAACAGCTCACCCACTTCTACTCCCAGGTCCTTTGCCAAGTTGCCTACAAAGCTCCCACTCTGCATTTCCTCTGCCACAGAAAAGCGCCCAGACTCGGAACCCGCCTGAGATATTCCTAGCAAAACAAAGAGAAGCAGGACTTGCCTTATCTGCAGAGTGTCTGCTCTTCCGTTCTCCATAGCTCCTTTCCTGAAAGCTTCCTGCAGAATCGCTTCAGCTACCCTTCGCAGTTCTGGGAAATGTGCCTCTGATAATGTCCGTCGAATCTTCGGAGGCCTAAGGATTTTAACCCCGTTGAATAGCTTGTAGTTCGCCCTTTGAAGGTGTGTTCTTTTTGTCTTCCCAACGCTCTGTGCGCACTGGGTAACAGGGTCCAGAACATCCAATTCAGTTTTCCCCCGGCGCGATGTTATCCTGCAGCGCCACCATGCGTCTCCACAGATTTTCAGTTAGATGAAAGCTACCTAAATTCCACTAATATAAATGTCCCTTTAGAAACAAATGTTGTTTTACTCATTGTGTGTAGTGATTAAAAATATATTCTATCTTCCATAAGAATTGTTTTATACTCTTTACAGTTTCTGATGTTGTTAGTATTGTTTTAAAAACAAGATGTGATTCCTGGCCCCCAGAACTTTGTGGTATTTCTGAGAAGACTGAAAACCTGAAAGAAGATTGCATCATTACTTGGCCTTCTTTCGGTTGTAATGCAAAGGGAAAGTATACATGAGTCACTTTGAGAGTCTTCTCAGAGGATATGAAATTGGATAAACTGTAAGATGGAACACAAATAGATAGTTATTATAGTACAAGAAGGCATCTCTGTAGATTTCCTTAACAGCAGTGAACTGTGAACTGGGAGAAAATGAAGTAAAATATTGGGGTGGAACGCATTATGTAAAGTCATAATTTAGTTGCAGCTTCTCATAATTTACCAAAGTATTTAATAAGTACACAAACATGCTAGTTTTGTTTAGAGCAGTCTTATTCCTAAAGCCACCTTCCCTTAGGTTCACAAGATTTATTCCAGCTACAACTATGGTCACCTGCTCTCATTTTCCGCCCCACAAGAGATTCCCATTCCCAGTCATAGAGCAAAACTTAGTTTTACTCTGATTAGACTAATTAAGATAGTATACCTGCTATTGAAGCAATCATTATTTCACGAGGCAGAGAATTATAACGTGGAGATTTTAGTCTCAGAATCTGAAGACCCATCTTTGGCCTTGCTTTAACTGTCTGGGACCACCTCGGAAGCTTTGGGTGGTCTGAGTCCTAGCCAAAGTGAAAGGTTGCTACATAAGGAGGGAAATTGTTTGGAATAGATGCTATAAATTCAATGATCTCAAAAATGCTCTCAAAAATGGATTAAGGAGGGATCTAAAAAATTTGCATCTAAAAATGTTAAGTTCAAATTACATTTAAAAAATGTAAGATAGATACATTATTGAAAAATTGACCACTACAAGGGTAGAAATAGAAAAGTAGGTGGGTTGACTACTCTTAGTTATTCTCCCTCCTTTAAAAATACTCACTAAGGGGCTCCTGAGTGGCTCAGTCAGTTGAGCATCCTATTTCTGTGAGTTTGAGGCTCAAATCTCTGCTGTCGGTGCAGAGCCTGCTTCAGATCCTGTCCCCCCCCCCGCCCTTTCCCCAATTGTACTCTCTTTCAAAAATAAATAAACATAAAACCCATAAAATACTAACTAAAATGACAGAAAAGAGGAAAAGTGGTATGAACACATAAAGACTAAGAATGCACAAATGAACACCCAAAATTTTGATGACAGAAAGCCAAAAGAAGAGCAATTGAGTTAGCAGTTCTAAGAAACATGTAAAGTGCCTGCATTGGAAATGTTCATACAAAACTAGTGGGTTTGTCCTACAGTATTCAATTTAGGTACAAGATTTAGAGGAACCATGTATAAGAAAGCTGAAGTCAGTTAAGAACTAAAAAGGAAAGTTGGATAGTCCAACCATTTCATCAGCCTATATAGACAGGAAAGTATCTCAGAGGCAGAGAATGGGAAGTTACTTCTTTGAAGAAATTAAATGGGATGACCCCTAGTTTCGGAGACCTTAGGCAAAGCTGAGTAAAAGTTGAAGCGTGAAAGTAAAAATAGGGAGGTGAAGCAAAACTTTGCATCCTGAATGATGAAATTTCCAGATCACCCTTATCATGCAATACTCTCCAATTGTAGCACACAGGGTATATACCTGATCTCCTGTCTAACTTTCCTTCACACAGCAGATATTGTAGAATTCTAACCTGGAGAATATGAAAAGCTTAGATAAAGATTTACACATAATGGGGCGCCTAGCTGGCTCAGTCAGTAAAGCATACAACTCTTGGTCTCTGGGTTGTGAGTTCAAGTCCCACACGAGATGCGGAGATTACTTAAAAATTTAAAAAATCTTATAAAAAACCATTTACACATACTAATATTCGGAAGGGTCTCCAAAGATAATAGTCTTATCCTAGCATGGTTACATTAGAGTGAAGTCCTACCATCAACAGGCCTCACGCACTCACAAAGAGCTGACAGGATGGTATCTCTTCATCCTTCCATCCAAACTAACTTCCTTCCTTCCTTCCTTCCTTCCTTCCTTCCTTCCTTCCTTCCTTCCTCTGTCTGTCTCTCTCTCTTTCACTGATGCTGGGATGGGCTCAGTCCCACAACCGTGAGATCATGACCTAAGCCGAAATTGAGAGTCAGAGGCTAAGCCATCTGAGTGACACAGGAGCCCCTCTCATCACTCTTAAATATGAGAGCATCATCCTTCTTTAAAGTTTATTTATTTATTTTGAGATAGAAAGAGCACAAATGGGGTAGGGACAAAGAGAGAGGGGAGAAAGAGAATCCCAAGCAGGTTCCACACTGTCAGCACAGAGCCTGATGGGGGGCTTGAACTCATGAACCATGTGAGATCATGACCTGAGCCAAAATCAAGAAGAGTTCGATGATTAACCTACTGAGCCACCCAGGCACCCCTGAGAATATCATTCTTAATAATGAAAAGATAGCCCAGGACCACAAGAAATTTGAAGAAATACCTATGACATGACATAGCAAGGTCAAACCACCATCTCCAAAAACAAAAACAAAAACAAGAGGAAATAGACATAATAGAGAAAACAGAAGAAAGTCTTTAAAAATGTCTAATATTCCCAGAGTAGTAAAATCTCATAACAGTTAACACTTACTGAAAATTTGCTCTGTAATATCCATTGTTCTAAGTGACACATATGCTTTTATTCATTTAATATTAACAGTAACTTCATGAAGTATGTGTTCTTACTATAAGATTGAGAATAGATTATGGCTTAAGTCCCCCTTACTAACCATATAACCTTGGATAAGTTCTTAACTTCCCTGTAACTCACTCTCATTTTAATAATGGATGTAACGGTTTCTACTGCATAATGCATTTTGTGTATAATGTATTTTAAAAGAATAAATTAATTATAGATGAGAGAAGATAATACATTTACATATCTACAAAAGGATCCTATGCAAAACACTCAGAGAACCAAAAGAGCTATAAAAATATAGTCAGCCAAAAAGAAAAACTTAAATATAAAGGTTGGATTATAAAATAAATTGTTCAAAAAAGTAGAGCAACAGACAGAGAAAATAAGGAAAAAATTTAGTGTCTTAGAGTATCAATCTAGAAGATCCAATATTTAACTAACAAAATTCTGGATAAAGTGAGAATGTAGAAAATTCAAGGGAGAACTTATTATCAAAAGCATAACAAGAAAATTTCTCAGAACTGGAAGTGAGAGTTTAAATGTTAATAGAGTACACCCCTGTGACCAGATAAATAGATAAGTGATAATAGAGTATTTTCAGAATATGAAGAAAAAGTTTCCGATTCTTCCAGAATGAAAAACTAGGGGTGACATTAAAAGAGATCAGAATTAGAAGGGATTCAGTATTCTGAACAGGAACTCTAATTGCAATCAGTAAAAAGAACACTGCTTTCAAAATGTGAGGGAAAATTATTTTCAACTTAGAATTTTACACCCAAAGTACCACTCAAAAGAAAAACAAGAGTGCTTTACTAAGCAAATTTTCAAAAACTTTCACCTCCTCTGAGTCATTTTTATGAAACTAGTGAGAGATGTGTGTTAGTTAAGTAAGGAATACACTAAGAAAAAAGAATATATTGGATCTTGTAAAAGGGGACCAACACAAGAAAGTAATAAAGGAAAAAGTTCTAGGGTGACAGCCATTAGAACAACCAATGTTGGAAAAAATTAACAAAACTAAAAGGCAACCTAAGTGATGGGAGAAGATATTTGCAAATGACATATCTGATAAAGGGTTAGTATCCAAAATGTATAAAGAACTTATACAACTCAACCCCCCCCCCCCCAAAAAAAACAGTTTAAAAAGGGGAAGAAGACTGAATAGACATTTTTCCAAAGAAGACATTCAGATGGACAACAGACACCTGAAAAGAAGCTCACCATCATTCATCATTGGGGAAACATAAATCAAAAGTACTGTGAAATATCACCTCATACCAGCCAGAATGGCTAAAATTAACAAGACAAACAACAGGTGTTGGTGAAGACACAGGGAAAAGAGAACCATCTTACACTGTTGGTGGGAATGTACACTGGTGCAGACACTCTAGAAAACAGTGTGGAAGTTTCTAAAAAAGTTAAAAATAGAACCACCTTATGATCCAGCAATTGCACTACTGGGTATTTATCCAATGAATACACAAATACTAATTTCAACGTTTATTTATTTTTGGGACAGAGAGAGACAGAGCATGAACGGGGGAGGGGCAGAGAGAGAGGGAGACACAGAATCGGAAACAGGCTCCAGGCTCTGAGCCATCAGCCCAGAGCCTGACGCGGGGCTCGAAATCACAGACCGCGAGATCATGACCTGGCTGAAGTCGGACGCTTAACCGACTGCGCCACCCAGGCGCCCCCACAAATACTAATTTGAAGGGATACATGCACTCTCATATTTATGGCAGCATTATCAACAATAGCTTAATTATGGAAAGAGCCCAAGTGTCCACTGACTGATGAATGGATAAAGTAAGATGTATGTGTGTATGTATATATGGAATGGAATATTACTCAGCCATAAAAAGAGTGGAATCTTGTCACTTGCAACCACATGGATGGAGCTAAAGAGTATTACGCTAAGCGAAATAAGTCAGAGAAAGACAAATACCATATGATTTCACTTGTAAGTGGAATTTAAGAAAACAAACGATCATAGGAGAAAAAAACCAAAAAACAAACTCTTAACTATAGAGAACAAACCAATGGTTACCAGAGGGGAGATGGGTGGGGGATGGGTGAAATAAGTGATAAGGATTAAGAAGGGCACTTGTACCAATGAGCACTGGGTGTTGGATGGAAACACTGAATCACTAAATTTTACATCTGAAACTAATATTTACTCTGTATGTTAACTAACCAGAATTAAAATAAAAACTAAAAATAAAAAAAAAAAAAGAACAACCAATGTTAATGAATCAGAGATACAAAAGGTTCTGGGTGAATTATCTAAAATAAATTGATAGGTATCTGGCATTTTTAATATTTAAGAGAATTATTGTTATTGAAATGAGAGTTAATGTGAAAAATCAATAGTAGTAAATAGAAAATGATGCAAGTAAAAACAAGGATCAACTCTAGGAATTAAGTTTTTCAAGAAAAGAAATGTAATCATTACACTAATGTGTATTTTGAAGTAATTTTTGCAATATACATAAAAACTACTAGTTTATCCTAAAAAAATGACAGCTCTATTGGGAGAACAGGAGAAAGGGCACATGCAATGTTGTATGTGTATTAGTTGGAAAGTAAGGAAGTGAAATCGTCTTTTGTCATATGAAGGAGTGATTAAAGTGTAAAACTGTTAAGATATAGTGGCATAAACATATTACTTCAAAAGATGATCAATTCTAGAGAAACTACTCCATAAGAGGGGCCAGACATCGAAGAATTTATTGTTTTTCTTTGTGATTTTTAGTTCATCGTGATTTAAAAATTTCATAACTAAAATATATTTATAAAATGAAATGAAAAGTGAGTACCTTTCCAACAGTCCACAAATATTCTTCACAAATTTTCAAAATGTTTTTATTTATTTTCATGCAGGTTATTACATTTTGTTGCCATTAAGAGACATGACCTATTTTTTTAACATATGTCAGCAAAAGTGAACACTAGAAAATAGTAAGAGTAGTGTATTTAAAGGAAATGGAATAATATGACTACAAGATATTACTGTAGTCCCATATCACTCACAAAATGATCTCTCTCATTTTCTCACGAGCAGAGTAAGAGAGAAATATCTTTAAAATGCTAGATGACATGATTTTTTTTCACATGATTAAACAGAATGTTAGAGAAGATCAGAAGTGGAGGAATGTCTGCTGACATAAAGGAAGTACAAGGTGATGACGACAGAGATTAGTCTATGAAATATACTAAAAGGAAAAGACAAATTTCAATTTTCTAGGTAAGAATAACTACATCCTTGTACATTTTGAAATGATTAAACCTTAAACTATTATTTACAAATGGGTGCTAATTAAAGCTACCTATTGATTAAATGCAAAAAAGGATGAAATGACATTGTAAATCATAGATATATAGTACCTAAAATTAGGCTTAAAATTGTACAATAACTAGGAATTTTAAAACTAAACTGATATTGATATGATTGTACACCACTTAAAAGTGCGTGAAAATATAAAAAAGAATTTTTACTGTAAGTTAAATCCAAAGCTATTTCGAAAGGTGGGATTTTCTTCGCTATGCCCCCCAGAGTCCTGTGCCTGGATATTGGGGATAATGGGCTTGAGGAACTTGAAATCACTGGTCCCAGAGCCTCCCCGCAGACACACCTCATACTGGTAGCTCTGGGACAGCGTCCCGGTGCCGCTGACGTCCACCAGGTGGCCCGGAAAGTGGCCCTCGGGCCCCGAGCAGCGACCCGCAGACGCCGCCCGGCTCCGCCTGCACAGCCGCACCGCCACGAACACCAGCACCGAGAACAGGAAGAGCGACGACATGGACGCCAAGGCGACGACCAAGTAGACGGTGAGCGGGTCTGCCCGCGCCTCGGCCGCCGCCACCTCCGGGAGCGGCAGGTAGGGCTGCGAGAAGCCGTCCACCAGCAGCACGTGCAGCGTGACGCTGGCCGAGCGCGGCGGCTCGCCATTGTCCCTGACCAGCACCACCAGCCTGTGCTTGACGGCGTCGCGCTCGCTCAGCAGCCGGGCCGTGCGCACCTCGCCGTTGTGCGCCCACACGCCGAACAGCCCGGGCTCCGTGGCCTTGAGCAGCTGGTACGACAGCCAGGCGTTCTGGCCCGAGTCGCCGTCCACCGCCACCACCTTGGTCACCAGGTAGCCCGCCTCGGCCGCCCTGGGCACCAGCTCGGTGCAGGGCGCAGAGCCGTTCTGCGGCGGGTACAGCACGAAGGGCGCGTTGTCGTTGTCGTCCAGCACCAGCACGCGCACCCGCGCCTGGCTGCTGAGCGCGGGCGAGCCGCGGTCGGCCGCGCGCACGCCGAACTCGAACGCCTGCAGCGCCTCGTAATCCAGGGACCTGAGCGCGAACAGCTGCCCGTTGTCCGCGTTGACGGACACCAGGGAGGCCAGGGGCAGCTGAGGGTCCGCGGGCGGCAGCAGCGAGTAGGTGACCTGGGCGTTGGCGCCCGAGTCCCTGTCCGTGGCGCTCACGCTGCCGATGTGCAGGGCGGGGCTGTTGTTCTCGCGGACGCGCAGGGTGTAGGTGGTTTGGCTGAAGGCGGGGGCGTTGTCGTTGACGTCGGAGACCGTCACGGTGATGTTGTGCTGCGTTTTCAGCCTGGGGGTCCCCAAGTCGGTGACGGTGATGGTGATGTTGTACTCGGCTTGACTTTCCCTGTCCAGCCCTCCTTCTGTCATGAGGATGTAAAAATTTTCCACAGAGGGTTTCAGAAGGAATGGCAGATTATCTTGAATGTAGCAGTGCATTTTTCCATTTTCTCCAGAGTCTCTGTCTTTAATTCTAAAAACAGCCAGTACCGTCTCAGGAGAGTTCTCAGCGACATGGTTGGAAAGTGATGACATGATCAGTTCAGGGGGATTGTCATTGATATCTAATACTTCCACCAAAACGGTACATGTTGCAGTAAGACCCCCTCCATCCATTGCCTGTATATTTATTTTGTAAGACTTTACTAGCTCATAATCAAGCAACACTATGAGGACAATTTCTCCAGAAAAAGGATTGATTTGAAAGGTTTCTCGAATATCTTCAGAAGCATCAAAAAATGAATAGGATATGTCTGCATTGACTCCAGAATCTATATCTCCTGCAGAGACTTTTGCAATAAGGGACCCTACTGGGCTGTTTTCTGGGGCCTGGGTCTCATACATTGTCTGAGAAAACTGGGGAGCATTATCATTGATGTCCAGGATCACAATTCGTATTGTGGTGGTCCCAGACCTGGGTGGAGACCCACCATCCAGTGCCGTGAGTGTTAAACTGAGTTCGTGCTGCTTCTCCCGGTCCAGTGCCTTATCCAATACTAGTTCTGGATATATCATGCCTTCATCACTGTCACTAATTTTAATATGGAAAAAAGGGTTCGGGTTGATGATGTAGCTTTGTATACCGTTAAGTCCTCCATCTGAATCCTCTGCTCTTTCTAGTCGAAATGCTGTCCCTTCAGCTGTATTTTCTAATATTTTTAAGACCGTCTCTTTGTCCCGAAACATTGGTGAATGATCATTTATGTCCCTGACCCTCAGCTCAGCCCGGTAAATCTGAAAGGGGTTATCCATTAAAATTTGGAAATACAGCAAACAGGGCTCTGTGAGGCCACACAGCTTTTCCCGGTCCAGTTTCTCATTTGTGAGCAAATCTCCAGAATGAGGATCCAGGAGCAAGTGTTGTTTGTTATCAGAGACCACCCGGGCTCCCCGTGAAACCAATTCCTGGTCCCCTAGCCCCAGATCCTTTGCCAGATTAACCACAAATGATCCTCTCTCTGTTTCCTCTGTCACAGAATATTGTCCAAACCCAGAACCTGCTAAGGATACTCCCCCAAACATAAAGAGAAATAGGACTTGCCTTTGTCTTGGGCAGCACAACATTCCAGCCTCCATTGCTTTTTCAGAACACGTCTTTTGTCAATGTTGGTCACAATCACAGCTCCCAGCATACAACCAGCAGTTGCAACCCCCAGACCTATGCCATTTGTAGCAGGAGTCTGGGTTTTTTTCCTTTTCCAATCTTGGGCCAGTACAGGTTTTCTCCCAGCTCATCTGCCTTGATCCTTTTTGTTAATGCCTTCCGCAGCATTCTCAGTTCGTGGTCGATTTTTTTTTTTTTGTCTCTTTAGCCTGCAGCGCCACCGCGTGGCCTCCAACAGACTCAAATGGCTCTACCCAATTTGTGTGTGTATTTACATTTTTTTTTTCTTTAGTGGCTCATTTAAGTATTTCATTTTTCTTTTCTTTTGTTTGGTAGAAAGTAATGTTGAGATAGAGTACTGCTTACATTGTTGAGATTTTTCACTGATTCATGGGAAAAGTTAAAAATTCAAAACTTGGAAAATGTTTCTAGCAGTTAACTCTGTCCACCTCATTGTGCTACATTTAGTTCTTTAGTAGGCCTTTCATTCCTGAAACTACTCCCATGCAATGTCATGAACCAAAGTGGAAAACAGTGGTGACCTCTGGGACCAAAATAACAGATTTTACTTTTCCAAAAACATTGACCAAACTGAAAAAAGAAACTTGTTTCACACATTCTTCAACAATTTCCTTAAAATCTAATCATATTGCCTAAATATAATCATCCAGAGGGAAGGGTTTAGGTTTTCCCTCCTCTGTGCTCCCATAGAAACTTGTATAATTGCTCTGTACATATTACTGCTTCCTGTTTCATGTCAATTTGTCCCTTATTCAAGTCAACCTGTCCCTATGTAAGGATGCCTTAATTAATCATCTTAAATTCACAAATCAGACACTCAATGCTTGCTATATTAAGGAATGGATAAATAAGCTCTACTTACTAGGATATGAAATGACCTTCTGTGCCTTAAATCCATACATTTAAAAATTGTATTGTCACTTAAACTCATTCTTATCAACTTGTTTCTTTTTTTCATATATCTTTGTTTTTCTTATATTAGCTTTAAAATTACTTACAAAATTAAAGAAGGGACTGGTCTTTATTTTAAAGTCCCTCTTAATTAAAATCTGGTGGGATCTAATTTATCTGTACCAAATAAAAGGGAGGGAAAGAATAAACCAGTATAATGCCTATCCAAACACTACTGACAGTAAGAAAAGCATGATAACATCTACCTCATAGAGAATTTTATTCAAAGGCCTAATATCCAGAAATAACTCTGTTTTTCCTCTAATAAGCAAGAGATACAGATTAAACTGAAGGACATTGTAGAGGGAAAGGGCTAGATACTGCCAAAAACTCTAACTGCTAAACGAAGAATCTATACCATATAAACTTCTGATGATTTCTACAGTTTTTTTCCAACTGAATGGGACTGCTTTGTTAGCCATTAAAAACTTAACAGGAATCTCTGTTTTTTTTCATACAGGATTTAAAACAAATGATTAAATATTTCTACATGATGCTATAAAACACCTAAACATTGTTTTTGTCTCCAAACTTAAATACATATACACACACTCAGTATCTTACAGAGGTGTTTCTTCTTATTTTACATAATACTTATTAGGGATCTATTTATCTTATCACACAATGTAAATACTTTAAAGATGCAATTACCAATAATGGGAAAACAACTTTAAAAAAGTAATAGTTTTAAAAATCGCTATAATAAAAATTGAGATCGATAAACCAACAAAAATACCAGTTTTAAAAGGGAAGAGAAGAACTACCAAATAGGAAATGCATAGATCACATGCACATTATTTTCATAACTGAAGAATCTCTGGAAAGAAAACTAAAATGAAAATTATAAGTACAAAGCCAATAAAGACACTTATTCATAAAGTAGTAGGAAATGTTAATGGTATCATCTTTGAAAGTAGAACTTATTTCACTTACTGGGATTCTACTGAAAAATACTTCACTGGACCAAAATATGAGGGTAAAGAAACCTGTGAAGACAGGTATAAAATTGGAAATTGAGGATGAACCAAATAGAGAAAAATAAACAACACCTTATTTGTGGTGGCAGGCATAAACAATTTAGTCAAGAAAAAAATTAGAAGTTAATGTCTTTATTAAATAGGTTCCTAGCAATAATTAAATCCCAAAATTATTCTGGAAGGGGGGATTTTCTTCCACTTCCTTCCCTGTGCTCTGAAACTGCAGATTAGGGATAATGGGCTTGAGGAACTTGAAATCACTGGTCCCCGAACCTCCCCGCAGACACACCTCATACTGGTAGCTCTGGGACAGCGTCCCCGCGCCGCTGACGTCCACCAGGTGGCCCGGAAAGTGGCCCTCGGGCCCCGAGCAGCGACCCGCAGACGCCGCCCGGCTCCGCCTGCACAGCCGCACCGCCACGAACACCAGCACCGAGAACAGGAAGAGCGACGACACGGACGCCAAGGCGACGACCAAGTAGACGGTGAGCGGGTCTGCCCGCGCCTCGGCCGCCGCCACCTCCGGGAGCGGCAGGTAGGGCTGCGAGAAGCCGTCCACCAGCAGCACGTGCAGCGTGACGCTGGCCGAGCGCGGCGGCTCGCCATTGTCCCTGACCAGCACCACCAGCCTGTGCTTGACGGCGTCGCGCTCGCTCAGCAGCCGGGCCGTGCGCACCTCGCCGTTGTGCGCCCACACGCCGAACAGCCCGGGCTCCGTGGCCTTGAGCAGCTGGTACGACAGCCAGGCGTTCTGGCCCGAGTCGCCGTCCACCGCCACCACCTTGGTCACCAGGTAGCCCGCCTCGGCCGCCCTGGGCACCAGCTCGGTGCAGGGCGCAGAGCCGTTCTGCGGCGGGTACAGCACGAAGGGCGCGTTGTCGTTGTCGTCCAGCACCAGCACGCGCACCCGCGCCTGGCTGCTGAGCGCGGGCGAGCCGCGGTCGGCCGCGCGCACGCCGAACTCGAACGCCTGCAGCGCCTCGTAATCCAGGGACCTGAACGCGAACAGCTGCCCGTTGTCCGCGTTGACGGACACCAGGGAGGCCAGGGGCAGCTGCGGGTCCGCGGGCGGCAGCAGCGAGTAGGTGACCTGGGCGTTGGCGCCCGAGTCCCTGTCCGTGGCGCTCACGCTGCCGATGTGCAGGGCGGGGCTGTTGTTCTCGCGGACGCGCAGGGTGTAGGTGGTTTGGCTGAAGGCGGGGGCGTTGTCGTTGACGTCGGAGACCGTCACGGTGATGTTGTGCTGCGTTTTCAGCCTGGGGGTCCCCAAGTCAGTGACGGTAATAGTGATGTTGTATTGGGCTCTTTCTTCTCTGTCTAGTGCTCTCTTGGTTACCAAGGTGTAAAAGTTCTTGACTGAAGGTTTTAGAAGAAAAGGAAGGTCATCCTGGATGGAGGAAACAGTCTTTCCGTTATCCCCAGAGTCAGGATCTGAAACACTGAAAACAGCAACTACAATCTCAGGTGAGTTCTCCAGGATAGGGCTGGTGAGTGCAGACATGGTCACTTCTGGGGGATTATCATTTACATCCACCACCTGTAGGAGAAGAGTGCATTTTCCTGAAAGGCCTCCCCCATCTGTGGCCTTGATGTCCACCTCATAAGATTGAACTGTTTCAAAATCTACTTGTTTTCTCAGTTGAATTTCTCCTGTTACAGGATTCACCTCCAAAGTTTTGCTAATATCTTCTGAAGGCTGAAAGAGCGTGTAGGCTATTTTTCCATGTTCTCCGCTGTCTAAATCTCTGGCAGAGACAGTGACAACCAAGGAGCCTACTTGGCTGTTCTCAGGAATTTGCACCTTGTAGATGGGCTGCTCAAACTCAGGGGCGTTATCGTTGCTGTCCACCACTTCAATGCGCACCTGAGCGGTCCCATACCGAGGTGGAGAGCCGCCATCCAGCGCCGTTAGGGTTAAAACGATTTCAGGCTCCTCCTCCCTGTCCAGCTCTTCTTCCAACACCAGCTCAGGGTATATTCTGCCATCACTGAGTTTGCGGGTTAGAACCCGGAAATGGGAGTTGGGGCTGATTTTATAGTTTTGAACATTGTTGCTTCCTACATCCAAGTCCAGAGCATTACTCAGAGGGAATGCAATTCCTAGAGGACTGTTTTCAGGTATTCTTAGAATCATTTCTCTTTCGGTGAACACGGGAGAATTGTCATTTATGTCTTTCACCCTCAGTTCAGCCTGAAATATCTCTAAGGGCTTTTCCATTAACAGTTGGAAATATAACAAGCAAGGGTCAGCTGGACCACATAGCTCCTCTCTATCTAGTTTCTCGTTTATGAGCAAATCCCCAGTCTGAACCTTGAGCTGCAAATGCTCTTTGTTCCCCTGAAAAATGATCCGAGCCCTGCGGTTGTACATCTCTGTCAATCCCAACCCCAGGTCTTTTCCTAGATTTGCCACAAAGGAGCCTTTCTCCATTTCTTCCACTACTGAATAGGGACCTAACTCGGCACCCACCCCAAACATGCTCAGCAAAACAAAGAAAACTAGGACTTGCCTTTGTCTCAGATAGCACATCCAGCCAATCTCCATTGCTCTTTCATGAAAATTTGGTTTACAGGATCTTTGTGTATGTCCAGGATCCTGGTAGCCTGGTCCTGCAATCCAGATATCAAAACTATGCCACTAAATATAGTTTTAAAGAGATTTCAGATTCACGTTTGCTGTGGCCAAGAAAAACGTACTTTAGCTTCCAGGCAATGTGAAATTGTTTGGCTGGATCCTGGAGCTGCATAGGCAATTCTGTTTTTCATCATTTAACCTGCAGCGCCACCATGTGTTCTCACTGAGTCTTATATTTTCCACAAAATACTCCTAAATGTACCGAATAAGTTGTGTAAAATGTGTTCTGTAATATAAAACAATGAGCTCTATTTTCATGTGATGTGTGTGTGTTCAGATAGAGCTCTGTGTTGTTGCACAGGAGGAGTACAAAGATCAAACTGTCACTTATGTTACTGTTAAAACCTGTTGAGAGTTAATGATTAAATAAAATAATTAACATTTAAGCTGAAAACAATGTACATTTAGGAGCAAAATGTTTCTGAATTACCGTGGGAACAGTTTCACAAGTAGATCATTTTCATGGTACACATTACAGAATTACAAATGAATGGACACTGCAAAATTGCAATTAGTGACAGTTCTAAAGGTATTATTTAACCAATGCGTTATTAAATTGCATACTTCCTCTTCTTTACAACACCGAAGACTGAGAGCTGTTTTTGCAATTTTCAAGTTATTGAAAAATTATTTCCCAAATACATAGATCTCAAGATTAGGCCTGCCATGCTTTTGGATTCTTTTAAAAAATATATATAACAAGAATAATTTGTTATATTTAAAAAGCTTTAATGACATATAACTCACATACCACACAGTTCACTCATTTAAAGTGTACAATTCAGTGAATTATAGTATATTCACAGAGTAGTACATCCATCAACATAGTCAATTTTAGAACATTTTCATCACCCCTCAAAATCCATACCCTTTAGCAACAACCCTAATCCCCTATCCCTCCCGTGCTGAGCCCTAATCAATAACTAATTTACTTTCTATCTCTATAGATTTCCCTATTCTGGACTTTCATATGAATAGAATAATTTAATATGTGGAGTTTTGTGACTGTCTTCTTTCACTGAGCATGTTTTCAAGGTTCAAGTTGTAGCATGTATCAGTACTTCATTCCTTTTAATGGATGAATAATATTCCATTGTATAGATATATATCACATTTTGATTATCCATTCGTCTGTTGATAGACATTTGGTTTGTTTCCACCTTTTCACTATTCAGAGTCCTGCTGCTGCAAACATTCATATACAAGAGTTCATGTGGACATAAACTTTCATTTCTCTGGCAGAATTGCCAGGTCATATGGTAGCTCTACTTTTTCCAAGGTGGCTGCACCATTTTACATTCCCACCAGCTTTGTATCAGCATTCCAGTTTTCCCACATCCTTCCAACACTGGTTATCTGACTTTTTATTTCTACCCACTCTAGTGGGTATGAAGTTGTATCACATGATTTTAATTTGCATTTCTCTGATGACTAATGATGTTGGACATCTTTTCATGTGCTTATTGTCCATTTGCATATCTTCCTTAGAAAACCATCTATTCAGATCTTTGTCCATTTTAAACTGGATTATTTATCTTTTCATAATTGAGTTGCAAGCGTTCTTTGTATATCCTAGATACAAGTCCCTTTCAGATTTGTATTTATTTGTTCAGGCTTTCCATTTCTATAATTTGAATTGAATTGCAGTAAGCTTCATATCTTTATCAATTCAGTGTTTTTCTTGGTAATTCTTAGAAGTTTGTTAAATACCTTGTCTGGGATTAAAGCATCTAATCAATGAGGCCTAAATTCCTGTTATAAAGACCTTTATGTGCTTTCCATTGGCTACCAGTGGTATTGCTAGACTGGATGATTTTCTTCCAAGCAGCCAATCTGTGGTAGATAGAACAATGGCTACCCACCCAAAGACATCCTAATTCCCCAAATCTGTAAATATGTATCTTACATGGCAAAAGGTTTATAGATGTAATTAAATTGAAGATCTTATGAAGGGAAGATTATCCTGGATTATCTGGGTGGGAAAACTTTTTTTTTTTATTTTTTTTTCAACGTTTATTTATTTTTGGGACAGAGAGAGACAGAGCATGAACGGGGGAGGGGCAGCGAGAGAGGGAGACACAGAATCGGAAACAGGCTCCAGGCTCTGAGCCATCAGCCCAGAGCCTGATGCAGGGCTCGAACTCCTGGACCGCGAGATCGTGACCTGGCTGAAGTCGGATGCTTAACCGACTGTGCCACCCAGGCGCCCCGTTTTTTTTTTTGTTTTTGTTTTTGTTTTTTTGGGTGGGAAAACTTTTGTTGGGAATGGTCAAAAGGAGATGTGATTATGGAATAATCTGTTTAAGAGATACAATATTTGGTTTTGACAATGGATGAAAGGTGACATGAGTCAAGTAATGTAGGCAGCAACTAGAAGTTGGAAAAGACAAAGAAACAGATTCTCCTCTAGAGCCACCAGAAAGACATGCACTCCTGCCAACACTTTGATTTATCCCAGTGATACCTATACCAGACATGAGACCTAAAAAGCTATAAGGTAATACATTTTTTTTTGTTTTAAGCAACTTTGTGGTAATTTTTAATAGCAACAATGGAAAAAAAATACATTACACGAGTATGGATATTCATGCACCTCACAGCTGAGTCAACAACGATTTATCACTCTACAAGAATAGTTTCCCACAGCAATTGCTGGAAGATGTCTGATTCAGCTCCAGTAAGTAAGCCATCCTTTCAGAATAAAGTCATTTATGACTCTCTAAATATTTTGCAGCATAATTTTTTTGTGGAGTTGCCAAAGATGTGGTTAATTTTAACAGAACATAGCTGGAGCCTATCAGTTTTGTTCCTACTAAATTTCCAGAATCTCTACATTATTCAGTGAAAAAAATTCTTCCACATCATTGCCTATACTTCTCTGAAATTAGTTATTTCATTTAAAATTAATGCTAGAATATGAGGGGCACCTGGGTGGCTCAGTTGGTTAAGCATCTGACTTCAGCTCAGGTCATGATCTTGCAATCATGAGTTCAAGACCCCCTTCTGGCTCTCTGCTGTCAGCACAGAGCCTGTTTCCGATCCTCTGTCTCCCTCTCTCTCTCTCTCCCTCTGCCCCTCTCCCATGCTCCTTCTCCCTCTCTCAAAATAAAAAAATAAGCTTTAAAAAATAAAATTAATACTAGAATATCAATTGCTTTCAAATAATAGTGTGCTAAAATAAATACAGTGTATTTAATCTGCATAAGGGACTTAGAAAAAATGTAAATAATAAAGTGAATTTCAACTTTCTAAGGAAAATAAAAATTTTATATTAGGACTGACAGAAAACAGACTGAAGGGCTAAGTACAAGAAACTCAAGAAACATAACCATAAGGTAACTTTATTCCTTATTCAGGGCATTCATTACTGCAATAATGAATGTGATAATGTTGAGACGGTACAGGAAAATGATCAGGCTGTATTACTCCCAGTGAAGATTAACTGTGGTGTCTCACCCAGATAGTAGGTCAGTGCTTCTATAAGAACTTTGGATCTACTGGTCCAGAGTAGTATTTTAGTCTATAGTAAAGAAACAAGTACAAACTGTAGACTAAAAGCTACATTTCTACATAAGGTTCAGTTTATGGAATAGATGGATTTCACTTTCCTTAGTTAGGAAGACAATGCTACCAGTTAATGCCTGCCATTATAACACATGGATTAAGAACTGGAGTATTCAGTTAAAACAGACAGATATTCAAATTTCTCCTTTTATTACTTTATAATTGCTAGCAAGTTACTAACCTTTCTAAGCTTCAGTTTTCTCATATGTAACTTAGAAAGTTAAAGTTCACTTTATTACATACATTTTTTCTAAGTCCCTTATTCAGACCTTAGAGTTCGGCAGAGGACTAAAAAGATAATGAATGTAAAGCATTCTAGTCTACTATTTTTTTTCTGTACCCTACTTTGAACTAAATTAGAAATCATGAATAAGAGCTTTAAAAGATCAGTTATATCAAACTATACACTTAAGATCTGTGCATTTTACTGTCTTACATAACATTTTAGTTTTAAAAAATCTTACTGTTAAAGCCTTAGGATTGGATTCCACTGGAGGTAGCACAAAAACTAAAATGATGGTGCTGAAATGAGATAGAAGTTCTTTTATCTCTCAAGTAAAAAAAGAAATTCAGAAGTAGGCACTCCAGGGGTGATATGATGACTCTATAGTTACCAGGGACCCTCATTTCTTTTAAGTTTATTCTACACTGACTGTCTTTGTACATTATTTCCATCCTTAGTGTTGTTCTATGGTCCAACATGGCTAACTGTGTTTCAGCTATTACTTACACATTCCAAGCCATAAGAAGCAGTTAGAGAAGAACAAAAAGGTACCTCTCCCTTTAAATAGCCTTCTTGGAAATCTCCTACAACATCTGTATATACATTCCATTGGCAATAACCTAGTGAAATGCTCCATTCTAGCTGCCAAGGAGGGAAAAAGTATTTTTTTTTTTTACTAAACTTGCTAATGCTCTACATGTAATTTGTGATGTTACTAAGGAAGAAAAAATAAATGGATATTTGGTGGCCACTGCATTTACTGTCATCCATGCTCAATGTTTCTCAAATAGAAAAAGTCCATTTCACTACTATGCTATCTTATGTCACTGGATGAACACAATGTAGCTATTTTTCCTCCAGTTAACAGCAATGAAACTTAATAGAAAGCAATTAAAATAATTATATTAAAATTAACACTGCTATATGAATGAAAGGAAGCACAGTTAGTATAACATTTAAGAGAAAACAATATCAGAGTTAAGAGCTACGAAAGCAGCTTCCCTGAATGTGCAGAGTCTGCTTGGGATTCTCTCTTTTCTGCCCTCTCTCTGCCCCTCCTTCGCATGCATGTGTGCACACATCCTCTAAGTAAATTAAAAAAGAGCTATGAAAGCAGAATAAAGCAAGAGCCAGATTCTCACTGTACCAGTTATTTCCTTCTCCACCAGGCATACTTCATGTGTTAGTGTATTACTGCTTTTATTTATCTAATGATTTAAAACAAGAAAAGGGAATACAATTGATTGTATAAAATTAACTTTCCACTATTTTTTCTTAATCCATTTCTTTTTTCAAGCTCTATTTAAAAAATGTTTATTCCTTTTTGAGGGGGAGGGGCAGAAAGAGAAGGAGACAGAGGATCCGAATAGGGCTCCTACAGCATCCAGCCCTATTCTGGGCTCCAACTCTGGAGCAGTGAGATCATGACCTGAGGGGAAGTTGGGATGCTCGCCCGGGCTACTCAGGTGCCCCATCCTAATCCATTCCTAAACTATTCCACAGCAACAATTTGTACAACTAATGACCTCACCAGTGTTTTGAGGGCAAAATTTAAGACCAATCATCTCATAGTGATGAAAAAAAGACTATTCTTTATAACAAATGGGTAATATAAAGTATTTTGCAGGCAAGTTTAATGTGATTTAAAAAGTCTTAACGGGTTGCCAGGAAAGCTATATCTTGAACTTACCAATTTTAAATATCTGGAATATGAAAAACAATACAATCACTGAATACTAAAACCAAAGTCATTCCTAAAGTTGGCGTTTTCTTCTATTTCTGGCCCAGGGGAGTGGCCCTGGAAATTGGGCACATTTGGCTTGAGGAACTTGAGCTCACCGGTCCCCGAGCCTCCCCGAAGACACACCTCATACTGGTAGCTCTGGGACAGCGTCCCCGCGCCGCTGACGTCCACCAGGTGGCCCGGAAAGTGGCCCTCGGGCCCCGAGCAGCGACCCGCAGACGCCGCCCGGCTCCGCCTGCACAGCCGCACCGCCACGAACACCAGCACCGAGAACAGGAAGAGCGACGACACGGACGCCAAGGCGACGACCAAGTAGACGGTGAGCGGGTCTGCCCGCGCCTCGGCCGCCGCCACCTCCGGGAGCGGCAGGTAGGGCTGCGAGAAGCCGTCCACCAGCAGCACGTGCAGCGTGACGCTGGCCGAGCGCGGCGGCTCGCCATTGTCCCTGACCAGCACCACCAGCCTGTGCTTGACGGCGTCGCGCTCGCTCAGCAGCCGGGCCGTGCGCACCTCGCCGTTGTGCGCCCACACGCCGAACAGCCCGGGCTCCGTGGCCTTGAGCAGCTGGTACGACAGCCAGGCGTTCTGGCCCGAGTCGCCGTCCACCGCCACCACCTTGGTCACCAGGTAGCCCGCCTCGGCCGCCCTGGGCACCAGCTCGGTGCAGGGCGCAGAGCCGTTCTGCGGCGGGTACAGCACGAAGGGCGCGTTGTCGTTGTCGTCCAGCACCAGCACGCGCACCCGCGCCTGGCTGCTGAGCGCGGGCGAGCCGCGGTCGGCCGCGCGCACGCCGAACTCGAACGCCTGCAGCGCCTCGTAATCCAGGGACCTGAGCGCGAACAGCTGCCCGTTGTCCGCGTTGACGGACACCAGGGAGGCCAGGGGCAGCTGCGGGTCCGCGGGCGGCAGCAGCGAGTAGGTGACCTGGGCGTTGGCGCCCGAGTCCCTGTCCGTGGCGCTCACGCTGCCGATGTGCAGGGCGGGGCTGTTGTTCTCGCGGACGCGCAGGGTGTAGGTGGTTTGGCTGAAGGCGGGGGCGTTGTCGTTGACGTCGGAGACCGTCACGGTGATGTTGTGCTGCGTTTTCAGCCTGGGGGTCCCCAAGTCGGTGACGGTGATGGTGATGTTGTACTCGGCCTGGCTCTCTCTGTCCAGGGGTCTCTCTGTTACCAGGGTGTAAAAATTTTCTAAGGAAGATTTCAGGAGAAAGGGTAGATCGTCCTGAATTGTGCAATTTATTTTCCCATTTTCTTCCGAATCAAGATCTGAAACACTGAGAACTGCAACCATAGCCTCAGGCGAGTTCTCAGGTATGTGTCTAATAAATGCAGACATGGTGATTTCTGGGGCATTGTCGTTCACATCCAAGACTTGAGTCTGGACGGTGCATTTTCCAGAAAAGCTGCCAGAATCTCTGGCCTCAATATTGACTTCATAGAACTGTGTTCTTCCAAAATCAAGTTGTTTTTTAAGTCGAATTTCTCCCGTCATGGAATTGATTTCAAAGGTTTTGCAAATCTCTTCAGAAGCCTGGAAAAGTGAATAGGAAATCTCTCCGTTGACTCCTATGTCTGCATCCGTAGCAGAGACTGTGACAATCAGGAAGCCTATCGGACTGTCCTCAGGAATTTTCACCCTGTAGAGAGACTGCTCAAATTCAGGGGCGTTATCATTGATGTCCACGACTTCAATGTTGATCTGAGCGATGCCAGACCTGGGTGGAGAGCCGCCATCCTGAGCTGTAAGGGTTAACCTGAGTTCAGGTTCCTGCTCTCGATCTAGCGCTTTATCCAGCACCAACTCAGGATATCTGCTGCCATCACTGCTCTTGCGGGTGAGCACGCGAAAATAAGAGTTGGGACTGATTATATAGGTCTCAATATTATTTCGGCCTACGTCCACATCCTGAGCGTTCTTCAGTGGAAATGTAGTTCCGGGTGGACTGCTCTCTGATATTTTTAGCAACATATCTCTGTCTACGAATACTGGGGAATGGTCATTTATGTCTATTACTTGTAGCTCAGCTTGAAAAAACTGTAAGGGATTTTCTAGCAACACCTGGAAACGCAGCACACAGGGGTCTGTGTGACCGCACAATTCCTCCCGGTCCAGTTTCTCATTTAGCAACAAATCTCCAGTCTCCTGATCCAGCTTCAAATGTAGTTTGTTCCCTTTGGAAATAACCCTTGCCCCACGCTTGGAGAGTTCCTTCTGACCCAGACCTAGATCCTTTGCTAAATTGGTTACAAAGGAGCTCCCCTCGGTTTCCTCCACCACAGAATAGCGCCTAGGTTCCATACCCCCCTGAGATAAGCCCAAGAGGACAAAGAATAAAACGACTTGCCTTTGTCTGCAAATGAACTTCCCACTGGCCTCCATTGTTCTTGTCTGGTAAAGCCTCCCTCCAGGGTGGTTCTGCTGAACTGTAAGGACTTCAGTATCCGAGACTGTGGCTCTGTCACAGGATACCTCAGAAATATTCCAGTGAGTGGTCCTTATCAAAGGACCCAGTCCTCCTCCAGTGGCATCCAAGCTTCCCGTGGGCTTCCAGGTTCTGTTGCTTAGTTTTGCCTGTTAATGGTGCTGCAGCTGCGGTGCTGGTCTGTACCGTCTTATCCTGCAGCGCCACCAGGCGTCCTCATAGGATCTTACATTTTCTGGGATGAAAAATGATGCAGTATTCCCAACTCTTTCCTGTATGTACTATACTGAGTCTTACCTTTACTATCCCTGGACTTTACGGTGCAGACAACTGTCTGAGAGCCAAAAAAGAGAAATAACACTACTAAGGACTTTCTACTTTCAATAACGCTAAGTGAATTTGGAGCAAAAAGAAAATATTTATGTAACAGCCTGGCTAAGAAGAAAACATATACAATTAAAATATACAACTGGAGGGGTGCCTGAGTGGCTCATTGCTTGAGCGTCTGACTTCAAGTCATGATCTTTTGTGAGTTAGAGGCCCACTTTCAGCTCACTGCTGTCAGCACAGAGCCTGCTTCAGATGCTTTGCCCCCGCCTCTCTCTGCCCCTATCCTGCTTGTGCTCTCTCTCAAAATTAAACTCATATATATATAGTATATAGTATATGTATTATGTATATATATATATATATATACACACACATACATATACATACACACACACAATTGGAGCCATATAGAAAACTTTCAGAGTTACATATTTTTATTGCCAAGAACTATGGAAACTGCTAGCTATGAAACTTGGACAAATTATTTAACCTCTCCCAGTTTTCTCACTTGTAGGGTGGAGATAGTAATAGTGTATACCTCATAGGGACGCCTTGAGTTTCCTCACTTTACAGATGAAGATACTGAGACAGAGAGAGATTAACTTCACACACACACACACACACACACACACACACACACACACATACACACACACACTAAGCATGTAATTTGATGCCATCAGGTAGCAGAGTTTACATGAGTCCATTGCCTTGACTTGAAAACACCCAAGATTCATGTGGTAGAAGAATGCATGAGCAGGATTACTCAGAAATTATCATCTCAAATGATGAAACAAGGAAAGGCTGGAGAGTTTATCTAAGAGAGATATAATCTGTAACTGCAGTGGTGATTCCACATCTCAGATGGATGTCCTAATTTCATTAACTTCCCTTCTTACAGTGTCAATTGTAAAAACTTTTTATTATGAAAAATTTCAAACCCCATAAGGAAGAACTGTATGATGAATCTCCAGGTACTCATCACTAGCTTCAACAGTTCTCAATATTTTGCCATTATTGCTCACTCTATCTGCCCATCATTTTCCGATCCCAAACTAAGTTTTCACCCATAAATACTTCATTATAGATCTCCAACTTTTAATACTTAAAAAAATAAAACAACTATAATGCCATCCCCACACCTAAGAAGTTAGGTTAGCATTATTTAATATCCACTTAGATTCAAATTTCTCTAATTCTTTCAGTTGTTATGGTTGTTTGAATCAAGACCCACCAAGCATTATATTTGCTTGGTATGTGTCTTAATTTCTTTCATTGTGTAGAATTCCCTCCTCCCTTTTTCCATTTCATTGATTTGTTGCAAAAAGAATAATTTTACCCTGACACCATGAAAACAATTTAGGATTTTACTGCCATGAGGGGTTTTTCTTTTGCCCTTAGACTATATCCCATTAGTAATTCATAGTAGCAGTACTATTTTAAGAGTTACCAGCACTTAGCATATAATACATTCAGAATACAGCTATGTAGAAATTATCTGAATAGTTGTTAAAGAAAAAGCAGTGGCAGATTATTATAGCAAGCAAAACTTCTCATTAACTTTCCAGAATCTCTAAGCAATTTAATGACAATTTGTTTCTTTAATATGACATATTTAAAACTATTCTTTTTCTTATATTTCCCTTATTCATCACTGCAATATATTGAATAGGAAGTTTTAAAAATTAACTTTAAAATTAAGGAAGGAAAATGTGTTTTAAAAGTAGGTAGGGACCACTGTAGAAAAGTTATTGCAATGTGAGGAAAAATAAACTAATGAAGCAATCAAACTGATGTATTATTTCTATTCAGGGTCATTAAGTTTTCTGTGATATGAAGGTCATATGTTCAGATAACAAGGAGAAAGCACAAATGGATCCTTCAATATTTTTTAACTTAAGCTTTGGTCAGATCACAGCTCTAATAATAATAGTTGAATAATTGATCCAGAAAAGCTGGCTTATTGGTATGTGAGAACATATAACCACAGACCACTACACACATTATTTCCAAACATAGAAAACACTCAACAGGAATACTAACCTGAGAAGATTCTTCTCCTTAATTAGGAGAAACTTGCCAAGTGATATCTAATGACAGAAAGCAGTATAGCATCATAGCAAGATCCCAGAGTCAGACAGATCTAGGAGAGATGCTCAGCTCTACCATTTATTAGTTGCTGACCCTAGTGAACTCGCTGGGCCTCTATGAATATCTATTTGCTCATTTCTAAAACACCTTACAGATTTACTTCTAATATTAAAAGTGTTAAAATTGTGTATGATGCATAGTAAGCATTTTTTAAAAAGCTTTAAAAGATACTATCTATACTTCTAAAACTAAGAGTAGGTATACTACAACACTCCAACTCAGAAAATAAGAGTAGCAAAATTTTAAAGACAAAACCAACTTAAAACATCATAAACAAGATTAATCACGTAATAGGCTGCAAAAAATGCACAACTGTTTGAGATAAAATATAACACATATACATTACATGCTTTGTGGAAGTTTCCTAGGGCTAAAGCTGGGACCGTTTCTCTGTAAAGAAATTTACCCTGACTTTAAATAATATTAAAGCACTCCTCTACAGGTAACTCAGGACGAATTTCACAATAGAAAAATATTTACAGACACAATATGGACATTTATGTTCCATCCCTTATCAGAAACCCAAATCATTCTGAAATGAGGGATATTCTTCCACTTCCCTTCTTGTACTTTGAAACTGCAGATTAGGGATAATGGGCTTGAGGAACTTGAACTCACTGGTCCCCGAGCCTCCCCGAAGACACACCTCATACTGGTAGCTCTGGGACAGCGTCCCCGCGCCGCTGACGTCCACCAGGTGGCCCGGAAAGTGGCCCTCGGGCCCCGAGCAGCGACCCGCAGACGCCGCCCGGCTCCGCCTGCACAGCCGCACCGCCACGAACACCAGCACCGAGAACAGGAAGAGCGACGACACGGACGCCAAGGCGACGACCAAGTAGACGGTGAGCGGGTCTGCCCGCGCCTCGGCCGCCGCCACCTCCGGGAGCGGCAGGTAGGGCTGCGAGAAGCCGTCCACCAGCAGCACGTGCAGCGTGACGCTGGCCGAGCGCGGCGGCTCGCCATTGTCCCTGACCAGCACCACCAGCCTGTGCTTGACGGCGTCGCGCTCGCTCAGCAGCCGGGCCGTGCGCACCTCGCCGTTGTGCGCCCACACGCCGAACAGCCCGGGCTCCGTGGCCTTGAGCAGCTGGTACGACAGCCAGGCGTTCTGGCCCGAGTCGCCGTCCACCGCCACCACCTTGGTCACCAGGTAGCCCGCCTCGGCCGCCCTGGGCACCAGCTCGGTGCAGGGCGCAGAGCCGTTCTGCGGCGGGTACAGCACGAAGGGCGCGTTGTCGTTGTCGTCCAGCACCAGCACGCGCACCCGCGCCTGGCTGCTGAGCGCGGGCGAGCCGCGGTCGGCCGCGCGCACGCCGAACTCGAACGCCTGCAGCGCCTCGTAATCCAGGGACCTGAGCGCGAACAGCTGCCCGTTGTCCGCGTTGACGGACACCAGGGAGGCCAGGGGCAGCTGCGGGTCCGCGGGCGGCAGCAGCGAGTAGGTGACCTGGGCGTTGGCGCCCGAGTCCCTGTCCGTGGCGCTCACGCTGCCGATGTGCAGGGCGGGGCTGTTGTTCTCGCGGACGCGCAGGGTGTAGGTGGTTTGGCTGAAGGCGGGGGCGTTGTCGTTGACGTCGGAGACCGTCACGGTGATGTTGTGCTGCGTTTTCAGCCTGGGGGTCCCCAAGTCGGTGACGGTGATGGTGATGTTGTACTCGGCCCGGCTTTCTCTGTCCAGGGGTCTCTCTGTTACCAGGGTGTAGAAATTCTGTACTGAAGGCTTCAGGACGAAGGGGAGATGGTCTTGGATGGAGCACACCATCTTTGCATTGTTCCCTGAATCTCTGTCTCTAATCCTAAAAACAGCTACTACTGTCTCAGGTGAGTTTTCTGCAATTGGGCTAGTAAGTGATGACATAAGCAGTTCCGGTGGATTATCATTTATATCTGTTACATGGACCACCACTGTACATTTTCCAGAAAGCCCTCCGCCATCTTTGGCCTGAATAGTTAATGTATAAGTTTGTATTGCCTCGTAGTTCAATTCGGCTTTAAGATAAAGCTTGCCAGATGTTGAATTGATTCGAAATGTTTTGAGAATTACTTCAGTGGCATAAAAAAATGCATAGACTATTTCTCCATTAGTTCCGGTATCTAAATCTCTAGCTGACACAGCGACAACCAGGGAGCCAACAGGGCTGTCTTCAGGCACCTGCACCTTGTAGAGGGCCTGTACAAATTCAGGGATGTTATCATTTATGTCCAAAACCAGGATGCGTATGAGGGCAGTCCCGGATCTGGGCGGAGACCCACCATCCAAGGCTGTGAGGGTTAAATTGAGCTCAGAAACCTTTTCACGATCCAGCACTGCATCCAGGACCAATTCAGGATAAACATTCCCCTCCCCACTATCACGGACATTAATATGGAAATAGGCATTGGAGCTGATGGTGTAGTTTCTCAGGTTGTTGATTCCAACATCTGAATCCTGTGCACTTTCTAGGAGAAATGTTGCCCCTGGAGTGGTACTTTCTAATATTTTCAAGGTAGTCTCTCTATCTAGAAATACTGGAGAATGATCGTTGATGTCTCTGACCCATAGTTCAGCACGGAAAATCTGAAAAGGCTTTTCAAGTAACAACTGGAAAGGTAGCACACACGGCTCTCTGGGCCCACACAGTTCCTCTCGGTCTAATTTCTCATTTAGAAGTAAATCACCAGTAAGCGGCTTGAATAGTAAAAATCGTATGTTCTCATCTGAAATGACTCTAGATCCCCGAGCTGACAGTTCCCCCACCCCCAACCCCAGATCATTTGCTAGGTTAGCCAGAAAGGTCTCTCTCTCCGTTTCCTCCGCCACAAAATACCGAAGCGGTTCGGTGCCAGCCCAAGACATTCCCAGAAATACACAAAGAAAAAACACTTGCCTTTTCTGCACTTCAGGCATCACTCTGGCCTCCATTCTTCGTTTAAACAATCTTTCAAAACCACGTTCACTCGGCCGCAAGCAGTTCTCAGAAATGGCAGAAACCGAATCCTTAGAAATGAGTTGGTATGTTTGTGGGGAGGGGTCCTACTTTTCCCCAACTCCAACACCACGGTTTCCTTTCTTCTACCTTTCTTGTCTGGCCAGCTTTCCTCTGAAAACTGGAGTCTGTAACATCCTTTGTGCGAGTATTTCCCCCTCTTTTTAAGCCTGCAGCGCCACCTTGCGTTTTGTGGATGTTATTCCCACTTTCAAGAATAGAACAAAAAGATGGCGGATTAAAGGAACTGCAACAGGAGTAGCTCCGCCCCCCCCCCCCCCCCCCCCCGCCAAGTGTCTTTGCGGTTTTATTACCATTTACCTTAAATGGTCACAGTAATGTTAGTAAGGGCCTACATTGTTTACCCCTCTGATAGTCTGAATTAGTAGAAAAGTAAATTTGTTGTTTTCCTTAATCTGGGAACAGGAAATTCAACTCTGGCTTCCCACCAGAAGTAAATCTTAAACCTTTCTCCAATTTTTTAACGGATTGGGGGTTTGGTGGCTTTTCTGGTGGTAAATCTATGACTATCTTTTCCATTTCACTTTTGGTTATCTATCTGTCAAGGTTTTGTTTAGTTTTAAAGTAATTTGTATTTAATTTTAAAAACTAGTCATTTTATCTGGATTTGCAAAATTCATTGTATTTTTTATCTTTGGTTATAGCCCTGTTCTTATTAGTAATGTTTAATTTTTTATCTCCTTTTTATTCTTGGGGAGACTTGTAAGATCTCTATTTTGCTGATCTTTTAAAATGCGGTTCTTTTTTCAAAATATGTGACCCTTGGTTCAAAATCAAATAGTACTAAGTGGTTTAGAATAAAATCTTTGTCCGCCTTTGTTTCCTTACTTTCCTAGATCCCTTCCCAATAGGCAGTCATTTTAAACTCCTTTAGTTTTCTCTTCTGCCTTATTCTGTATTCTACTGTATTTTTATTAATTTTAGGCATTATCAATTGACTCCTTATTATATTGGATTAGGTTTAGCTCTTGTACACTCAAGGCCCTTTCATGCCTTCCTTTAGTTGTAGTACTATTTCAAACATGGTTGTGTACTAATTATATTTTCTTTTTCACTGTTTTCTTGAAGTTAATAATTGCCTTGTTTTTTCATTTACTTGATTTTCTTTATTATTTATCACGTGTTCTTCCCATACTTCCAATTGCCTCTCAGTAGAATTTTCCACATGGTCATTCCCATATCTCCCGAGATACCAATTTTCTTTAAATTGAGTGTTTTCTACATTTGCTGCATTGCTATCATCCTGGAACTTTCCTTTGCTGTCATTCTTGGAGTTCTCTTTGTCTTTTATTCTCGTTGGATTTCCTATTTTAGGATTTTATTTCTTCCTCTTTTTTTGGTTTACTCCATGGCTTTAATAGATTCATCCTATAATAGTTTCATCTGAAAAGATGTCAGGGGACTTGATGATGATATCCTCCAAAATGCCTGTCTCTTGAGTTACACAGCTCCAAATTGGACTAGTTTGCACTTGAGACACAGTTGTCATCCTGGGATTATCCTTGGACATCATTTGAAGATTCATTTCATTTCTTTTTTTCAATATTCTCTTCTCTTTCTATTCTGACTTCCTCTCTTGGATTACTCTATCATTTTAATAGATATATTCCAGTAGTCTCCAGAGAAGAATGTATGAGAGTTACATTTTGTTGTGACCTTGAGGGTATTAAAATATCTTTAGTCTGCCCTCAAACTTGATTGGAAATTTGATGATAGAGTTTGAGGTTGGAAATATTTTTCTTCAGAATTTTAATATATTTTGTCAGTGAGCTCCCTAAAATAAATGTGCTTGCTAAGAAGTCTAAAGGAAACCTTATTTTATAGTTTCTATGTAACCTGTATTTTTACTTCTTGGAGCATTTCATCATTGTGCTATTTTCAAATTAAACACTGATGTGTCTTGGTTTGGGTTTAAGTTCATGCATTGACAATTGGTAAGCACTTTCTACTAGGAAACTAATTTTCTACAGCTTTTAGAAATTTTCTGGAATTATTTCATGGGTAATATTTTTTTCTCTCTCTCTCCCCTCTCTCTGTCTCTCTCAATTACTACAAATAAGATGTTGGACCTCTGGTATGATCTCTAATTTCCTTATTTTTTCTCACCTTTTTGCCATTTTAAAATAGTTTTGCAATATTTCCTGGAATACTTTCTCAACCTTACCTTCAAGCTCTTGTATTGAGATTTTCATTTATTATGTTCATATTTTACAAGAGCTCTGTTTTTTAAGGAATTTTTCTTTTTTTTAATTTTTTTTAACGTTTATTTCTTTTTGAGACAGAGAAAGACAGAGCATGAACAGGGGCGGGGCAGAGAGAGAGGGAGACACAGAATGGGAAACAGGCTCCAGGCTCTGAGCCATCAGCCCAGAGCCCAAGGCGGGACTCAACTCGCGGACCGCGAGATCGTGACCTGAGCTTAAGTCGGAGGCTTAACCGACTGAGCCACCCAGGCGCCCCTTAAGGAATTTTTCAAGAGAGTCCTCTTTTTGTGCTTATTTCATAGATGCAACAACTTATCTGATGATATTAATTTTAGGGTTTTTTTTCAAGTTTTCATCTCTGAAAACTTTATTTTGTCCAATTTACCTTTTTTCCCTCTTTGCCTGGTTTTTGTTTCAGTTTTTCTTTTTAGAAGCTTTCTTCAGGGGTATCATTCAGGTGTCTGTTCTTAACTTAGTTTGGTAGCCTAAGGAGTTCAGTGCTAGCTCTAAGCATGTTGGCAGGGCTTGTCCATTTTGATGTGTGCTCTAAGGTGAACTGGAAGCACTTGTGGTTGGGGAAACCCTAGTGTCAGTCAGAGTAGGTCTTTGCCACTTGGACTGGTTAGATTCTTCAACTCTATAAAATCTCCTACTCAAAAGGAAAAGGTATAAGTTGAAAAGGTAAAGGACTGATGGAGGAGGACGAGTGGATATCTGCATCACTCAGGATATGATAGGTAACGCTTCAATATCAAACAACCCCTCCAAATCTCAGAAGCTTAATGCAATGAAGGTTGATTCATTTCTCACACTATATATCCTATACAGTTCAGCATGGAGTCCTCATGGTGCTCAGCCAGGGATCCAGGCTTCTGGAGACTCCATCTCTACCTATGCTTTCAGGATCACTGTATTGGAGAAAGTAAATGTGTTAAACCATGTGCAGTCTCTGAAAGCCTTAGCCCAGAAGTAACATATATCATTTATTCTCACATTTTATTGGCCACATGTAATTTAAAGAAGAAATACAATTAAAATTCTGCCATGTGTCTGAGAACGGAAGCATCTGTAATTGGTCCCAATGACTCTCATTGCATTTTAACAATCCGTCAGCATACAATGTTTAGATGGTCATTTATTTCTACTACCCGTATGACCCCTGCTCTCAACTTTGCCAGTGGAACCTCTAATATAATGACTCTCCTTTTTTGTGGTGATGAGAAATCAAAACTCTAGAATTAATGCTAGGATCAGAGAAAGAGGTTGCTCATTGACTACATTGGGGAAAAGTTATCTGCTGTAGATTTAACCACTTTTCAGGCAATTTTAATGTGACCCTCCATATTTGGCATGCTATCATCATTTCCATAGTATCTAGGGCTGGTGGCTCTGATGCTTCTGAAAATCCTGCAGCCTCAACAGGATTGGTTCTCAGCTTTTCACACTTCAGGATTTGGTAGTTGGTTTGTCATTCCACTAAGTCATTCATTTACTTTCCAACTACTAAGATTTTTCCCTGTTGTCCTCTACCTTGTTCTTTCCATTATTATAAGTTTATATTTTTGAAAATATCTCTTTACTTTCATGTTAGTGCATATTTAGAGGAAGCCAAATTAAAGGTATATGTCCAACCCACCAATTTAACTCAAAATACCCTTGAATTTTTCAAAGAAATAGACTTATGTTTTATTGGTGAAATCTTCTGTGGTTATTATTCTACTTAATTAATTTACTTTTATTCCTATAATCAATACCTTTTATTTTTAAAAATTATTTTTCTTAAATCTTGAGCTGTTTTCTTTGTAAGACATGCATGTAAACCTCATAACTTTCTCTGTTCCTTCTTTGGTTATCTTAAATATTGTTTTGTTAAAGAAGCTTACTATAACAGCAAGAATTATGTTCTAGGTAATTTCTATATATAAATATGTTCTCTATAATTTCAACCTGATATTATAGAAGAAACCATAACAACAATGGCTTCTCCAAAATATAATTTTATTTTCTCTTATAAAAGGATAGTGGCTTGAAATGCATTCAGTGCTATCTGGTATAGTCACTTTCCATCTTGTTGTTTTATCACCTTCAAATCATGGCCTTCACTTTACAGTTCAAGATCGCTGTCTAATATCCACCCTTTATAGCTCCATTAAGACCAATAAGTAGGAGAAAGGGAAGGCTTTGTCTTCATTTTTAAAGACTACTTCCATGAAATATTCCATGACACTTGTAGTCATGTCTCAGTGGCCATAACTTTGGTACAAGACCACTTCCAATCACAGCAGAAGTTGGGAAATATAATTTATAGCCCACATATCCACATGAGCAACTAAAAAATGAGAGGTCTATTAGTAAAAAAAAAAATAAGGGGATAACATATATTTGGGTGAAATGAGTAGTCTATGTCATACCCATTCAAACCACACCTATAGTTCCCATTGCTCACTAGAAGCAGATAGGGTCAACTAACTTGCCTGTTTGGGTTGGTTATTAGAGGAGCATATTATTGCATTTCTACATATTGGTGCTGTGATTTGTAGCCAAAAGAATTTTTGTTCCACTGAAAACTTAGCCCCAAAGCAATAAATGAATTCATTTGCCGAGACAAGATTCTCTTTGAACTAATGATGTTTCCTCAGTGGGCTCTTGGCAACTGTCATCCATTCCTACTTCTTTTTATGACTTTAAAAAAATTCTGGGTCCAGAAATCTTAAAATTTAATTTTAAGGACTCTGAATTATTATTCTGGATGAAAACTAGGTTTTACCAATGAGATGGCTTCAGATGATGAGCTAGAGAAGACAGGCAAAGGTCATCTACCCACTGTCATTGCTATTAATCAGCAAGGTCAGAGAGATGTGAGTGCTTGCAGCCAAGTCAGCATTTCTGTGTCGAGCCATCAGTTTCAGAAGTAATTGGAAGCCATTGTGGCAGCTAGACACTAGATTCCCCTGAATTTTCACCAGTTTTAGAGGTGATGATGGGAGAGGATATTGTAGAAGCAACAGTTTTGATAGTAGCAGTAGCAGTGGCTTCCTGATTTCTATACTACAAAAATGGTAGTATGGCTTCAAAACCAGGAGTTAATTGCAGGCTCTCTCACTTCTGCTTGTCCAGTTCTTCTGATTCTGTAAGCATCTAATACCTTCTAGCAAATATCTGTTTTTGGTTAGATATACATAAAGTGGTTTCTATTTTTTTATTGTGCTGAATTCTGAATAATTCACCCAAAGTCACCCAAGGTCAAAGTCAGAATTGCATACCTTCACTCAAATTATAAGGAATAGGAGCTTGTCAGAGTTTGTAAAGGAAAAGAAGTATAAAATCATCAAGCAATTAAAGTGTTCCCTTATGCTAACACATCTTAGTTGGTTCAAAAATAGGGCAGAATAAAAAATTACAGGTGCATTCCTGAGAAACTAAGGATAAAAATGTTTAATAATCTAATTATATATATAATTAGTTGCATATATATACACATATACATATGTATATGTGTATATATATATGTGTATATATATATACAGTCTGAAACTGAATCTTAGACTCTTTCTCCCCTTATATGTAATACAATAAAATTAGCTGAAATTTCATTATTTGTGAATAAATATGGAAAATGCTCAACATATCATACACTTTACAAGATGATAGTTGGCTCACATATTCTAAATGATAAATCATTCTTTTTTAAGTTTTATTATTTATTTTGGGAGAGAGAGTGTGTGTGTGTGCGTGCACACATGAGTGGGGGAGGGGCAAAGAGAGGGAGAGAGAATCCCTAGCAGGCTCTACACTGTCAGCATACAGACTGATGCAGGGCTTGAACCCATGGGCTGTAAGATCATTATCTGAGCCAAAATCAAGAGTCGAACACCCAACCACTGAGCCCAGGCACTTGTAAATGATAAATTGTTAGGTGAACGAAACAAATGTCAAATAGTGTAAACAGTACATGAGCATTTTATAAAAATAGGTAATTTTTTTGTTGTAGTTTTTTGTTGTAATTTTTTTGTTGTAAGTTTATAAAGCCAGATGATAAAATAACACACTAATTCATTAATTCAATAATTTATTCAACTCTCATTCGTCTATATTTACCTCAGTATGTATTTTCCTAAATGTAATAGAAAAAGAGCTCTCTCCATGAGATTAAAGTTTAGTGAGGAAAGGAGATCATTTGCCTGGGCAGGGTACCCAAAGAATGAAACACCGGATTCAAAGAAAAAATAGCCTCATATATCATTGGAATGATGGCAAAATTGAATCTGCAAATTGAAACAACATTAGGCAAAACTCCTCATTTCTGAAATGGATGGTATAGATAATTCAGATGACTTTCCCATGGAAAACAATAAAGAATAATGTACAAGACTTTTTAAAAAAACTACTTTAGGGGCGCCTGGGTGGCGCAGTCGGTTAAGCGTCCGACTTCAGCCAGGTCACGATCTCGCGGTCCCTGAGTTCGAGCCCCGCGTCGGGCTCTGGGCTGATGGCTCAGAGCCTGGAGCCTGTTTCCGATTCTGTGTCTCCCTCTGTCTCTGCCCCTCCCCCGTTCATGCTCTGTCTCTCTCTGTCCCAAAAATAAATAAACGTTGAAAAAAAAATTAAAAAAAAAAAACTACTTTAAAAATATTGAAGAGCTAGGGGTGCTTGGGTGGCTCAGTGGGTTGATCGGTTGAGCAATTCCCTCTTGATTTCAGCTCAAGTTATCGTCCTGGAATCAAGTCCTGCCTCCAGCTCCACACTAAGTGTGGAGCCTGCTTAAGATTCTCTCTCTCTCTCTCTCTCTCTCTCTCTCTCTCCCCCTCCCTCTGCCCCTCTCCCCACTCGCTCTCTCTCTCTCTCTTAAAAAAATTAAAGAGCTAAAAACATAGTAGAAAACACAATGGAAAAAAAGCCCAATTTTTGATGGAAGCTTGTAATGGAGGAGTAAACCGTGTGTCAGAACAACAAAACTCATTATTCCCTCAGGGCAATTAAAAATATTTGCCCTTGGACTTTGATTTGAAGCTATTCATGAGATTAAATATAAATCGGGGCGCCTGGGTGGCGCAGTCGGTTAAGCGTCCGACTTCAGCCAGGTCACGATCTCGCGGTCCGTGAGTTCGAGCCCCGCGTCAGGCTCTGGGCTGATGGCTCAGAGCCTGGAGCCTGTTTCCGATTCTGTGTCTCCCTCTCTCTCTGCCCCTCCCCCGTTCATGCTCTGTCTCTCTCTGTCCCAAAAATGAATAAACGTTGAGATTAAATATAAATCAAGACTCAGGGTCAACCAAATTTGCAGCATATTCTACAAAGATCCTCCCATTTTAAGAGATCCCTACAGGGCTATATCCACTATATATACATATGTTTATACAATGTAAACATAAACAAATCTAAAGATGCTCCCTCACCCCAACTTCAGGGAACTATATGGAAGCGCTCCTGATGTTAAGTAGAGCAGAAAAAAAAGAAAAGATGCCTGGGAAATTATAGCTACTGACTGGTCTTCATGTGTGTTTAATTTTCAATATGCATATGTTGAGTTGTGAGAAACATCAAGCCATAAAATTGGTTTGCAGTGGTTCCCTACTGAGAGTGATTTAAGAATCCTAGCTGAACCCAATGAAAATACATTTTGAAGGATGAAACATGCAACCTAGGCTTTGAGGACATCCTACAAGTAAATTTTTCAAGGGCAATCAACCATATGAGTCACACAAAGAAACAAAGATAAAACCAATAAGAAAAATCAGTAACAATACAGCAGAAATAGGCACATACAAACTTCAGCTATCAGAAGTATCAGACAGCTTTAAAAACTAACTATGCTTACCATATGTAAATAAATAAATGACTGCTTGAACATATTTGCATGAAACAGAGTGAAAGGGTACACTGACTTTGAAAACATAAAAAGTCTAAAAAATCATGGGGATTATCCTTTAAAAATACATTGTAAATACTATAAACATTGAAAAGGTACTATATAGAACAAAAAGTATAAAGTAAGGTGAAAGGGGCATGTATTAGAGGATGCCTCATTTTTTAGCAGGCAGTTAAGTGATGCTAATATCTTTTTTTTTTTTTATTTTTTTAACGTTTATTTATTTTTGAGACAGAGAGAGACAGAGCATGAACGGGGGAGGGGCAGAGAGAGAGGGAGACACAGAATCGGAAGCAGGCTCCAGGCTCTGAGCCGTCAGCCCAGAGCCCGATGCGGGGCTCGAACTCACGGACCGCGAGATCGTGACCTGGCTGAAGTCGGACGCTTAACCGACTGAGCCACCCAGGCGCCCCAAGTGATGCTAATATCTTACTATGCATTATATTCTTGTGTTTTAACTTTATAGAGATTATTTATCTAAGCTTAAGCAAAATCTATAGTTGCATATAATTTTTGCTTTATTACATTCAGGTGAAACATAGTTTTAATTATGAATCTATGATGAGCACTGGGTCTGTATGTAAGTAATGAATCACTAAATTCTACTGAAACTAATATTACACTCTATGTTAACTAATTAGAATTTAAACAAAAATCTGAAAGAGAAAAAAATTTTCTGTTTTCTATTCATATTGAATATGTTTGAATCATGTAACTTTCTATTATTTTAAAAGAATGAGAATCATTATTTACATACCCAAATCATTTATTTTGAAAAAGTAATCATAAGTCTACCAACATTTTTTTCCTATTTAACAGGGATTGAATTCTTTAAAATTGTATCAGATGGTATAGTCCAAAGAGATCAATTTTGAAAGACAATACTCAACTTAGACGACACCCAGATAAAATATTAGTTCCTTTGAGGCAAGACAAAACACTACTACAGAAATCTAACAATTTCTAACGTGACAAAATTTGTTTGTATAAATGAAAAGTATAATTCATTTGTATAAATGAAAAGTATTTTTAAAATTGGAAGTCATGATTTACAATACTCTATGCTAATGATAATCAGAAAACACAATTCTCTTAGCCATAACAAGATATTAGTGAACAAGCTCAAACATCAGGAACCTGAAAACATTTCTGACCTCCAAAAATCTTCCCCCACAAAACAGATACACCATTTCTCCCCTATTGTATGAACATGCAAAATGTGAGCTGGCTAAAAACACCACCACCAACAACAAAAACCCAGAGATTCAGAACGTAAAATACTTCAATAGGCTGAAATACCTATAAATATGACAATAATTATTGTGTGAATATGTAGTTCTTTATGTGAATGAACAGGTTGAGAACTAATAATACATTAGTTAGTATTATCATATATCTCCCCTTAAGGTGAGATGCCTAAGTGAACCCAAAATTATTTGTAAAATTAGAGTTTTCCTCGGCGTCCCTACCAGCTGCTTCACTCACGAAGTTGGGGAAAATGGGCTTGAGAAACTTGAACTCACTGGTCCCCGAGCCTCCCCGAAGACACACCTCATACTGGTAGCTCTGGGACAGCGTCCCCGCGCCGCTGACGTCCACCAGGTGGCCCGGAAAGTGGCCCTCAGGCCCCGAGCAGCGACCCGCAGACGCCGCCCGGCTCCGCCTGCACAGCCGCACCGCCACGAACACCAGCACCGAGAACAGGAAGAGCGACGACACGGACGCCAAGGCGACGACCAAGTAGACGGTGAGCGGGTCTGCCCGCGCCTCGGCCGCCGCCACCTCCGGGAGCGGCAGGTAGGGCTGCGAGAAGCCGTCCACCAGCAGCACGTGCAGCGTGACGCTGGCCGAGCGCGGCGGCTCGCCATTGTCCCTGACCAGCACCACCAGCCTGTGCTTGACGGCGTCGCGCTCGCTCAGCAGCCGGGCCGTGCGCACCTCGCCGTTGTGCGCCCACACGCCGAACAGCCCGGGCTCCGTGGCCTTGAGCAGCTGGTACGACAGCCAGGCGTTCTGGCCCGAGTCGCCGTCCACCGCCACCACCTTGGTCACCAGGTAGCCCGCCTCGGCCGCCCTGGGCACCAGCTCGGTGCAGGGCGCAGAGCCGTTCTGCGGCGGGTACAGCACGAAGGGCGCGTTGTCGTTGTCGTCCAGCACCAGCACGCGCACCCGCGCCTGGCTGCTGAGCGCGGGCGAGCCGCGGTCGGCCGCGCGCACGCCGAACTCGAACGCCTGCAGCGCCTCGTAATCCAGGGACCTGAGCGCGAACAGCTGCCCGTTGTCCGCGTTGACGGACACCAGGGAGGCCAGGGGCAGCTGCGGGTCCGCGGGCGGCAGCAGCGAGTAGGTGACCTGGGCGTTGGCGCCCGAGTCCCTGTCCGTGGCGCTCACGCTGCCGATGTGCAGGGCGGGGCTGTTGTTCTCGCGGACGCGCAGGGTGTAGGTGGTTTGGCTGAAGGCGGGGGCGTTGTCGTTGACGTCGGACACCGTCACGGTTATGTTGTGCTGCGTTTTCAGCCTGGGGGTCCCCAAGTCAGTGACGGTGATGGTGATGTTGTAATCGGCCTGGCTCTCTCTATCCAGCGCTCTTTCAGTCACCAAAGTGTAGAAATTTTCTACAGTAAGTTTCAGAAAGAAGGGGAGATGGTCTTGGATGGTACACATCATTTTGCCATTTTCCCCGGAGTCTGGATCTGAAATTCCGAAAATCGCGACGACGGTGTCAGGGGTGTTTTCTGGGATATCACTGATGAGTACTGACATTGTCAGTTCGGGGGCGTTGTCGTTTACATCCATCACTTCTATAGCTATAGTGCATTTTCCCGAAAGACCCCCACCATCTGAGGCCTCAATTTCCAAACGATAAGATCGAATTTCCTCAAAATCCAACGTTTTTTTTAATCGAATTTCCCCCGTGACTGCGTTTATTTCAAAGGCCTGAATCACTTGATTTGAGGATTGGAAAAATGAGTAGGATAACTCTCCATAGGTCCCAGCATCTAAATCTGTAGCAAACACGGTGATGACAAGGGAACCTACAGGGCTGTTTTCTGGGACCTGGACCTCATAGAGCAGCTGAGCAAATTCAGGGGCATTATCATTTATGTCCAGGACTACAATGAGAACCTGAGAAGTCCCAGTTCTCGGAGGTGACCCACCATCCAGCGCCGTGAGCGTTAACCTGAGCTCTGACTGCTCCTCACGGTCCAGAGCTTTGTCCAGCACCAGCTCAGGGTATCTCCTGCCATCACTGTGATTTAGAGTGAAAAGGTGGAAATGGGAGTTGGTGCTAATAGTGTAGTTCTGAACTGTGTTACTGCCCACGTCTAAATCTTGAGCTATTTTCAAAGGAAATGCAGTCCCTGGATGGCTGCTTTCCGAGATTTTCAGGAGGATTTCATTTTCCAGGAATTCTGGGGCATGGTCATTTACATCTAGTAACTGTAGTTCACCTTGAATAAAGTGCACTGGGCTTTTTAGTAACACCTGGAAATGCAGTGTACATGGATCTGTGTCACTGCACAACTCTTCCCGGTCCAATTTTTCTTTTAGGATCAAATTGCCACTCTTCTGCTCGAGCTGCAAATACTGTTGATTCCCTTTGGAAAGAATCCGGGCGTCCCGTGCCTCCAGCTCCCCTAAGCCAAGCCCCAGATCTTTTGCAAGGTTGGCCACAAAAGAGCCGCTTTCCCTCTCTTCTAGAACCGAATATTTAATGGTCATACCGTCCACCTCCCACAGAATTAATAGTATTAATACAATAATAATGGCGGTCACTTGCCTTTTCTGTGGCGCTTTGGGTAGCGGTGTTTCCATCGTTCCTTAGGGTCCAAAAGATGCAGTTATTTAATCACAAAATAATTGCTGTGCAGCCAACTCCGCTATCTCGGTTCAATAATCTTGAGTTAGTTCTTAACACTGATTGATATGGCGATAGCTGCCTCTCAGAAACCTACTATCCCCCTAATGGTGTAAAACATTTCCTTTTTGAGCAGCTAGAAACTGCTCAGCTATTATGGTGCCTGAAGAGATAGTTTTTTACTTTCTTAGCCTGCAGCGCCACCAAGCGTCTTGCCTTACAACTTCAGGGTTTTTTGTTTGTTTTTTTCCTTTTTAAAGCATCATGCAACAGTTAAAACAAATAGAAAGCCTTTTGGGTTATAAACTCTCTTCCACCCAATTGCAGGTAACAGGTAACTAACAATATTTGTGAGAGCAAAAGTAATACCTATATATATATGTCTATACTCATCTTCGTTAAAGGTACAAGGTACAAGTTCAGTAACACAAAACTCTGCTCAAGACAAATTCACTTACCCATTTAACCAGTATTTCTCCATGCAGGCATTTTTCCAGCTTCTGGAGATTAAGTGGTAAAATAAACACAAAAGTTCTTCCTCATGGGTGCTTACATTCAATTACAAAAATACTAATTTGTTGTATTGTTGGAAGAAGTTACAAATTTTAAAATTTACTTTCCACTCCCAAAGTGAAATGTGCCTGTAACCCCTGAAAAAAATTAAAATGTGATTTCGTGTCAGTCTCCTGGACTACATAGCCTTTGGAATTTTTTTTTTCCTTCATAAAATCACTCCATGCAATGCCCAATAAGACTAAGAGGAAATGGCTGTTTGATTTGTTAGAAATCAATATAAGTTCAGGATTCAGGCAGTGTCTTTTCTACAAAGATGAAAAAGGAAAAAAAAGTCATTGGAGTTAAAGATACACTTTCTGGGGAAGTGTTTTAACCTGTCAACATTGGACAGGGGTCCATCCCAGTGTATATCCCCTGGGACTATGGAAATGAGTATACCGAAAAATACCACAGCACCAACGAAAGCCAAGTGGTTGCAGTGACCTAGCAGGAAAAGTAGTTTCCCCCAAAGAAGAATGCTATTCCGAGGAGCATGGGATAAATATCTAAGAATGCAAAACAGTAAGTGTTCCCTACACTCATTGAACCACCTAGTAATAATCCATGACAGTTCACTTATTTGGACACAAATCACAGCCAAATATAATTTAGTTAAGGCTAGTTCCATTTTAATTAAGTATAAAAATAAAATATTCACTCAGCTGTCACTTTAGTATAAATTGCCTGACTTTGATGGGAAGATGAAATGAGAAATTTTTCTTAAAATACTACAAATAAAACCAGCACAAGACAAATACCGGCTAAACTGTGAAAGTAAATGATTTTATGGTTAATAAAGATAAATGACAGGGTGGCTGGCTGGCTCAGCTGGTTGAGCAACTGACTTGATCTCAGCTCAGGTTTTAATCACAGGGTTGTGAGTTCAGAACCTGCACTGGGCTCCACACTGAGCGTGGAGCCTACTTAAAAAACAAAGATAAATGATACTTACACAGCACTAGAACAGAAAATCTGACATTACCTAATAACCTGACACTAACAGCTTACTTAGGTCTTGGCAGGTATCACATATAAAAAAGCTTTAGAAGCTAGGAGGAAGGTATTTTTCAATATAATTTGGATTTTACTAAATAATACATTTGAACTTTCAGATTGTTAGACAAAGACAAGGAGATGAAATATACTCTGAACATTTTATATTCTGTAATAGAGTTTAGGGTGCATGGAGGGTGTTTTCTGTTTAGAAAGAAAATAAAACAATGATGTGTAGTTTCACTTACTGACAAAGGTACTTCATTAGCATTTTTCTGTATTCCTTGAAAATTAATTTTTAAAATTCACTATTGGAATGTTAATAACTTTCAACAAATATTTATTATGCACTTATAATTGGGTTGGTATTATTAAAAAAGACTATCATAGGCTTACATGAAGCTCACAAATTGGAGTTTAATGTACTGATACTTTTGTAAAGTTTATATGCATAGAAAAATGTATTGATTATTATGGTATGTTGAATTACCCATAAATATGAATGGCTATCCTCGCATTTAGCCATCTTTAGTATTTATCTTTAGTTATTCACACTGTGGCAGTCACCCCAAAATGAAACTTAAACAAGCAGATTAAATATCAAACATTCACATTTTCTTCTTCTTTTTTTTTTAAGTAGGCTCTATAACCAACATGGGACTTGAACTCACCACCCAGGTCAAGAGTCGAATGCTCTACCAACTGAGTCAGCCAAATGCCCCAAACACTCACATTTAAAAAATTTCCTTACATAGCTATAGTGATGACCATTGTCACTAATAGATATACAATCCTACTTAAGGACTTTGCATTACAATTTTTGTAAAATGAATAGATGATTGAGTTTCAAAAATTTTAAAGTATTCAAATAAAAATTTACTTTTTATTCAGACTGTCAAATATAGTTGAGAGTAACAAAAATCTACTAACCATAGCATAGGGAAAATACTATGTATACTCAGTATCTGATTTTTTCTCAATCTAAGGACGTGTCGTAAATAATTAAAATCGGACCATCAGTAACATGTAACTTTGAGTTAAAAGAGATTTTCAAAAGAGCTGAATAGAATACTTAACTGAATAAGAAACTATCCAGAACCGTGGGGCTTTCCTCCATTTCCTTTCCAATGCCCTGGGGAGGGAAGTTCGGGATAATCGGCCTCAAGAACTTGAACTCACTAGTCCCCGAGCCTCCCCGAAGACACACCTCATACTGGTAGCTCTGGGACAGCGTCCCCGCGCCGCTGACGTCCACCAGGTGGCCCGGAAAGTGGCCCTCAGGCCCCGAGCAGCGACCCGCAGACGCCGCCCGGCTCCGCCTGCACAGCCGCACCGCCACGAACACCAGCACCGAGAACATGAAGAGCGACGACACGGATGCCAAGGCGACGACCAAGTAGACGGTGAGCGGGTCTGCCCGCGCCTCGGCCGCCGCCACCTCCGGGAGCGGCAGGTAGGGCTGCGAGAAGCCGTCCACCAGCAGCACGTGCAGCGTGACGCTGGCCGAGCGCGGCGGCTCGCCATTGTCCCTGACCAGCACCACCAGCCTGTGCTTGACGGCGTCGCGCTCGCTCAGCAGCCGGGCCGTGCGCACCTCGCCGTTGTGCGCCCACACGCCGAACAGCCCGGGCTCCGTGGCCTTGAGCAGCTGGTACGACAGCCAGGCGTTCTGGCCCGAGTCGCCGTCCACCGCCACCACCTTGGTCACCAGGTAGCCCGCCTCGGCCGCCCTGGGCACCAGCTCGGTGCAGGGCGCAGAGCCGTTCTGCGGCGGGTACAGCACGAAGGGCGCGTTGTCGTTGTCGTCCAGCACCAGCACGCGCACCCGCGCCTGGCTGCTGAGCGCGGGCGAGCCGCGGTCGGCCGCGCGCACGCCGAACTCGAACGCCTGCAGCGCCTCGTAATCCAGGGACCTGAGCGCGAACAGCTGCCCGTTGTCCGCGTTGATGGACACCAGGGAGGCCAGGGGCAGCTGCGGGTCCGCGGGCGGCAGCAGCGAGTAGGTGACCTGGGCGTTGGCGCCCGAGTCCCTGTCCGTGGCGCTCACGCTGCCGATGTGCAGGGCGGGGCTGTTGTTCTCGCGGACGCGCAGGGTGTAGGTGGTTTGGCTGAAGGCGGGGGCGTTGTCGTTGACGTCGGAGACCGTCACGGTTATGTTGTGCTGCGTTTTCAGCCTGGGGGTCCCCAAGTCGGTGACGGTGATGGTGATGTTGTACTCGGCCTGGCTCTCTCTATCCAGCGCTCCTTCAGTTACCAATGTGTAGAAATTCTCCACTGATGGTTTTAGAAGAAAGGGGAGATTGTCATCTATAGAGCAAACAATCTGTTGATTTTGTCCAGAATCTGCATCTGATACACTGAAAACTGCCACTATGATGTCTGGCAGGTTTTCGGGAATGGGACTGGTGAGTGAGGACATGGTCAATTCAGGAGTGTTGTCATTTACGTCCAGAACCTTGATGACCAAAGAGCATTTTCCTGATAGTCCCCCACCATCTGTAGCCTCAATATCCACATGGTAAGATTGAAATTCCTCAAAATCCAAAGTCTTTCTCAGTCGAATTTCGCCTGTAATTGCGTTTATTTCGAAGGGCTGATTAATGTCATCTACCTGAAATAGGGCGTAAGATACTTCCCCAAAAGATCCAGCATCTAAATCCCTCGCTGAGACGGTGATAATCAGAGAGCCCAGGGAATTGTTTTCAGGGATTTGCGCCTCATATTGCTCCTGAGCAAACTCGGGGGCGTTGTCATTGATGTCCAAGACCACTATCTGAATCTCCGTGGTTCCAGAACGCGGCGGAGACCCACCATCCAGTGCTGTGAGGGTAAGCCTAAGCTCGGGCTGCTCCTCCCGGTCCAAGGCTTTGTCTAGCACCAGCTCCGGGAACTTCCTGCCGTCTCTGCGATTGCGAGTGAGAACGTGGAAATGAGGATTGGAGCTGATTATGTAGCTCTGAAGACCGTTGCTACCAGCGTCTAAATCCTGTGCCATTTTCAAAGGAAATAGCTTTCCTGGTGTAGTAATTTCTGATATTTTTAGTAGCATTTCTCTGGTTGGGAACTCTGGGGCGTGGTCATTTATGTCTCTGACTCGTAAAGCAGCCTGAAAAAACTGCAAGGGATTTTCCAGTAATACTTGGAAAGGTAGCACACAGGGCTCAGTGGAACCGCACAGCTCTTCCCGGTCCAGTTTCTCATTTAGCAGCAAATCATAAGTCTGTGAGTCAAGCTGCAAATGCTGTCTGTTCCCCTTGAAAACGACCTGAGCACCCCGCTCAGCCAGCTCTCCTCTCTTGAGTCCCAGATCCTTTGTCAAATTGGCCACAAACGTGCCACTTTCTGTCTCCTCCAGGACAGAATATTGAATCGATTCTGAACCCACTTCCCACAAAATCATCCATATAATGAGGATAGTCACTTGCCTTTTCTTGCGATGTACTTTTGTTTGCGCCATTTCTATTAGGTCTGATTCCAGAGGAAAAAATCCTTTTCCAGCCCCAATCACCACGTCCATCATCTACCCTCCGTAATCTCTTTGCTGTTGAATTTCGAATTTGTCTTATAACTTCTCTGGTGACGACTGCCTTCCTGAATACTTCTAACTTTGCTCTAGCTGTAAATGTGTCCTGTATTTGAGGGGAGAGAGGGTCTCTGAATAAAATGGAGTCCACCGAATCTGCAGAGCTTTATTCACTCTCTTAGCCTGCACTGCCACCACGCGTTCAAATTGATAACTTCAATATAACATACAGGCAATACTATTCCCCAAATCTGAGCGTTATAAAGACTTTGAGGTGGAGTCAGTGTTTCTCAAACCATAGTGTGTGAACCATATGCATAAATAATTACTTGGGAGTCTTGGGTTGCTTTTTTTTCAAAGTCAACTCCTGGTCTTCCCTCTAGATCTTGAATCAAATTCTCTGGGGGTGCTAACTGAAATCTGCACTTCAATCTTTGTCTTTAAGTGATTCTCATGCATACTAACGTTTAAAAATCACTACCCCAAGTAATGTAAATTTACTATAATCATCTTGTATTCTTTGGCAATGAAATTTATCTCTGACGAATAGTGTGATTTGTGAATTCAAAATGTACATTATTTGTCCCAACAAATCAATAAACTACAAAATGTAAATGTTGGTTAGCAACACCAATTATAAAATAAAAAAACTATTTCTCTAAGTTATATGGCTCATAAAATGACATAAACAACAGACCTACTTTATTTTGTGCTTATACCTGCAAAATAAAGGAAAGAATTAGGCTATTAGAAGGAAAACTGAGGCCAAGAAATACTTTAGAAGTATCTAATCAATTCAATTATTTAAAAGAGGAACTAGCAACAATCAATAGTCTGTCATGAGTACACATCTTGGGATTTTACTTCATTTTGTACAGGTAGGATTGGTCATGATTTTTATTAGGATTGTTTATATTATTGTAATTTTTAAATCAAATTTAACTCCTATAGTAATTAATCGAGGCCCAAATATATTATCCTGTTGTAAGGACATAATGCAATGCAGAAAATAAACATTCACCTCTGCCACCCTCCCACAACAAAGATGACATGAGTTTCTATAAATAAATATCAAATAAGGTAATGTGAAAGGTGAATTACACTTGAGTGGATTCCACAGAATTCAATGATGGTTCATCATGGCTTTATCCATTTCTATCTCCTCAGTTTCTGTTCAGATTAATAGGAAAACATGTCTTTAAACATCCTGAAAATACATGAACTGGGTCAGTGCACATATAACAACACAAAATACGCCAAGTATAATTTCATTTCAGATTGGTTTCATACATATTGAGAGATTAAATCAACTGAGTTCAACCAAACTTCACTTCAGGTAAGAGCCAAAATGATGAAAGATTAAAACTGAGGATCTTTTTCAAAATGTTTCAACTCTAGGTAAAATAAGTAAAGCTAAATAACATCTAAACTCTGGCCATATGAAATAATTTTGTACTTAAAAAGCACTCTATCTATCCAGAAGGATAAAAAAATAAGATTATGGTGACCAGTCTCTATGGTTCACTTGATAAATGTTACTGAGAATAGATTTCCTTGAGGGTATGAATAACAAAATAAACTGATGAAGTAAAACCAACAACCATAAACACATTAGATGGGTGTAGTTTCTTCTTTGAAACAGAGCTATTTCTAGCCCAACCCTAAAGATTTCCTTCCTTCAGTGGATATTCTGATTCCAGCTTAATGGCATCCCTGACATCTGTGCAGTCCTTTATTTACTCTCTTGACCTGCAGCACCACCACACATCTTCACAGATAGCTTACTGAATAATTTTTCATTTTAAAGCAAATTTTACTAGCAGTACAGCATTTGTAGAACTCAGTTTAGATCACTGAAATATCTTGGAGAACATTGCTTTTTATTATAGAAAGAAGAACAGAATACCTTAATGTATCCTCCAAGGGTGTCAGTTGGTATGTGAAGAAACTGCCTCTTTATGGAAATGGATTACTTTAGATTCTTTCAGGAGAATGCATCTCTGTTTTACTCTCTTTTGTTTTGCTTTACTAGAGTAGAATTGAATTGACATTTGTCAACTTGTCTCACAAGTAATAACTCATTAGCACTTATTGTGAAACAAGTTCAGTACATACAAGGCAAACAGCATAACTTCCATGTACACATCACCCAGCTTCAAAACATCTTGTCTTGCTTCATCTATACCTTTCCCTCCACCCTCCGCCTCCCAGTCAATGTTTATTTTTGTATAGTTGTTTTAAGGTAACATTTACACAAATTGAAATGCACCAATCTTAACTGTGCCATTTTAACAATGGATCCATCCATGTAACCCACAACTCTTTCAAGATATAGAACGTTTCCTTCATTCATTGGGAACCTTCTTACTCATATTCCAGCTTAATTTTAATAATTAGGTGGCAAAACCTTTGTTTCCTCTAGACACAACATGTAAAGGGAAACAATGTAAAAAAACACCATTTCCAATATTCATACCAATACTTATTATGTTCGTGTATGCTTATGTGAAGTGACAGATCATTAAGATTAACTGATTATTATCAAAGAGCTGAAATACTTTGATGAAACATTATAAAGTATATTAAACTTAATTTTATTTAGTTAGCTTATAATTATTGCATAGCTGATCAAGCTGATTTCCATTTTTATGCTACAAATGTTTGTTTTCCTTTCATTCCATTATACATTTTAAAAATTCTTCAAGTTTACTAAAAATGAAAGATAAAGACTAACCCTCATGGTTCATCTTAGAACTCTTTAATTTTGTTATAAATCTCTTAAAATCTCATTTAACTATATGCAAGAAAAAACAATGACTCAGGGCAAAGATGGAGATATGTAAGCAATCACTTAAAGAACCCTCTCAATTGATGGGAGAAAGAAATGATGCATAAAAGCCTGAAAGTATAAAGGAATTGATGCTAAACACATTTGAAATCTCAAATGTTTGGGGAAGAAGACTTCCTTGTTAGATATCTGTCAGTTTTATTTTTTCAAAGAATCAACTTTTTACTTCATTGATTTTCTCTATTATTTTTATTTGGAATTTAATTGATTTCTTCTATTATTTATACTATTTCCTTCCTCCTGCTTCTCCTGCTTGCTTTGGGTTATTTTTCTCTTATTTTTCTAGATTCTGGAGGTGGGAGATTAGATGATTGGGACTTTTCCTCTTTTCTTTAAAAAAATTTTTTAAGTTTGAGAGACAGAGAGAAACATCACATGTGCACAGAGGCAGGGCAGAAAGAGAAGGAGAGAAAAAGGATCCCAGACAGGCTCCACACCATCAGTGATGAGTCCCACGCAGGGCTGGAACTCAATAAACGAACTGTGAGATCATGATCTAAGCTGAAATCAAGAGTCAAGACGCTTAACCGAGTGAGCCACCCAGGAGCCCCTTCCTCTTTTCTAATATGCATTTAGTGCTATAAATGTCCCTCTGCACTGCTTTAGCTGTGTCTTATAAATTTTAATTTGTTGTCTTTTCATTTTTAGTTCAGCTTGATGTATTTTTTATATTCCTTGAGACTTTGCCTTTGATCCATGGATTAATTAGAAATGTTTCGTTTTCAAGCATTTGAAGATTTTCCTGTTACTTTATGTTTGATTTTTTAGTTTGATTCTATTGTGAATGGAGAACCCACACTGTATGATTTCAGTTCTTTTAAATTGATTGAAATTTGTGTATGGCCTTGTTTACACAGTCTATCTTGCATATTTTTGGGAAGCATTTGAAAAGAATGTGTATTCTGGTATTTTTGGCTAGGTGTTCTGTAAATATGGATTAGATCCATCCTGTTGAGGGTGTTGTTCGGTTCTGTGTTCTTGCTGATTTTCTGTATTGAAGTATCCAACTTTTATTGTAGATCTATTTCTCCTTTCAGTTTTGTCAGTTTTTGCTTCACGTATTTTGTACCTTTGTTGTTTGTAAATATGTATACTTATTTAGGAATGCTGTGTCCTCTTTTATCATTACCTAATGTCCTACTCTGTCTCTGGTCATTTTCTTTCCTCTGATGTCACTTTATCTGATATTAGTATGGCCACTCCTAATACATTTTTATCAACATTTGCATAATATGTTTTCCATCTTTTTACATTCAACCTGCCTATATCATATTTGAAGTGAAGTTTCTTGTAGACAGCATACAGTTGGTCATTTTTAAACACATTATATCAATCTCTTTGTATTGATTGGTGTGTTCAGACCATTTACATTAAATGTAATTACTGATATAGTAGAGCCTAAGCCTGACATTTTATTTTTTCTTTTATATTTGTTCTGATTTTTGTTTCTGTTTTCTTTTTCCTGCCTTTCTTGTAGTTTATTAGAACACTTTTTTAGAATTCCACTTTGATTTATCTATAGCGTTTTTTGGTGTATCACACTGTATAGCTTTTATAGTAGTTGCTCCATACTTAACTTATTACAGTTTACTGGTATGTCATTTTACCAGTTCAAGAGAAGGATAGAAAACTTACCTCCCTTTAACCTCCCCCATTTAAAGCTGTCTTAAGTATTTCCTCAATATATACTTAGAACTAATCAGACATAATCATATATAATTTGGGATTCAACCATCAAACATAATTTAGAAAACTCAAGAGGAGAAGGAATGTCTATGGCATTTAACCATATTTTTATTTACTGTGTTCTTCTTTCCTGATGTTCCAAGATTCTTTTTTTAATTGATTCCTTTCTGTTTGGATAACTTCCGTCAGCCAGTCTTTTAGGGTAGGTCTACTGGCAACAAATTCTCTTCCTGAAAGATATTTTCACTGGATATATGATTCTTTTAACATTTCTTTTCTTTCAGCACTTGAAAAATATGTGTCACTTGTTTCTGACTCCCATGGTTTTTGGTGAGAAATCTACTGTCACTGCCATCAAGATTTTTTCCTTTTCTTTAGTTTTCAGAAATTTGGTGTGGATTTCTAGATTTGACGTCATGAGGTTTTTCCCCTGTTTTCAGCATGTCACTCTTCTGCTGTGAAGTTGCCAGGATATCCCTGCATCCTGTAGCAACAAATATCAACACTTCTCCTAGGGGAAGAAACAGAAATGCTCAAAATAAAGTGAGGGACTCACTTTAAAAGAGGATGGAGAGGAAAAACCAAAGATGTAAAATAAAGGAGAAATAAAAGAAACTAGAGATATTACTGAGAATGTTCAATATCTGACAAAACACAAGGCTCAGAAAAAAATAAAGTTAGGAATACAGTTATTAAGGAAATAATAGTAGAGATGAAATGATCCCAGATATGAAAAGGCAGGAATTTTTAGAATTTTTCGGACATTAAATGACATATATACTATATAGCACATCAATGAAGTGTAAAAGAAAACTAAATGCATTCTCAGACATGCAGAGACAGAGTTTATTTTTCATGTGCCCTCTCTTAGGAATCCACTTGAGGATATACTGTAGCACAGCGAGGGCTTTAAAAATAGGAGATAAGTAATCTATCAAACAATGGGCTTAACTAGGAGAGGTATAAAAACAAAATGATAGTTTTGTACACATTTAGAGATCATTTAGTCCAGACAGAAGCAGAAAGAGAGTTTCAGGTAAGAGTTATAGGAACCTGAATTATTTAGAAATATTTGAAGATATGGTAAAGCCAACTGATGGAGTCGAAAATGGTGAATCTGTAGCACCTGGGTGGCTCAGTTGGCTAAATCTGACTCTTGATTTCTGTTCAGGTCATGATCCCAGGGTTGTGGGATCGAGCCCCACATCAGGCTCTGTGCTAAGCATGGAGCCTGCTTGGGATCCCCCCCTCTCTCTCCCTGTGCCTCTGTCCCCCACTTGTGTGCTCTCTCTCTAAAAAAGAAAAAGTAACCTAAAGTAAAGTAAAATAAAATAAAATGGTGAATTTATTTTATCTTGATTCTAGGAACACTGTATTTTCAATGGCACAGGAAACACAACAGTAGATTAAAGGAGCAGAAAATACAGTCCTTAAGTAATATGGCTCTGCAATGAGCAATGTATTTTACTGCGGTTAAAAAATGTAACACAAAATTTACCATCATAACCATTTTTAGGTATACAGTTCCATAGTGTTAAGTACATTCACATTGTTGGGAAGCAGATCTCCAGAACGTTTCCATTTCGCAGATCTGAACTCTATACCCACCAAACAAAAACTCTCCTTTTCCTCCTCCCCCAGTCCCTGGAAGGCACCATTCTACTTTCTGTTTGTATGAATTTAACAACCTTGGATACATCATATAAGTGGAATCATACTGTATTTGCCTTTTTGTGACTATCTTCTTTCACTTAGAAGAATGCCCTCAAAGTTCATCCATGTTGTAGCATGTGATAGGCTTCCCTTCCTTTTTTAAGATTCCATACATGGGTATTTGGGTTGGTTCCACCTCTGGCCAGTTGTGAATACTGCTGCTATGAACATGGGTGCACAAGTATCTTTGAGACCCTGCTTTCAATTCCTTTAGGTATATACCCAGATATGGGATTGCCAGATCATATAGAAGTTCTCTTTTACACTTTTTTGAGAAGACTTCATACTGTTTTTATAGCAGTTGCACCATTCTACAATCTCACCAACAGTGCACGGAGGGAATAGTTTCTCCACATCCTTTTGAACACTTGCTATTTTCTGTTTGTTTGTTTGTTTGTTTGTTTGTTTGTTTGTTTTGATAGCAGTCATTCTAATGTGTGTAGGGTGACACTACATTGTGGTTTGGATTTCCATTTCTCTGATGATTAGTGATGTTGAACATTTTTTCGTATGTTTGTTGGCCATCTGCATATCATCTCTGGAGAAATATCTAAGTCCTTTGCTCATTTTTTAATCAGGTTATTTGATTTTTTTGTTTTTGTTGGGTTGTAGGAGTTCTTAAATATTATGGACATTAACCCCATATCAGATATAGTATTTGCAAATATTTTCTCCCATTCCATAGGTTGCCTTTTCACTGTTGATGGTGTTCTTTGGTGCACAAAATTTTTTAAGTTTGATGTAGTCTCATTGGTCTATTTTCGCTTTGTTCCATGTGCTTTTGGTGTGAAAGCCAAGAAATCACCACCAAATTCAATGCCATGAAGCTTTTCTCCTATGCTTTCTTCTAGGAATTTTATAGTGCAATGAATATTTTGAGAAAATCAGTCTCTTATACATAGGAATTGGCGTGGCACTCACAAATAGGCCATGATCTCCTGTTGAATATAAACAACTTCACAGAACATCATTAAAGAGGGATTGTGATCAGATGGAACAAAACTGCAATGAGATGACATCATGATCATGCTTGAGCACAGTCAAAAACAAGAACATTGTATAAACCAAAACAATGCCCAGAGTACTCTGTCCTGGCTGATTATGATTGAATGCTGGTTTTTAAAAAAACAATTACATTTTAACCTCCCTTTGTTCTTCTCATTTCCTGAATACAATTCAATAAGATACCCTATAATAGAATTACTCCCATTCACTGGAAGCATCCAGTCCAGGGCTACTTCCTTGAGCGCTATGCAAAACTACCAAACACAAGCCTTATACTTTTTTAAGGAGCTATTACTAAGGTGACCAAAGCTTTCCCAGAATGTGCAGTCTCCCTTGTTACAACAAGTCAATAAACCCAGCTTTGTTCTGATCCAGTGTGTCCTTGTGATCTTTGGTTACAGGGCATTCATAATATAATGGTCATTAAAAGTGAATTTTTAATAGTGATTTCAGATTCTACAACAGATATACAGACAAAAGGGGGAATTCTATTCTTAGCTATGGTTATAGAGTAAAAATGTCATCAATCTGGACTATATAAAAGTGTAAGTCAATTTGATAGAGGTTGTAAAGTGTAAGGGAGAAAGAAGTAAGAGAAAAAAATAAGAATTGTATTTTTTCTGTCAGACAAGTAAATGAAAGGAACTGTTGTTATGAACAATAAATGGAGGGTTTCAGCTTGTTCAGGGAAGTACTGGAAAATAGTGACAGAGCTCTATGTAAAGGATGAATGAGAGAAGTTTTAAGTGTGCTAGGTACTAGACAACAGTAGCAGGAAATTAAGGAAATTGTTTAGACTTTATGAAAAGGTTACAAACATATTCTTTAGTAATAAAAAAAGAATATAAAAAGGACTAGAGATAAAAGGTTTAAAGGTACTTTCCAATGGGATAAAATGAAAGTGTTGGCAAAAATATGGAGGAACTGGTACATCCAGACAGTACTGAGAGCAGTGTAAACTGGTACAACCACTTTGGAAACTATTTGGAAGAATCTACAAAAAGGGAACATGTACTTACTAAATGAGCAGCAATTTCACCCCTAAGTATATACCAACAGAAATGCATATACATGTTTGCCAAAGGACGTGTATGAGAATGTTCAAAGTAGTACTATTCAAACAAGCAAACTGTGCACCAACCCAAATATCTGTCTATAGTGGGATGGGTCATAAATTGTAAAATATTCATGGGGCGCCTGGGTGGCGCAGTCGGTTAAGCATCCGACTTCAGCCAGGTCACGATCTCGCGGTCCGTGAGTTCGAGCCCCGCGTCAGGCTCTGGGCTGATGGCTCAGAGCCTGGAGCCTGTTTCCGATTCTGTGTCTCCCTCTCTCTCTGCCCCTCCCCCGTTCATGCTCTGTCTCTCTCTGTCCCAAAAATAAATAAACGTTGAAAAAAAAATTAAAAAAAAAAATTGTAAAATATTCATACAGTGGAATACTATACAGCAATGAGAATGAAAAACTAAAATTAAAAGCATTGTCATGGACAAATATCATAAACATAATGTTGAGTGAAATCAGCCAGACACAAAGCAGTTCATACTCTACTCTTCCAATTATATAAATTCAAAACAGGCAAAAGTAAATCATAGTATTGGAAGTCAGGATATTGTTATACTTGGGCTGGTAGTGACTTTAAGGGGTAATTTGTGTGGCACCTGAAATGTTAGTAACATTTCATTACTAACCACCAAGATGCTGGTACCAAGTATGTTAACTTTCTGAAAACACATTGAAATTATGATTCGTTCCCTTTTCTGTATGTATAATTCAATAAAAATTGTTTAAAAAATGTTTGCCAGTATGGATGAAAGCTAGGAAAGAAGAGTAGTTAGAACATTGTTGCTTTTTGTCAAGTTTTCTCACATATTACATTCATTATCATTTGCATGTATTCCTTTGAAAACAAAATAAAATTATGTAAAACCTTTTTATTTTTGCTATTTAGCATCAAAAACAGTGTGATGAAACAGAATGGACAGAATACAGAGAAAAACAGTATTTGATTTCATTAAGACAGCTTATCCTGACAAATACCATCAAAAGCAAACATTTTAGGAAAGTCAACAGCATGCATAGATCTGGGATGGCACTGCGTATGCATAGATGCAGTGACAGAGAATTCAGTTTTCCCAAAATTGGGCAAGATAAAGTTGAAAAGGATAAATTCAGGGAAATCATACCTGAAGGTGGGATTTTTCTCCATGACGCTCTCAAACTCGGTATTTGGGTTAATTAGAGATAAATGACAAAACTCACAGCATTGTGATCAGATCCCTAATTAAATCCAAAGCTATTCCGGAAGTTGGCGTTTTCCTCCATTTCCTTTCCAATGCCCTGGGAAGGGAAGTTCGGGATAATCGGCTTCAAGAACTTGAACTCACTAGTCCCCGAGCCTCCCGTCAGACACACCTCATACTGGTAGCTCTGGGACAGCGTCCCCGTGCCGCTGACGTCCACCAGGTGGCCCGGAAAGTGGCCCTCAGGCCCCGAGCAGCGACCCGCAGACGCCGCCCGGCTCCGCCTGCACAGCCGCACCGCCACGAACACCAGCACCGAGAACAGGAAGAGCGACGACACGGACGCCAAGGCGACGACCAAGTAGACGGTGAGCGGGTCTGCCCGCGCCTCGGCCGCCGCCACCTCCGGGAGCGGCAGGTAGGGCTGCGAGAAGCCGTCCACCAGCAGCACGTGCAGCGTGACGCTGGCCGAGCGCGGCGGCTCGCCATTGTCCCTGACCAGCACCACCAGCCTGTGCTTGACGGCGTCGCGCTCGCTCAGCAGCCGGGCCGTGCGCACCTCGCCGTTGTGCGCCCACACGCCGAACAGCCCGGGCTCCGTGGCCTTGAGCAGCTGGTACGACAGCCAGGCGTTCTGGCCCGAGTCGCCGTCCACCGCCACCACCTTGGTCACCAGGTAGCCCGCCTCGGCCGCCCTGGGCACCAGCTCGGTGCAGGGCGCAGAGCCGTTCTGCGGCGGGTACAGCACGAAGGGCGCGTTGTCGTTGTCGTCCAGCACCAGCACGCGCACCCGCGCCTGGCTGCTGAGCGCGGGCGAGCCGCGGTCGGCCGCGCGCACGCCGAACTCGAACGCCTGCAGCGCCTCGTAATCCAGGGACCTGAGCGCGAACAGCTGCCCGTTGTCCGCGTTGACGGACACCAGGGAGGCCAGGGGCAGCTGCGGGTCCGCGGGCGGCAGCAGCGAGTAGGTGACCTGGGCGTTGGCGCCCGAGTCCCTGTCCGTGGCGCTCACGCTGCCGATGTGCAGGGCGGGGCTGTTGTTCTCGCGGACGCGCAGGGTGTAGGTGGTTTGGCTGAAGGCGGGGGCGTTGTCGTTGACGTCGGAGACCGTCACGGTGATGTTGTGCTGCGTTTTCAGCCTGGGGGTCCCCAAGTCGGTGACGGTGATGGTGATGTTGTACTCAGCTTGGCTTTCTCTGTCCAGTGGCTTTTCTGTAACTAGGGTGTAAAAGTTCTTGAATGTGGGTTTCAAGAGAAAGGGAAGATCGTTCTGGATGGAGCAAACCATCCTACCGTTGTCCCCGGAGTCTGGATCAGAAACACTGAAAACAGCAACTACAGTCTCTGGGGAGTTTTCTGGGGTTGTGCTTGTGAGCGTTGACATGGTCAGTTCGGGGGCGTTGTCATTCACATCCACAACTTCTATAGCTACAGTGCATTTTCCTGAAAGGCCCCCACCGTCTGTGCCTGCAATTTCCACGTTATAGTATCGAGTTGCCTCGAAATCCAATGCCTTTTTCAGATGAATTTCTCCTGTTATTTCGTCTACTACAAATGGTTGAATAACATGATTGCCTTGGAATAGAGTGTAGCGTACATTCCCATATGTTCCTGCATCTAAATCTTGGGCAGAGACAACGACAACTAAGGAGTTTGGGGGGCTGTTCTCCGGGACCTGTACCTCATAGAGCGACTGTAAAAACGCAGGGGCATTATCATTGATGTCCACGACTTCAATACGGACTGCAGTGGTCCCGGACCTAGGTGGATCCCCACCATCCAGCGCCGTAAGGGTTAAACTGAGTTCAGACTGCTCCTCCCGGTCCAGCGATTTGTCCAGCATGAGCTCTGGGTATTTTCTGCCATCTCCGCGATTATGAGTGACAACATGAAAATGGGAGTTAGGGCTGATTGTGTAGTTCTGAACAGTGTTGCTACCTATGTCAAAGTCCTGAGCTATTTTCAAAGGAAATACAGTCCCAGGCTGAACGCTTTCTGGGATTTTGAGGAGCATTTCCTTGTCTAGGAACTCTGGGGAATGGTCATTTATATCTGTGAGCTGCAGATCAGCCTGAAAAAACTGCACCGGGTTTTCCAGTAATAACTGGAAGTACAGTATACAGGGATCTGTCACTCCGCACAGCACCTCCCGGTCTAGTTTTTCATATAGCAGCAAATTCCCGGTTTCTACATCCAGTTCCAAGAGCTGTTTGTTTCCTTTGTAATGGATTCGCGCGCCTCGAGTAGCTAGTTCCCCCACCCTGAGCCCCAGGTCCTTTGCCAGGTTGGCCACAAAGGAGCCACTTTCTGTTTCTTCTGGAATGGAATACCTAATTGAGTCACAGCCAGCCTCCCACAAAAGCATCAATATAGCAAGAAAGAGAACTTGCCTTTTCTGTGGCGTTTTTGCTAGCGCTGTCTCCATTGTTCAGACCAAATTCACGTGGTGCAGTTTCTTCACCTCTGTATACGGTCGACCCAGATGATTTGGTTAAATAACCTTGAATTAGATCTGACTGACTCGCCCTAGAATGATGTCCTCTCTGAAGACATCTGCCCCTAGATCTTACCTAAAATACTTCCGTCTTTCAGGAAGCATTCATTATTCTGAGTCCCAGCTTAATGGCGTCCGGCATGGTCACAGAGCTTTTCATTCATACTCCTAGCCTGCAGCGCCACCAGGCGTCCTTATTTACTATTGCATATAGTATTTGCCATTTCATTCCAAATTATAACTGTTGTCATACCAATGTCCTTTTAAGTCACAGAAGTGCGCCCGATCGTTTCTCCAGTTTTTAAGTAGTGGAAGCTCTAAAGAAATATCTGTTGGGTTAGCTTTCAGTAAAAGAACACTTTTCAGAACAAACTGAAATGATATATTAGTGTTCCTCATAAAATACATTTTGAGAAGAAACTTTCTCTTGTGGGTTTGATTATATTTAAGAAAGAAGTGATAACTGATGTTTACAAAAGTTTACAATTTTTAAAAAGTCACTATTTTGAAATATATATCAGAAAAGGGTACACATTCTAAGTGTACAACTCAATACATTTTCATGAAGTGAGCACACTTGTATAAGTAGAACCTAAATTAAAACTGTTACCAAAACGCTTGAAGCCCCCTTCTGTTTTTGTGTGCTCATTACCCTCCCTGCTAAATGTAAGCATGCTTCTGACTTCTATTATCATAGATTCGTTTCTTTTTTTTAACTTTTTTTTAACGTTTATTTTTGAGACAGAGACAGAGCATGAACGGGGGAGGGTCAGAGAGAGAGGCAGACACAGAATCTGAAACAGGCTCCAGACTCTGAGCAGTCAGCACAGAGCCCGACGCAGGGCTCGAACTCATGGACCGTGAGATCATGACCTGAGCCGAAGTCATACGCTTAACCGACTGAGCCACCCAGGCACCCCTCTTTTTTTTTTTTTTTTTAACTTTTATACAAATGGACCTATGGAGTATTTCTCTTTTATGTTTGGCTTCTTTTACTCAACATTATGTTTGTAAAATTCATCTGTTACACACTATCCTAATTAATTTTATTCTCAGTGCTTTATATTATTCTATTGTATGACTGTACTACTATTTGTTTATTCTCCAATTGATTGGGTGCTCCAGTTTGAGGGTATTTTGGATAGTGCTGCTATGAACATTCTTGAACATGTCTTTTAGTGTCTATGGGAGCATTTATGTTGAATATATTCCTACGAGTTAGACTTATGTGTTATAAGACATGAATATATATTTAACTTTAACAGATATTGCAAAAGTTTACAAATGTGGTTCCACGAAAACCAGCAAAGAATGACAGTTCCAGTTGTTCCATGTCCTTGTCAACACTTGATATTGTCTTTTAATTTTAACCACTCTGATGAGTGTGTAGTGATATCATATTGTAACTTTAGCAATTCCTTGATTAATTAAACTGAGCACTTTTTCCACAAGTTTAATGGCTATTAGGACACATTCTTGTGAAATGCTTGTCTTTGGTCTATCTATTTAGGGCATTTGCCTTTTTTTTCTTATCAATCTTTAGAAGTTCCTTATTATATTCTGAGTATAAGCACTTTTTCAGAAGTAAGTATGGCAAATATCTTCTCCTACTCTATGGCTTGCATTTTAGTTCTCTTGTGCTATCTTTGATGAACAAAACTTTTTTTTTTTTTCTTTAATTTTTTTTTTTTTCAACGTTTATTTATTTTTGGGACAGAGAGAGACAGAGCATGAACGGGGGAGGGGCAGAGAGAGAGGGAGACACAGAATCGGAAACAGGCTCCAGGCTCTGAGCCATCAGCCCAGAGCCTGACGCGGGGCTGGAACTCACGGACCGCGAGATCGTGACCTGGCTGAAGTCGGACGCTTAACCGACTGCGCCACCCAGGCGCCCCAAAACATCTTATTTTTAGTCTAATTTATCAATATTTTTAAATTTATGGTTTTAAGACATTTTTTGTTCTTGGGGTGGCTCAATCAGTTCAGTATCCCACTCTTGTTTTTGGTTCAGGTCATGATCTCATGGTCTGTTGGAATGAGCCCCTAGTCCGGCTCCATGATGGGCATGGAGTCTGCTTGGAATTCTCTCTTCTCTCTCTTCACCCCCCACCCCGCTCCTGCACTCACTCTCTCTCTCAAAATAAATAAACATTAAAAAAACACTTTTTTGTGTTCTCTTGAAACCTTTGCACATCTCAAGGTCATGGAAATATTCTTGTATGGCGTTTTTGAAAAATCAATTGCTTTACCTTTCACATTTAGAGCTATAGTATTCCAGAATTTTTTTCATATGAAGTTAGGGTTACATCATTTTTCATAAAAATATCCAGATTTTGCACTATCCTTTGAGAAGTTTCATTCCCCTTTGTTTTTGGAGTGTCATTTTTGTTATAAATCAGGTGACCATAGGTGTATTCAAGACTCTTCTTTCCATTTTTCCCTTAATTTATCCTGCAATACCATATTTTCTTAATTACTATAGCTTTATAATAGTCATTATTACTGGGGCATCTGGCTGGGTCTGTCAGAAAAGCTTGTGACTCTTGATCTCAGGGTTGTGAGTTCAGGCCCCATGTCAGGTATAGAAATTACTTAATAAATAAGTCCTCCACTTTCATTCTTTTTCTTCAAGATTGTTTTGGTTCTTCTTGTCCCTTTGCATTTATACATAATCTCTAGATTTGGCCTGTCAATTTTTACAAAGAAATCTGCTGAAATTTTGTTTAGAATTTTATTCCATCTATAGACTGGGGATAATTGACATATACCCAACATTGAGTCTTCCAAGTATTGAAAATTATATATCCTCTATTTAGATCTTTAACCTTTCTCAATATTTTATAGTTTTTCAGTATATAAGTCTTACACATATTCTGTTAGTTTCTAGATAATTGATATTTTTTAAACTATTGTAAATTATACTTAAAATTTTTAATTTTAGGATTTTTGTTGCTATCAGAAATACAATTTATATTTTATGCTACCTTATAACCAGTGGAATTGCTAACTAGTTTATTTATTAAGCCTAATCATCAAGAGATTCTTTACGACTTTTTATATGTACAATCATGTCATTTTTTAAAGTTTATTTAGAGAGAGAGAAAGAGAGAGCACAAGCGGGGGAGGGTCAGGGAAAGGGAGAGACAGAATCCCAAGCAGGCTCTGCACTGTCAGCACACAGCCTGACATGTCGCTCAAACTCATAAACATTGAGATCATGACTGGAGTGGAAATCAGGAGTCAGATGCTTAACCAACTAACTGTCACCCAGGCGCCCCATAGTCTGAAAACTTTTGGTCGTTTAATTGATTATTTAATCTAACCATGATTGATGTAATATTTGATAATTCTCTATTTATATTTACCATCTATTTTTTCTATTTGTCCCTAAAGTTTTGTTATTTTTAGACTATTCAGATATTTGTTATTTTTCATTTTCCTTCAGTTAGTCTTTTAGTTAATTTTGTAGTAATTATCCTACAGATTAAAGCATGTATCTTTGATCTACAAGAGTCTGATACAAACTTTTTAATTTTACTACTTCCATGATCATTCTTAGAACCTTAGAACCCATTGACTGTATCTATATCATCTTCCCCTTTACATTATTGTTGTCATGAATTTAAATCTTGTATATATTTTAAATCTTTTAAGAAACTGTTTTTGCCTCGTATAATCAATATTAATTTATATTTATTCTTCCTGTTGCTCTTTGTTTCTTCCTGCAAGTCTGATTCCTTTAGGACTGTTCTCCCTCTACCCAGTGAATTCTACTAAAAACATTTGTTTTGGTGCAAATGTGACTATGATTAATTCTCTTGGTTTTTATCTGTTTGAAAACTTTATTTTTGAAGGATATTTTCTGACGATAGAAGAGTGCTAATCTGGTTTCTTTTTCCCACGACCTTAAAGACCTCATTTCTTTGTCTTTTGGTTTCATGATTTATGTTGAAAAGCCAGCTCTCCATTTTATTGTTGCTCCTTTAAGAGTAATGTGTCATTTTTATGTGGTTGCTTTTAAGATCTTCTCCTTGACGCTGGTCTTCAGCAGTTTTCCTATGATATTTCCTAGTTGTATTTTGTATTTTATTTCTCTCTTTTTTAAAATTTTTTAATGTTTATTTTTGAGAGAGAGAGAGAGACAGACAGACAGACAGACATGGGAGCATGGGAGGGGCAGAGAGAGGAGACACAGAATCTGAAGCAGGCTCCAGGCTCTGACCTGTCAGCACAGAGCCCAACACGGAGCTGGAACTCATGAACCGAACCATAAGATCATGACCTGAGCCAAAGTCAGAGGCTTAACCAACTGAGCCACCCAGGTGCCCCTGTATTTTATTTCTATTGACTGGGTTTCCCTGAGCATTTTGAGTGATGAAGGATTTGTACAAATTCTTCGTCATTATCTCTTCAAACATTGCTTACTCTCCATTCCTAGTATCTCTTCTTTTAGGATTACAGTCTTATGTATATTAGAGTTTTTCATTATGTCTCACTTGTCAATTATGTTCTTTTCTGTATCTTTCTTTCTTTCTTTTTTTTTTTTTTTAAATCTTTTTTTTTTTTTTTCAACGTTTATTTATTTTTGGGACAGAGAGAGACAGAGCATGAACGGGGGAGGGGCAGAGAGAGAGGGAGACACAGAATTGGAAACAGGCTCCAGGCTCTGAGCCATCAGCCCAGAACCTGACGCGGGGCTGGAACTCACGGACCGCGAGATCGTGACCTTGCTGAAGTCGGACGCTTAACCGACTGCGCCACCCAGGCGCCCCTCTTTCTTTCTTTTTTATATGAAATTTATTGTCAAATTGGTTTCCATACAAAACCCAGTGATCATCCCAACAGGTGCCCTCCTCATTGTCCATCATCCACTTTCCCCTACCTCCCACCCCCCAACAACCCTCAGTTTATTCTCAGTTTTTAAGAGTCTCTTATGGTTTGCCTCCTTCCCTCTCTGTATTTTTTCCCCCTTCCACTCCCCCATGGTCTTCTGTTAAGTTTCTCAGTATCCACATAAGAGTGAAAACATATGGTATCTTTCTCTGTGTGACTTATTTCACTTAGCATAACACTCCAGTTCCATCCACGTTGCAACAAAAGGCCATATATGTTTCTGTATTTTTCAATATTTTTTCCTATGCTGCTTTTTGGATAGTTTACATTGGCCTGTCTTTCATTCATTAATCCTGTATTCCTTTATATCTACTAAGTCATAAACTACCTTAATAGCTTTCAATTTCAGATATTATATTTTTCTATTCTGTAATGAATTTCTATTTTAAATATCAATTCTCTGGTGAAATTCTCTTTTGTTTTCTCTATTCTTTTTTTAAAAAATTTTTAAAATGTTTTTATTTATTTTTGAGACAGAGAGAGACACAGCATAAGCAGAGGAGGGGAAGAGAGAGAGGGAGACTCAGAAGCTGAAGCAGGCTCCAGGCTCCGAGCTGTCAGCACAGAGCCTGACGCGGGGCTCGAACTCACAGAGTGTGAGATCATGACCTGAGCTGAAGTCGGACACTTAACCGACTGAGACACCCAGGTGCCCCTATTTTCTCTATTCTTTACAATCTATTAGTCATACTTATTTTAACATCATTGTCAGTAAATTCTAGTATCTGTTTGTATTGTCTGTTTTTTCTCTAGGTTTTTTTCATGTCAACCAGTTTTTTGTATGTCTTCCTAGTAGTTTTTTTATTGAATTCTCAATATTTATGTAAAAAGCTGTCCAGGATCCAGACGATATTATCTTTTTCCAAAAAGAGTTCACCTTTTCCCATTAACTTGAATCATGTGAAATCCAATTTCCTTAATCCAAACAGGCACTGTAATTAGTCAAGCTGCTTTGCAGTCCTAATAACACCTAACCCTCCAGCATTACCAGTTCAGAACTTAGTGTATTGTCCACAGTCCCTTCCCATGGCAGTTTCTAAACCCTAATCTTGATGCATCAGGACTATCAAAAGTGCACTCTGCTATTCAGAGATTTTTTTTTTACTTAGGTTTTTAGTCTTCTAAAAGACTAAATGGAATGTCCCTGAGTTTGACAAGTATCCTGAGGGGAAAACTGGCCTTGAGCTTGAATCTTCCAGTCTGCGGAAGGCTAATGAATGTGCTCTACCCCTAGCAAGAGCCTTTTGTCTGTTCTAAGACAAATTTCCTCAGGGCAAATCGATTGTAGAAGTCAGTTCACAACTAGAGGATTCTCCTTTTCAGAAATCTTAGCCCTTTCTGTTCTTATTATAACACCTGCTGTCTGTTGCTTCAAACAGATAATTTCTGAATTTTAACGAGTTTTTGTGGTTGTTTCTGCTGTTAGATAATACATCCAGTCTACCTGTAAGCAGAATTCCACCAAATAAGTGTATAACTTTTAACCTCAGGCTTTTTAAAATCTGTATTTTGTAACTTTGGTAGTAAAGGAAGAGGGGTCCTTAAAGTGGTTGTAAAGTCCTATACAATGCCTTCAGTAAAATTTCTGCCCCCAAAACAGCATATGTTACACTGACTATATGCTGTGCCTAAAAACAGTAAAGTAACTGTAAAAGATGTATGTATAAGATAGAAGTTAGCTGAACCTGTTGTGGTAATCATTTCACAATATGTGTAATTCAAAGCATCATGCTGTACACCTTAAATTTACAGTGCTGTAAATTATTTATCAATGAAAATTATTATTATTAATAATGAAATTATTTCTCAATTATTTATCAATAACACTGGGAAAAGGATGCACTTATAACAGAAACGTGAGAAACATAGAATTGAAATGAACAATGTTATCAAGATATTTGGCCTCCATTCTTTATTTTTGTTTTGCAACAATAGAACTGGCCAATTTTTCATAATGTAGGCATTTGTGCAAGTTATTTGGATCATATTTACTACTAAATTGTAATGACTGATTTTCAAAGTCTGGTGTAAGGAATGACCTATGCTTTATGGTAAAGAATGACCTGTGCTTTATGAATACATACAGAAATCCATAAAATAATATACAAAGTAATTCACAAATTTACCTACAAATTCATAAAGGTGGGTTCTGGGTGTTTATTTAGCCAGTCTCATTTGGGCAATTATACAATTGGGAATTTCGTGACATAAACAAAAAGAGAGAGAGAGAGAGAGAGAGAGAGAGAGAAAGTCAACTTGGATTTTCATAATGGTGAAATACACTGGTGAAAGCTTCAGTCAGATTTCTTGTCACCATACATAAAGCTATTCATATAATAGCTAATCAGTAGTTGTTAAAGTTGACTACCAAATTTATGTCCATATATACTTGTGCTTAATTTTGTTCTCATTTTTATTGCTTTCTCATTTCAATTTTTAGACTGGAAGAAGGCTAAAAGTTATGTTTCAAGAATAACTTAACCAGTAATTCCCCTTTTTATGTCACTTTACCCTTAGAGAAAAAAGTAATTCAAGGTTAATAAGTACAAGTAATTAAATTCCAGTAGAATGACCCATGAGATTTAAAAATATTTAGACTATGAAACAGACTCTTTAATTGCTCACATTGTACCAAAAGTTCAACTAAGAGGTCTTATACTTATATCCATATAAATTTAGTTGGAAACCACATGATCAGCTTACTAGGCTTACTGAACACAACATAAAACAATGACACTTAAAATAAGTTCATTCATATTTAATTTCTATTTCTGTTCTTATTGTCCAAAATGGCAAAATAATGCTTATTTCTTACAATGAAAGTTTAACATAAAACTGATAAATTGAAATAAAATACCTCAAAGCTACATTGAAGAGAAGATAACTTGGACATCAAAGGTAAATAATTATTTGGTTGATAACGGATGTTCATGTCTGCAAAGTAATTTAAAGTGAAAATCTTGTACCAGCCAATAATCAAACCTGAATAGGATAAGAGAAACTCAGAAGAAATTCTTTCTTTTGAAAGGTGAGGAGAAGCTGCAGGAAAACCAAAAGAAATATACATTATACTTGAACTTTTATTTACAGAGGAAAAGGAAGGACAAGGAAGTAATGATGCCTTTCCTGTTTTGCATCCTTTGAAAGGATCTAAGGTGTATTTAAGGTTCTGAAATGGTTATAAAGGATTTTACCAAGTAGTGACTTAGTTTTGTTTAGTGAACCTGATACCAAATTATAGAAGATTTTCTCTTCAATTATTTATGAGAATAATTTTTAAAATTTATTATTAGTATTTATGGAATACATACAGTGTACCATGTAAGTATCGATCAAATACATTTTTTAAATTCTAGCATACATGGTGTGCACAACAGAAAGTCACAACTTTAGTGTATTAATATTTTAATGGAAGTGCATGTTTATGTACAATCTGAGAGAAACAAATAAGTTATATGCTTATGGTTATTCAGGGAGGAGCCTGGAGAGCAATGAACAAAGCCTAGGTATTTCAAACACTCTACAGATAAAGTTAACGGTAAAGACAAACACCACAAATATAGAGAAATGCATAATTACATAAAAGCTTTAAGACATTAAGAAGTCGATTTAAATAAAATTTCTTCTTATGCCACTTGAGTAATTTATAGTTATGGAAAGATTAATCACTAAGAGAAGGTCAAATATGGAGAATATACATACTTAATCAGTTAACTAAAAATGCCAAGTCCAATGAATATTAATAAAAGGAGAAAAATTTGGCACAATCAGGGACACGCATAGGTTGGAATAGAGGTGTACATATTTAGACAACAAATTTTTTTAAAAGAAAGGTGTTGCAATGGGAGTTAGGTTGACCAAAATTAAGGAGAGGCTGACTTGACCAAATACAATCCTTAACTGAATACAAAGCTATTCCTGCAGTTGGGGTTTTCTTTTATTTCTCTCTCAGTGTCTTCAACCAAGAGGTTGGGAAATATCGGCTTCAGGAATTTGAACTCACCAGTCCTAGGGTCTCCCGTCAGACACACCTCGTACTGGTAGCTCTGGGACAGCGTCCCCGCGCCGCTGACGTCCACCAGGTGGCCCGGAAAGTGGCCCTCAGGCCCCGAGCAGCGACCCGCAGACGCCGCCCGGCTCCGCCTGCACAGCCGCACCGCCACGAACACCAGCACCGAGAACAGGAAGAGCGACGACACGGACGCCAAGGCGACGACCAAGTAGACGGTGAGCGGGTCTGCCCGCGCCTCGGCCGCCGCCACCTCCGGGAGCGGCAGGTAGGGCTGCGAGAAGCCGTCCACCAGCAGCACGTGCAGCGTGACGCTGGCCGAGCGCGGCGGCTCGCCATTGTCCCTGACCAGCACCACCAGCCTGTGCTTGACGGCGTCGCGCTCGCTCAGCAGCCGGGCCGTGCGCACCTCGCCGTTGTGCGCCCACACGCCGAACAGCCCGGGCTCCGTGGCCTTGAGCAGCTGGTACGACAGCCAGGCGTTCTGGCCCGAGTCGCCGTCCACCGCCACCACCTTGGTCACCAGGTAGCCCGCCTCGGCCGCCCTGGGCACCAGCTCGGTGCAGGGCGCAGAGCCGTTCTGCGGCGGGTACAGCACGAAGGGCGCGTTGTCGTTGTCGTCCAGCACCAGCACGCGCACCCGCGCCTGGCTGCTGAGCGCGGGCGAGCCGCGGTCGGCCGCGCGCACGCCGAACTCGAACGCCTGCAGCGCCTCGTAATCCAGGGACCTGAGCGCGAACAGCTGCCCGTTGTCCGCGTTGACGGACACCAGGGAGGCCAGGGGCAGCTGCGGGTCCGCGGGCGGCAGCAGCGAGTAGGTGACCTGGGCGTTGGCGCCCGAGTCCCTGTCCGTGGCGCTCACGCTGCCGATGTGCAGGGCGGGGCTGTTGTTCTCGCGGACGCGCAGGGTGTAGGTGGTTTGGCTGAAGGCGGGGGCGTTGTCGTTGACGTCGGAGACCGTCACGGTGATGTTGTGCTGCGTTTTCAGCCTGGGGGTCCCCAAGTCAGTGACGGTGATAGTGATGTTGTATTCGGCTCTGCTCTCTCTGTCGAGGGGACTCTCCGTTACCAGCGTGTAGAAATTCTTGAAAGTCGGTTTCAGAAGGAACGGCAGATTATCTGGAATAGAGCAAATCATCTTTCCATTGTCTCCAGAGTCTCTATCTCGAATTCTGAAGATAGACACTACAGTCTCAGGAGCATTTTCTGGGATGGAGTTGGTGAGTGAAGATATGGTAAGCTCAGGGGCATTGTCGTTCACATCCACCACATGTATGACTACAGTGCCTTTTCCAGAAAGGCCTCCGCCATCTATGGCCTCAATTTCTACGTGGTAAGATTTAATATGTTCAAAATCCAATGTCTTTGTCAGTCGGATTTCTCCTGTGACTTCATTAATTGAGAAAGTTTGTTTAATTTCATCTGATGCTTGGAAAAAGCCGTAGGAAACACTCCCGAAGTTTCCAGAATCTATATCTTTAGCTGAGACACTAAGTACTGGGGAATCTAGGGAGCTGTTTTCCAAGACCTGTACTTCATATGGGGTGTGCACAAACTCTGGAGCATTGTCATTGACGTCTGTGATCAGTATTCGCACTGTGATGGTGCCAGACTTAGGTGGAGATCCACCATCCAGTGCTATGAGGGTTAAGCTGAACGCAGGCTGCTCCTCTCGATCCAGCGCTTTGTCCTGCACCAAATCTGGGTATTTCTTGGCCTCACTATGATTTCGAGTTAGAACATGAAAATAAGAATTGGGGCTGATAGTGTACTTTTGAAGGCCATTGCTACCCACATCCAAATCCTGAGCTAATTTCAACGGAAACAGAGTCCCTGGCTGGCTGTTCTCCGGTATTTTCAAGAGCATTTCCCCAGTCGGGAATACTGGGGAGTGGTCATTTATGTCCTGGATTGATAATTCTCCTTCAAAAAATTGCACCGGCGTTTCCAGCAACACTTGGAAATGCAGTACACACGGTTCAACAGAGCCACATAGTTCTTCCCGGTCTATTTTCTCCCTCAAAAGCAAATCTCCAGTCTGACGATCCAGTTGCAAGCGCTGCTTGTCATCGTCAGACACTACCCGGGCTGACCTAGCGGTCAGTTCCCCAATTCCCAGGCCCAGATCTTTGGCCAGATGGGCTATAAAGGAGCCACTCTCTGTTTCTTCTATTACAGAATAACGAATAGGCTCAGGGCAAGCCTGGGACAAGAACACCATCAAAATAAAGGCCACCACTTGCCTGTTTGGTTGAATTCTCTCTGGCGTCTTCATGTTGGAGTCCGGGCGCTTACATCCAAACCTTCCTAGCAACCACAAAAAAACTGGAGATACTAAATTCTGGTTTCTTGTTTGATAGAATCCTCATAAAGTTGCCTTTAATCTTAAATTCGTTTATCGCAGCCCAAACTCGCTGGTAACCCAGTATGGCTGGCAAAGCTTCTTCCGTGTATTTGATTCCTTTTTTGCAACAAAGGAATACGGAGCTTTTTACAGCTCTGTATTCACAGTCTTAGCCTGCAGCGCCACCCTGCGTCTTCATTGGGAAATTAATATTTTCAAGTCAAAGCATATTTTTTTAAGGGTCCAAATGTAAACTATTTTTTAAGGTGTATATAACTTTTACAAACGTTGTTATTCCATCCAATTGCATAATATATAAGGTTACTTCATTATATTGCATGAGCTAGAGTAATTGTGAGCACAAAGCAGGAGGATACCCTGATCTCCCCACATTCTAATCAGTGTAACTTCAAAGAATTCCATTTTCCCTTTGCATAATCTAACCAGGGGAGATAAATTCTCATAAAATTATAATTCATAATAGTTACATTTGTTTATTTCCAAGTATGTGAGGAATTAATGATGATGCAAAAGCTTGTTAAGGTGTTCTGTATCACAAGGTCTCAGGGAGACTATTTTTCAAAGGAAAGTTTCTATGTCGCTACACTGGTACAAATAGTAATATAGTTGAATGAAGAGGCATCTTGATTTGTTATGAATCCTTTTACAGTGTGAACCCACATTAAATTCAGAAGGAATAAAAAAGTATTAGAATTTGATTCTATTCTCTCCAAGTAATAGACTTGGAGAGTAAATGAAAGGGGTTTTACCGATAAAGAAACTGAAGGGTATAGGATTTGATTACTCTACTTGACTATTAGCAGGATAATATAAAGACAAAATCAAGTGAATAAAAATCATAATATTTTGTTAAGATAAAGGGTTTACGTTTAAGCTTACTTTGTTAGATAGATATCTATATTTTATGTTTGCTTCTTAGCACATTCATCCTTTGTATCCCAGATACTATATTCTTCAACCAACTCACTGCGGGGTGGGGGGTGGATAGGAAATCTTGATTTAAAACATTTTAATATGTGAACAAAGGGTGCCTCAGGCCTTGTCTATTCATATATCATAAAGAGAAGAAACATATTTATAAAATGGGTTCCAGCACAGTGTGCAGCTATTGTAATTGCCCTGATACACAGTAAGTTAACTGAGATACAGTTAACCAGTTTGTTGGTTACAATTAGTATATTAAGTGGAGTGCCATTTATCTTGGCACATATGGGATTTCCCCTCCTTAAATACCCTGTCATTTTATTTAATTACTTAATTAACTTAATAAATTATAATTCATGTAGAATGAGTTATTTTAAAAGCATGATAATCTTAGATTCTGTTAGTGACAGAAAGTATTATAAAAATATTTTTGGGGGCACCTTGGTTAAGTGTCTGACACTTGATTTTGGCTCAGGTGGTGATTCGATTTGGGAGCTCAAGCCCCGCATTGGGCTCTGCACTGTGAGTGCAGAGCCTGCTTGGGATTCTCTCTCTCTGTCTCCGCTTCTCCCTTGTTCATGCTCTCTCTCTCTCTCTCTCTCTCAAAAATAAATAAACCTAAAAAATATTTTTGAAAGAAGCCTGGATTATGGTGATCATTAAAAAATATCAGTTGAATAATTAAATTAATCCACTCTAATAATCATGTTTCTATATATGTAAGATTATTGCCAGATCATATATGCAGCCATGAACATGTCTGAAAATAAATATAGAATTCTCAGAGATGAGAGTATAGTACATGCTAAGTACTATTCAATTAAATTTACTTTGAGTCTAGTTCTATTAATGAATTCCTATAAGAGACACAGCATTGGCAATAATAACATTAATACACTTTAGAATTCTTTTACATTTAAGGCAAATCAGAGGAGATACAATATATATATGAACATTAAGTGAAATAAATACTAAAAAGAATAAAAAGCAAGAATATTATTTTAGATATAAATGGAAAACAAATATCCTGGGCAAAACAAAGAGCAAATTGTATACAATATAATAATGAAGTTCTAGTTAGATTCAAATTAAAGTGTTCAGAACAAATCTCAAACTATATTTCATTTGCTTATTCCTATTTGTTGACATTCAAACAGTGTTGCAAACCAGCTCTTTTCAGTTCCTTTTGTCAATCCAAAGCAAATGAAATCTAGATAATATTAACACAAATGTGTCTCTATATGCCATTCTATGTAATACTCTAAGCAATTACATATATTAATTCATTTTATCTCCCAACAACCTTATGAGGTGGACACTCTTATCATCTGCATTTTATAGATGAAGAAATTTAGGTTTAAATAACCTACCAATAATCACACATCATATGAAATGGCAGAGCTGGGATTCAAACTATTGTTTGTGTGTGGCTCCAGAATCTATTCCCTTATCTACATAAGTGGAATTGGAGAAGTGGGCAACTTTTTCGATAATGTAGATCCAAATTTAAGTCTTGGGTACATAGACATCATAGGTGAGATATATTTATGTTCAAGTTTGTAGTTAACCTAAGATGACCATCTTCAAGATGGTCTGTCTTCCTTTAGAGTTAGAAACCAGCAAAAAGAGGTGCTTACAAAACTTAGGAATTGGAGGGGAAACTAATAGTGCTTTGTTGTGACCATTAATTAGGTAAAAAATAAAAATTAAGAATGACATATTTAATGAATTCCCTATAGCCTTAATTATTGGAGAAAAAGATATCTATGTATGCTCTTTTGAAAGTTATTAGTATGTGAAGTTAAAATCAAGAAAGATGGCCTAAAAGGACAGTCTAACATATTACATCATAGATTATTCCCCCCAAATAAACTGCTAAATTTAAAAACAGCCTATTATATTTTCCCTGCATGGAGGAGGAGTTAATGATATAAATAATGATCACCCAAAAAACCATTCTATGCCAGTCAGGAAAGTTGCATTATCCATTCTGAAGGATTCATACAACAATTTACACAACTTTTGCAGGACCTGAAATATGACATTTAAAGTATTTTTTCCATTTTGAGTATACAAAGAGAGAATAGTTTTAATATCTCCCTGGTAAAATATAGGCAAGAACTTTAAATTTCATTGAAGAAAAGGTAAAAATCATTTTAAAGGTATTTGAATACAAGTAGATGGAAAATTCAAAATGCAAAATCCATACTCTGAAGTTTTGAATACTCTCACTTGTTTTAAAAAAAAGTAAGAATTTTTTCAAACTTCATGATGACTTGAGGGCTGTTTTTAAGGGGCAAAGTAGAAGGAGTTTGAACATTAATTGTTGAGAGAAAGAGAAATTAATTGGTGAAATAGGTATTAGATTTTAATTAGTATTTTTAGTTCCTTAAATTGCACTTTAATATTATTTCAAAATATTAAACTAACATTAATAATTGGTTAATATTGATGGTTTGTGGATTTTGTAAGAAAGTCTTATAAATTTTTGAGATTTGTTTCTACTAGATAGATAAATTAGATACCTCAGGCTTGCCATTTGAGTGAAATAACTATAAAGCAAACAATACAGCTCACTGGTGAAAGCAAACTAAAATTATTATTAATATCAGCTAAAATTCCAAACTAAATCTTTAAGATATTTTTATCACATGTATTGAAATGCAAATTTAGAAAGGAGATATTTGAATAATGAGAATTTGGCTTGAGAAGTTTATGATGTAATCTAAGACAATTTCTAATAATTCCTTGTAGGACATACTAAATAAAGAGATTATATGTTTAATGTATCAAAAATTTCAAACATCTAATGTCTGCCTCACAATACATCTTTAAACTCAGGAAGTATGAGTCTTCCAAATCTGTTGTTCTTTTTCAAAGACTTTTTGGCTATTCTGGGTCCCCTATATTTCCATATGAATTTTAAGGTCAATTTGCCAATTTCCAAAAAAAAAAAAAAAAAAAAACAAAAACAAAACAAAAAAAAAAAAAACCAAATCTGGCTGGGATATTGATAGGGATTGCATTGAACCTGTAGACCAATTTGGCAATTTGGGAGGTATCATCATTTCAACAATGTCGAGTCTTCCAGTCCATGAACACTTTCCATTTATTTAAGTCAGCTTTAATTTCTTTCAGTGATGCTTTGTTGTGTACAAGTCTTGCACTTATTTTGTTAAATTTGTTCCTAAGCATTTTATTCGTTTTGATGCTATCATAAATGGAATTGCTTTCTTCATTTCCTTTTTGGATTGTCCAATGCTAGTGTATAGAAATACAATTGATTTTTGTACGTTGATCTTGTATCCTCCAACCTTTCTGAACTCATTTATTAATTTTAGTAACTTTTGTGGATTCCTGAGGATTTTCTTTAGGCAAGATCATGTCATCCACAAATATGCTTTTACTTCTTTTCAATCCGAATGATTTTCTTTTTCTCATCTAATTGCCCTGGCTAGATTTCCAGTACAATATTAAATAGAAGCATGGAGAAGGGGCATTCTTGTTCATTTCTCATCTTTCACCATTAAATATGAAGTTGGCTGTGGGTTTTTATAATTGCCCATTATCAGATTGAGGACATTTCCTATTCTTACTAATTTGTTAAGTGTTTTTATCATGAAAAGGTGTTAGACTTTGTAAAGTGCTTTTTCTGTGTAAATTGAGGTGATTGTATGGCTTTTCCCTTTTTGTTAATATGGTATATATTTTTTTTATAAATTTTTTTTTCAACGTTTATTTATTTTTGGGACAGAGAGAGACAGAGCATGAACGGGGGAGGGGCAGAGAGAGAGGGAGACACAGAATTGGAAACAGGCTCCAGGCTCTGAGCCATCAGCCCAGAGCCCGACGCGGGGCTGGAACTCACGGACCGTGAGATCGTGACCTGGCTGAAGTCGGACGCTTAACCGACTGCGCCACCCAGGCGCCCCAATATGGTATATTTTATTGATTGATTTTCATATGTTAAACCAGCTTTTGATTTCTGGGATAAATTCCACTTGGCTGTGGTGTTTAATGCCTTTCATATGTTGCTGGAGTCAGGTTGCTAATATTTGGGCGAGAATTTTTGCATCTATATTCGTAAGGGATAATGGCATAGAGTTTTCTTTTCTTGTGTTATCTTTGCCTGCATTTAACATCAGAATAATATGGGCCTCACAGAATGAATTGGGAAGTGGTCCCTGCTCCTCTTTTTAAAATCAGGTTTGTGAAGGACTGGTGTTAATTTTTTAAACATTCAATAGAATTCTAGTCCTGGGACTTTCTTTGTGTAAATTTTTTTTAAAAATAGTATTATTATTTTTTTAAGTTTATTTATTTATTTTGAGAGAGACAGAGAGAGTGCAGGGGAGGGACAGAGAGACAGGGAGAGAGAGAGTCCCAAGTAGGCTCCATGCTGTCAGTTCAGAGCCTGACACCGGGCTCAAACTCAGAAACCATGAGATCATGACCTGAGCCAAAATCAAGAGATGGATGCTTAACCAACTGAGCCACCCAGGAGCCCCTGGAAAGTTTTTTGATTACTTATTAAACCTTCTTGAATAGGAAAACATTCAAGATGAAAAAATTCACTTCCCCAGAGATAAATTTAGGCAAAACAAATCTGAAAATGACAATAGAGAACACAATTTTAATTTTTGATAAACCCCAAATTGTTCTAGAAGTTGAGTTTCTCATCAAAGCTCTTCCTCATAGACAGCCCATATTATCTGGAGCCAAATGACTTTAAAATCTGAACCCATTTGTCTCTGCTATTCTGGTCAGAAACCTCTCACATTAATAGTTCTGCAACTAAGTCCCAATGATGTTGATATCCCCCAAATACTCAAAAAAATGGCCTTATGAGAAGTAGTCCACTGAAGGTTCCCTGTTAGTCCTCCACAACAGGAGCAGAAAACCGAGAGTGGAAGATGGCTGAGTCAACTCAGTGATCAAGAGGATAGAGAACCTGTCAGCTGAGTAGACTTATGTGGAGGTTCAGGGAGTGACAGGTCAGGCTGGGATAGGTCCTAGACCATGTCAAATGGAGGTGGCTTATAGTCCTTAATAACAGCAACAGCTTGTGCCTGGCTGTGCCTGTCACTTAGGAGCCTAGTAGTTATGCTTCAGTGCTCCATACTTCGACATGTAAACATCAAGTACTCTGAAGCTTTGAATCATTGATAAAATAGTCCTGAGTTTTAACTCAAGTTACATCCAGGTTACCACCTGGTTTTATGTGGCACCAGCTCAATGCATAATATAAGATACTTTTGCAGCAAGTTTTTCTGGCCATCCAGCAAGTATGTGTGTCATCCAGGACTACCATGTGCAGCAGTGTCATATATATTAATAAAGACTATGATTTTTTTCCTGTAGGTAAACCCTATGTATCAATTACTTCAGCTACAACTCGATTTTCCTCAAAATCAGTTTGTTTACTCTGAAGATTGAAAAGTAAAAAATGTCTCCATTAGCTCCCAAGTCTACAGCTGTAACAGATACCAAGATAAACCAGAGGCAGAGGGTGACACTCTCTGCGATTTTGCCTCATGGAGCAAATGCAGAGTAGGACCACCTACTCTGTAGTAGGGAGAGTGGGACCAAATCAAACACATCATTAGGTGTTGGTCTCAAATTTCTGTGTCTGACAAAGTTGAGCTAAGCTTCTTAATTAAGGCTTGGGTTTGTAGAACCTGGGACTGGAACCACCGTGAGACTCCTCTTTCCTCCCTTCGATAAGGCTACCAAAACCAGTACTGGTGTGAGTGAAACCTCCAGTAGGAGAGGAGTGATCAGTAAAGTATCACCAAGCATATGAGGAAGACTAACAGTGTGAAAAATGCACTCAACAGATAAAAGAATGTATACATAACAAACACAGATTCAGAATATGGAAAGAACTTACGAGTAAAAGACATTTAATGTCCTCAAACAAAAAATAAGTTGTAAATAAAGAACAAGCTGTTATGAAAACTTATCAAAGGGAAATTTTGAAAAGAAAAAAAAAACTATAGGTATTCATATTGGGTGAATCTCAGGCTGAGACCGAGAAAGTACCAGAACATCGGGATAAAGGTAAAAAATCTAAAACAGAGTAAAGAAGGGGCTCTTGGCTGGCTCAGTTGGTAGAGCATGTGACTTTGATCTTGGGGTATGAGCTTAAGCCCCATAGTGGGAATAGAGATTACTTAAAAAAAATAAAATAAAGAAGTTTACAGATAAAAAATGGCAACTATACTGAGTTCATACTTTTAATCAACAGTGTTGAATACCAAAGAACAGAAGGAAAATGAGTTTAGATTTAAATATCTATGTTCAACCAAACTATTGGCTAAGAAGAGAACTATTAGACATAAAAGTATAGATTTCTAGCTTTAAAATATACAGCAAGCTACCCTAAGAAGAAGTATAAATAGAGAATAAAAGTAGTGACATGTACAGAAAAACTTGCATTTAAAAAAAAAAAAGTCCTCATTTACAAGGAAGCCATATTTAAGGATTAAGAAAGAGTTCTAAAAAGTATGGTAACTTACTTCATTAGTTTTAATGAGTGATACTTGAATATAGTTTAGTTTTTTAACAAACCTACATAAAAGTTTTAAATTCATTGTCATTTCTTTGCTTTTAAGTGTTAAAAACTAGATTGTGAATGTCAAGGAAATATTTAAGTTATTTATGAATTTGTTTTCAGAGAGGTAAAAGAATGTACACTATCTAGAATTACATTTTGAAAATACATTAATGATTGGCTACTTTAAAGTTTATTCAAAGACTTTCAGATCTTGCAAATTTCACTTAATTTTTATACCACGAGGACTAACCAGAGTTCAAGAGAATACTCGATTAGAGGCTAGTGAATTTAAATACAGATTTCAGGAAGTTAATTTGGTAAACAGAAGGTCTGGGAAGTTGACAGTGCTTTTATAAATTACTTTTATTTCATTTCTTCTTTATTGCTGAAATCAAAGATGTGAGCAAGTGCATCTGGAACCCAACTGGAGATCAGTACATTGTTTTACAATTCTCTGAGTTTCCAGAAATCTCCACACAAGTGAAGGAAAACAACTAAATAATATATTGGTTCTATGGAAATTGGCATTAATCAATCCCCAGCCCTTTCTGAATGTAGCTAGTTCTTTTGAAATTCAGTGTACAGATAAGTACCAAGTAAATGAGCTCTTGAAAAATTCATTGATTTCTCAAATATTTTTTAAAAATTACTCATTTAGCAAAAGTTATTCAAGCATCTACTATGTGTGAGGCATAATGCCATGTGTTGGAGATACAAGTCTGAATAAAACAGAAACAGATTCTACTGTCAAGTTCCTTAAAGTCTAGTAAGGTTATTTAGTATATTTGGGCAGAGGAGCCATTTTAATTTCTCTTACTTTTTGAAAATTAGAATATTAGAGATCAATTTGGAAATAATTCACAGTAATGAACTTACTAGTCCTCACAGAAGACTACTAAAAATTATCATTAACATAGAAGGTCATCGCTTTTACCTTGTACCAGACTTTCAGTATGGGAATTTCAAAAAGTGGCCACAATACATAGTACTATACATATGGTACCTTCTCTGTCCCGTACTTAATATCCGGATAAAGAAGTTTTTGAAAATTGTCTTTAAATAAAAGGGAAAAACTTTCCAACAGCATAGAAATAAAAATCAACTTTGAAACAAGAGTAAGGTGTAATTGTTTCTAATCTTCAAATTTAGTCTAGAAGATCTTTTCTGGCTTTACTAAATTCTGTTCACTCAACAATAGGTGAATTCAATGGATCTACCAAGTTACTAACAGCATCTGTTCTTCTGTCTTCTGGGTCTAAATGAGTGCTCAGCATATAGCTCCTCCAACTTTAGTCCCAGATCATATACCATATTGGCCAAAAAAAGAACTGCTTTCTATACTTTCCACAATGGAATAGTAGCTCTGATACTACCTAGGACTAAGTCAGCCAAACAGAGAAGACTTGGTCACAATTCTTTGATCTTTTCCTCTCTTAATGAAAATTCAGCCAATTTATGAAAAGAAGAAAAAAAAAAAGACCTAAACAGAAGAGCCAGATTAGAATATCTCTATAAAGTGCTTCATCAATGAAAGGAAATACTCTTTCCCCTGATTATTAAGGATTCATGCATTTGATCTCAGTTATGTAAAATGACACCATTTATAGCTGCACTTTAAAATATGACTGAAGGCATGTCAATCTTAAATTCTTCTTCTCTCTTGGGGATTTTCAAATTTGTTGAGAAACTTCAGTTTTCTCTCTTCTAGTCATAAGCATTCAATTCTTGGAAAGTTCTGTCCTTCTGGATGAGAAAATGCCTTCAAGAAGAAAACCAATTTTTTCCTAATCAACTTATTTAACTGGGGACTAAATATTTTATCACTTAAAAATAAGTTTTTCTCTTTCACTCAAAATAGCCATAAAATGTGACTTTGGTCGCTTCCAGATTTTATTCATAGTTATAGCTAATTTAGACTTTCACAATGATACTGCTCTTTTAGAAAATTTTCAATGTTTATTCACTTCTGAGAGAGAGAGAAAGAGAAAATGAATGAGTGGGGGAGGGGCAGAGAGAGAGGGAGACACAGAATCTGAAGCAGGTTGGAGGTTCTGACCTATCAGCACAGGCCCTGATGCAAGGCTCAAACTCACAAACTGTGAGATGCATGACCTGAGTCCAATCAGTCATTCAACCAACTGGAGCCACCCAGGAGCCCCTTGCTCTGTCTTCTTTAGAACTACCTATTCTTGTATATCTTTTCATTACATTGTAGGTGGTAGAATGCTAGTGTGGATGGACAGTCCTCAGAAGGACCATCTATAATCCTGGGTCATGTCAGGTTGAAATCAGGAGAAGAGAACCAAGACAAAAAACAAAAATTACATATATATGTATGTATATATATATATAAAATAAAATTATATAATTTTATAAGATATAATAAAATTATATAATATACATATATGTATATATTATAATTTTTGTTATAGATTTCCCTCATATATCACCATCTAAATGCCAAGTAGATATTAATTTTAAAAGTAGGATTGGATGGGACACTACTTTTACATAAAGCATTTAGAGATCATACATGTACGTGCTTTCTTGAAATTATTAAAAAACGACTCTTAGGTTGATAACTTCTCTCAGAATTTACACACTAAATTGTCATAGCATCAGATGCCCCACTAAACAACATTTTCATGCAAAATGTAAAAGCACAATCTGTTTTTCAAAATGCTGTAGGTTTATATTTTTTCTTCAGTCTTCATGAGAATATTCTAGGCAAATCCAAGAGTAATTTGCCTTATAGCCTGTATTTTGTGTGCATTTATGACAACGTAAATGTAAAAATATTGAAATATTAATTGCAAATGTCAAAACAAAATGAACTAAATGTATTGTCCCTAAAAACATGGTGTACCTTGAAGAAGGTACAGCTTAGAGAAAACACATTTTAATCTATCCACAAACTTCATTAACTACAAAGCTGCTTTAAGTATATTATAAAGAACATTATCTGACTGTATTCAACAGGGTAAATTACAAGATTACTGTTTTGGAACTCTATCTACATTGCTTTGGATACAGAATTTGAGATAGTTCCTTAAACTTGTTTGAAATCACCATTAAAAGATAATGAATCTATTTTTGCTCACCTATTAGAAAAAGAAAAGAGGCATTAAGACTGCATTACTCGGGGCGCCTGGGTGGCTCAGTCGATTAAGCGTCCGACTTCGGCTCAGGTCATGATCTCACCGTCCGTGAGTTCGAGCCCCACGTCGGGCTCTGTGCTGACAGCTCAGAGCCTGGAGCCTGCTTCTGATTCTGTGTCTCCCTCTCTCTCTGACCCTCCCCCATTCATGCCGTGTCTCTCTCTGTCTCAAAAATAAATAAACATTTAAAAAAATAAAAAAAAAAGACTGCATTACTAAGACAGGAAGCAGATAAAAGAGAATACACGAGGATTAACAAAAACCACAAAGTAAAATCAATATTTAAAGACAATATTACATCAACTAAAGATTCTTCATTATAAAAGAAAACAATCATAGCCAAACAATTACTTTTTGACCTAAACTATCATTAAAATTGGAGCTTTGCTTTAGTCTCACTCAGTGTCTTGAACCAGACCATTGGTAATAATCGGTTTGAGGAACTTGAACTCACTGGTCCCAGATCCTCCCGTCAGACACACCTCGTACTGGTAGCTCTGGGACAGCGTCCCGGTGCCGCTGACGTCCACCAGGTGGCCCGGAAAGTGGCCCTCAGGCCCCGAGCAGCGACCCGCAGACGCCGCCCGGCTCCGCCTGCACAGCCGCACCGCCACGAACACCAGCACCGAGAACAGGAAGAGCGACGACACGGACGCCAAGGCGACGACCAAGTAGACGGTGAGCGGGTCAGCCCGCGCCTCGGCCGCCGCCACCTCCGGGAGCGGCAGGTAGGGCTGCGAGAAGCCGTCCACCAGCAGCACGTGCAGCGTGACGCTGGCCGAGCGCGGCGGCTCGCCATTGTCCCTGACCAGCACCACCAGCCTGTGCTTGACGGCGTCGCGCTCGCTCAGCAGCCGGGCCGTGCGCACCTCGCCGTTGTGCGCCCACACGCCGAACAGCCCGGGCTCCGTGGCCTTGAGCAGCTGGTACGACAGCCAGGCGTTCTGGCCCGAGTCGCCGTCCACCGCCACCACCTTGGTCACCAGGTAGCCCGCCTCGGCCGCCCTGGGCACCAGCTCGGTGCAGGGCGCAGAGCCGTTCTGCGGCGGGTACAGCACGAAGGGCGCGTTGTCGTTGTCGTCCAGCACCAGCACGCGCACCCGCGCCTGGCTGCTGAGCGCGGGCGAGCCGCGGTCGGCCGCGCGCACGCCGAACTCGAACGCCTGCAGCGCCTCGTAATCCAGGGACCTGAGCGCGAACAGCTGCCCGTTGTCCGCGTTGACGGACACCAGGGAGGCCAGGAGCAGCTGCGGGTCCGCGGGCGGCAGCAGCGAGTAGGTGACCTGGGCGTTGGCGCCCGAGTCCCTGTCCGTGGCGCTCACGCTGCCGATGTGCAGGGCGGGGCTGTTGTTCTCGCGGACGCGCAGGGTGTAGGTGGTTTGGCTGAAGGCGGGGGCGTTGTCGTTGACGTCGGAGACCGTCACGGTGATGTTGTGCTGCGTTTTCAGCCTGGGGGTCCCCAAGTCGGTGACGGTGATGGTGATGTTGTACTCGGATTTGGTCTCTCGGTCCAGAGGTGTGTTTGTCAGTAGGGTGTAAAAATTCTCAACAGAGGGTTTAAGGATGAAGGGAAGACTGTCCTCGATGGAACACATAATTCTTCCATTTTCTCCAGAGTCTAGATCAGAAACACTGAAAACAGCCACCACAGTCTCTGGAGAGTTCTCAGGGATAGGGCTGGTAATTGAGGACAATGTCAGTTCTGGTGGGTTGTCGTTCACATCAACCACCTGAACTATCACTGTTGTTTTTCCTGAAAGGCCTCCGCCATCTTTGGCTTCTATGTCCAGTTCATAAGTATTCATCTCCTCAAAATTCAAATATTTGACTAGCTGGATATCACCAGTAATTGGATTTAGCTGAAAAGTTTTACGAATTTCTTCAGAAGCATGAAAAAATGCATATGATACTGTCCCAAAATTTCCTGTATCTAAATCAGTAGCTGAGACAGTGACAACAACAGAGTTAAGGGGGCTGTTCTCTAGAATCTGAACCTCGTAGAGTGTCTGTGTAAATTCTGGGGCATTGTCGTTTATGTCTAAGACCAGGATGTGGATCTTGGCGATCCCAGACCGGTGTGGAGAGCCGCCATCCAGCGCGGTAAGAGTCAAAATGAACTCTGGCTGCTCCTCACGGTCCAGAGATTTGTCCAGCACTAGTTGTGGGTACTTTCTTCCATCCCTACGACTGCGTGTGAGAACGTGGAAATGGGAATTAGGAGAGATCGTATAGTTTTGGAGACTGTTTCTTCCCACATCCAAGTCCTCAGCATTTCCCAAAGGAATCATGGTTCCTGGTGGCGTGTTTTCCAAGAGTTTCAGCTGCATTTCATTTTCAAAGAATACCGGAGAATGGTCATTTACATCTATGACGTGAAGCTCATTTGTAATAAACTGCAAAGGGTTTTGCAGTAATATCTGAAAATGTAGTATACATGGCTCCGTGGGGCCGCATAGCTCTTCCCGGTCCAATTTCTCACGCAGGTGCAAATCGCCAGTTTGATGGTTAAGCCGAAAATGCTGTTTGTTTCCTTTAGACACAACTTGTGCACCTCTCACAGCCAGTTCCCCTTCCCCAAGCCCTAGATCATTTGCTATGTTGGCTATTAAAAAGCCCCTCTCTGTTTCCTCAACCACAGAGTAGCGTCTTGACTCAGACCCAGCCAGAGACCCACCCAGAAAAACAAACAGAAACAGGACTTGCCTTTGTCTAAGAAAGCGCTCCCCTCTGGCCTCCATTGTGCTTTCGGCCATGTTCTTCCTGGAAATATTGCCAAGCTAAGCCTCTGGCAGTGCTAGGAAACGCAATCTTTTGCCTTCCAATCTTTGAAGAAGGCCTAGCGAATAATTCTTTCCAGGGCTCAGTTTTGGTTGCTTAAAAATCTGCCCAGGCTCACAACCCCTAGTTTACGGCACTGATCTGTGCCTTACGCAGTGCGCACAGTTCCTGTGGTTTAATTCGCCTTCTTAGACAACAGTGCCACCATGCGTTCGCTGGCAGTTTAAAAATCTCCGGAGAAGGTGTTTTGTTCGGGCGAGAGGGGGGTGGGTGTTGTTTCGATATTTTAATCGCTTATTCCCCTTATCAAACCCATATGACGCTGTTGGAGGAGGTTCCTGTGTTATATCAGTGAAACTAACACAACCGAGGTAAATGAAATGTGCTGTTATCTAAAAAAAAATCCCACTGTCTCTGGTGGAGTCCTCATTTACATGATTTTGATTATTTATATGATTTCGCTGCTAGGGCTACTCCGCCTGCCCTTCTGTAATTATTACACGTAAACCTTAAAAGATTGTTTTTTAAATTATGACATGCTTCATATCCTATTTGCGTTTTTCTCTTATTTTCCAGAGTTTGTATAATGCGCATCAGTTGCATTTATACTCAGAAAAAAATACTATGAAAAGATTATCTCATGCAAGGTGACAAAAAATGATAATAGATCATGTCAGGGGATATTATCCAGAGACCACAAATGCCTAATTTCTATCAAATTTTCACAATCACTCAAGGAACACAGATTTCTCCTTTTTATAATTACTGGTTTCATCTATATTAACTATTAACTGTACAACTGTATTTCTTTTTTTTTTAATTTTTTTCAACGTTTATTTATTTTTGGGACAGAGAGAGACAGAGTATGAATGGGGGAGGGGCAGAGAGAGAGAGGGAGACACAGAATCGGAAACAGGCTCCAGGCTCTGAGCCATCAGCCCAGAGCCTGACGCGGGGCTCGAACTCACGGACCGCGAGATCGTGACCTGGCTGAAGTCGGACGCTTAACCGACTGCGCCACTCAGGCGCCCCTGTACAACTGTATTTCATCTGTGGAAATAGCTATTTGTTGAGTTTGTAGAAGTTAAGCATCTAGTGGTAACAGGACAGACTGTGTCTATATATCTTATATGGTTTTCAATCTAAGGGGGTAAACAGACTTTAAATATATGTTCAAACAAACAAATATAACAGTTTGTGCTATATAGGAAAGGTACTGAGTGCATGAAAGTATGCAATAGGGGACCTGACCTAATGAGTTGGGGGGTGAAAAAGTTTTGTCAAAGTTGTGCCATTTAGTCTGGAACATGAAGAATGTTTTCTAGGCTTGGGATGCCTGGGTGGCTCAGTGGGTTAAGCATCTGACTCGATTTCTGCTCGGGTCATGATCTCATCATGGTTAGTGGGACTGAATTGGGCTCTGTACCTACAGTGGAGGGCCTGCTTGGAATTCTCTCTCTCTCTCTGCCCTTCTCCCACTCATGCTTTCTCTCCCTCTTTCTCAATAAATAAATAAATAAATAAACATTCAAAAAAAGATGTTTGCCAGGCTAAAACTGTAAAATGGGAAGAACCCATAAATGAAAAGCTGATATGTAAAGGCCATGCAATAGTATAGCTATTCTAGATAATAAAAGGACAGTGCACCTAAAACTTAGTGTCTCAAGAGTAAGTGGGAAGAGAAGGATGGAGAAATAAACTGAGGGCAAATAATGGGTGACTGGATTTTATTCTAAGAATAAAATGAAGATATTGCAAGGTTTTAAGCAGAGAAATGAAACAATGCAAATATCACGTGTTCAATCTAGCATCTTCACAATAATTAGGAATGCTACATGAAGGATCCTCTATTAGGTTTACTCTTAATATTAGTAATGCTAAAAATAACAGCGATTGCACTTCTATATCTTTGTATTACCTTAGTCATGATTTCAAGTTATAGAAATAGCTGTTATCCTTTTGACAGGACAGAAATTATGTGACTTGTCCAAGATTCTACAGGTAACAAGTTGGGTGATCAGAGAATTTTGAAAGTAAGATAGTGCTCTACATTGCTAATCTCAATAGGACACCTTTAAAATTCCTATTATAATTTTAATAGTATAGCTCATTCAAATAAACATAATATACAATAATTTAAAGACACATTGAAGAACATTAAGAATTAAAAATGTGTTTTAATGTATGGATCAGAAATTGAACTACAACAAATAAATAAAGTTGGATGAATTAGGGAATTATACACTGAAATTTAAATTATAAAATAAAAAAAAAGCAGTTTCCCCATATGTATTCCTTAAGTTAGAAGGCAGGAGAGGAGACTCCAATTAAGCAGAAAGGGAAAAGCAAAAATATGTTGAAGGAGAGAGACAGGGGACTGAAACTGCATATTGTTTGAACAACAGTGATCATCGGTTCAATTAGTAAACAAAAATTATATATGTAATTCCTTAAACATCAGAGAGCATTTAATGCCAGAAAAATTTTGTCCTATGAGTATCTTAGTGTCTTTAAATATCAAAATATCACAGGTGAAGAAAAGACACTTTTTCCTTTCAATCATTTAAAAATTTTGTTAAGAACCTATAATCTTCCAGTTACTACACTAGTCATGTAATAAAAGGGCAGCTAGTGAGACACATATTCAAGCACATAAAAAGAAAAAAGCTTTGGGGCACCTGGGTGGCTCAGTTGGTTAAGCTTCCAACTCTTGATTTCATCTCAGGTTGTCATCTCATGGTTAGTGGGTTCAAGCCCCAGAACCGGCTTTTATCTGATAGCCTGCTTGGAATTCTCTCTCCTCTCTTTCTGCCCCTCCCCCCATCACACATGCATTCTCTCTCTCTCTCTCTCAAAATAAATAAACTTAAAAAAAGAAAAGACCTTTGAAAACCCTAGGAAACTGAACAGGGAAAAATAGTGGTGCAAAAAAAAAAAAAAAAAAAAAAAAAAAAGAAGAAGAACACAAAATAATGGCCAGACCAAGATAAATCTTTTCCTCACAGGCTTATTCCCAAAGGAATTATAAACAATCCAAAATTTTTGAAACATGCAATGCCAAACTACATTTGAAGTTTCTAAAATTTGGTGAAGGACAAAGACATGTTTATTTCCTCATATCTTTTGGATTTTAAGGACTTGCTCAAAGTTAATAGATGTTTGTAATTGCTAAAACTAATATTTTAAAGGGGGAATTGATGTGAAAAGTTTAAAGAAAAAAATTTTAATAGAAAGCATTAAGAATTACATGGCTTTGAAAACGACTGGACATATGCTACTTATTTAACTACATTTGAGAATATTAGTGGTTGATTTATTGAGCATTTTAATATGAATGGTTTGTAGAATCCAACAGTCAAGGTTGTCACAATCTCAAAGGAATCATAACTTCCATTTAAGGATACTTTAAGGAAATACATATTTAGAAAAATGTGAGACATTGCTTTAGTGTTCATGAACATACATATGTTAAAAGTTTTAGCCAATGTGAGTGAAGAGAATTAAAGTTATACTAGTTTAAGAGAATATGCAAAACACAAATATTCTGGAAAAAGAATAAGCTTATGTAGTGATTGCAAACATTTAAAAAATATTTTAAATTTTAAGTTCTGCAAAGTAACCTAGGAACTGTGGAAGGTGAATTTGGAAAAAGATGCTCTAACTTAAAAATTAAAGACTTCAGAAAATACAAAGTTTACTTTCACACTTTAAGTTGAATTAAGTTACAGTGAGACTAATCAACAAAAAGAAAAAGAAATCTGCATTCCTTACACCACAAACGAAGGCATTTAGAAACACCAGTAACATGCACTGAATTGGAATAGGATAGCTACATACCAAATAAAAAGAACCCAAGTGGGCAAGGCAGTACAAAAAGACTTTACACAAATTAACGGAGACTAGGCTCAGTAGACCCTTATTAATTAATACTTAACTGAATTTAAAGCTATTCCTGAAACTGGGGTTTGCTTCATGAACCCTCTCCTCACCGAGACCAAGGAAATTGGGGAGAATCGGCTTGAGGAACTTAAATTCGTTGGTCCCAGATCCTTCCGTCAGACACACCTCGTACTGGTAGCTCTGGGACAGCGTCCCGGTGCCGCTGACGTCCACCAGGTGGCCCGGAAAGTGGCCCTCGGGCCCCGAGCAGCGACCCGCAGACGCCGCCCGGCTCCGCCTGCACAGCCGCACCGCCACGAACACCAGCACCGAGAACAGGAAGAGCGACGACACGGACGCCAAGGCGACGACCAAGTAGACGGTGAGCGGGTCTGCCCGCGCCTCGGCCGCCGCCACCTCCGGGAGCGGCAGGTAGGGCTGCGAGAAGCCGTCCACCAGCAGCACGTGCAGCGTGACGCTGGCCGAGCGCGGCGGCTCGCCATTGTCCCTGACCAGCACCACCAGCCTGTGCTTGACGGCGTCGCGCTCGCTCAGCAGCCGGGCCGTGCGCACCTCGCCGTTGTGCGCCCACACGCCGAACAGCCCGGGCTCCGTGGCCTTGAGCAGCTGGTACGACAGCCAGGCGTTCTGGCCCGAGTCGCCGTCCACCGCCACCACCTTGGTCACCAGGTAGCCCGCCTCGGCCGCCCTGGGCACCAGCTCGGTGCAGGGCGCAGAGCCGTTCTGCGGCGGGTACAGCACGAAGGGCGCGTTGTCGTTGTCGTCCAGCACCAGCACGCGCACCCGCGCCTGGCTGCTGAGCGCGGGCGAGCCGCGGTCGGCCGCGCGCACGCCGAACTCGAACGCCTGCAGCGCCTCGTAATCCAGGGACCTGAGCGCGAACAGCTGCCCGTTGTCCGCGTTGACGGACACCAGGGAGGCCAGGGGCAGCTGCGGGTCCGCGGGCGGCAGCAGCGAGTAGGTGACCTGGGCGTTGGCGCCCGAGTCCCTGTCCGTGGCGCTCACGCTGCCGATGTGCAGGGCGGGGCTGTTGTTCTCGCGGACGCGCAGGGTGTAGGTGGTTTGGCTGAAGGCGGGGGCGTTGTCGTTGACGTCGGAGACCGTCACGGTGATGTTGTGCTGCGTTTTCAGCCTGGGGGTCCCCAAGTCGGTGACGGTGATGGTGATGTTGTACTCGGATTTGGTCTCTCGGTCCAGAGGTGTGTTTGTCAGTAGGGTGTAAAAATTCTCAACAGAAGGTTTAAGGAAGAAAGGAAGATCGTCTTCAATGGAGCAAACCATTCTTCCATTGTCTCCCGAGTCAGGATCTGAAACACTGAGTACAGCAATTATGGTCTCCTGCAAGTTTTCTGGGATGTGATCGATAAGTGTTGACATAGTCAGTTCCGGAGGGTTGTCATTCAAATCCATCACTTGGACAAACACCATGCAACTTCCAGATAGGCCTCCACCATCTGTCGCCTGAATATTTAATGTATAACTCTGAATGGATTCGAAATCCAGTTTCTGTGTTAAAATGAGTTCTCCTGACTTTGCATTTATTTGAAAAGTTTTGCGAATATCTTCAGAGGCTTGGGAAAATACATAAGATATTTCTCCATAGGTTCCAATGTCCAAATCTCTAGCAGAGACTACGGCAACCTGGAATCCAATGGGACTGTTTTCCAGAACTTTCACCTCATAGAGCAGCTTTGCAAACTCGGGCGCGTTATCATTGATGTCTAAAACTTCAATGCGGACCAGGGCAGTGCCAGACCTGGGTGGAGTCCCGCCGTCCAGCGCAGTGAGAGTTAACCTGATCTCAGCCTGTTCCTCTCGATCCAGCGCTTTGTCCAGCACCAGCTGTGGTAATATGCCGTCGGAACTGTCTTGTAATTTAAGATGGAAGTGGGAATTTGGACTGACCGTGTAACTTTGGAGACTGTTGCTTCCCACATCTAAGTCCTGGGCACGTTCTATTAGGAAAGTAGTTCCGGGAGTGATACTTTCTGAAATTTTCAAAAGTATTTCTTTGTCTAGGAAAACCGGGGAATGATCATTTATATCTCTAATCCATAGCTCGGCCTGAAAAAACTGCAAGGGATTTTCCAATAGTACCTGGAAAGGTAGCACACAGGGCTCGGCAAGGCCGCACAGCTCCTCCCGGTCCAGTTTCTCGTTTAACAACAAATTCCCTGTCTGCCTATCAAACTGCAAACGCGTTTTTTTCCCTTTGGAAACGACCCGAGCCCCCCGCGCAGCTAGGTCATTTACCTCCAGCCCCAGGTCTTTTAACAAATTGGCCACAAAGGAGCCACTCTCCATTTCCTCAGCCACTGAGTACTGCTTAGGCTTGGAAGCAACCTGAGCTATGCCCAGCAAAACAAAGAATATCAAGACTTGCCTTTGTTTTAGAAAGCGTTCTTTTCCCTCTCCGGCCTCCATCGCCTTCCGGTCTCCCAGCAAACTTGACCCAGCTTCGCCTCGAGTTGTCGCTCTTATCTCCCAGTATCTCGTAGATGGTGGGAGAAATGGAGACGCCTAGGGCCCTGATTTCCCGGAGCAACCACCTTAGAATGCCTCCCCTTCCTGCTTGTTTCTTCAGCGGAGCATTTGGCTCAAGGAGCGCCGGCTGGTAGCTCTCTTCGTTCTACTTATAATGCTGCAGCGCCACCCAGCGTCCTTCCCGAGTGTTTAGTTTATCCAAAACAGGAAGAAAATCCTAATCCTTTCTTTCAAGACAGATGGCCATCTAAAGGGAGTATTTTCAAGTAATATCTCAAAGTCTTATCTGCGTCTCCAAAGGCTTTTTCATTGCATCCATAACAACCACGGCAAGCATTGACAAATTTCCGTTCCAGTTTTCTCACAGATCGAAGGGGCTCTTTTTAAATGAGAAAAAAAAAAATCGACTTCGGAAACTGGAAGGGAATAACTTCAGTCCCAGGAGGAAACAAGGCTTTGAGTAGGCAGTTCCCAGTTTTATTTAGAAGTTGGGTATGTATGCATCTCGGTGGTGTTTAGGTTACCATCCTCACACCCTAAAGAAACCAAAAACTATAGAAACCCAGGACAAGCACAGTATTCAAATGAGAACATTCTCTTAGGACGATGAAATATTCCTCTTACTCCTCTTTCTCTGGGGACCACTTTCAATTCACATTTCCCTGAAATTTGATGCATTTGGGCCACATGAAAATCTCCAAAAGTAGTCGGAAAATGTCTTCATGTTAATGTATTAATATTTTTATTTTCTTTTTTTAATGTTTTTTTTGTTTTTTTGTTTTTGTTTTTTGTTTGTTTGTTTGTTTTGAGAGAGAGAGAGAGCACTCGAGCAGGGGAGGGGCAGAGAGAGGGAGACACGAATCCAAAGCAGGCTTCAGGCTCTGAGCTGTCAGCACAGAGCCCCATGCAGGGCTTGAACCCACAGACTGCAAGATCATGACCTGAGCCAGAGTCGGAGGCTTAACCGACTGACCCACCCAGATGTAGCAGGAGCATTTTTTACATAACCTCAAATCAGCTGTCACATCTAGCAATGCCAGTAATTTCTTATCAAATAGTAGGTAGTGAATTTTTCTCAATTATCTTGTAAAATGTCTTTTTAGAGATAATTTGTTAAATCAGGTGCCAATCAAGATATATATGTTGCAATTTGTTAGGTGTTTAAAGATTGTCTCTTTGTATTTAAAAAATGTTTATAAAAAGAAGTGTTATCAACCCAAAAAAGACATGTAGGAAATGTAAATGCATATTGCTGAGTGAAAGAAACTAGTCTGAAAAGGCACATACTCTATTTCTGCAACTACATGACATTCTGGAAAAGACAAAAGTAAAGATACATTAAGATTAGTGGTTGCCAGAGGGAAGGAGAAGGAGGGGAATTAGGAGGTAAAACACGTGAGATCTGGGAGGCATTGAAACTTTTCTTTATGATACTGTAATGGTGAATACATGACATTAGGCATTTGTCAAAACCCATAAAACTACACAGAGTGAACCCGGATTTAAATTACAGACTTTAGTTAATAATAATGGGTCAATATTGATTCATCAATTATAATAAACCACACTAATGCAAGATATTAATAGAGAACACTGTGAGGGAGAGAAAGTGGGTATATGGGAACCTTTTGTATTATCTGCTCAATGTGCTGTAAAACCTAAAACTTCTCTAGAATATTGAGTCTACTAATTAAATATTTGTATTGAGAAATGTTTCAAATACATAGAAAAGTTAAGAGAATTATACAAACATAATTCTAACCTCCATCCAAATTTAAAACTTATTTTTACCATATTTATTCTGTCTACATATTTTTTATCTTTATATATTTTTATTCTACACACAAATACCCCCTTTTTTGCTTACCCATTTGAAAGTAATTTGAAGACATAATACTTCACCTCTATATATTTCAGCAGGCATCTCCTAAGTATAAAGTCATTATCCTACATAATTATAATCCTATTAGCACATTTAACAAAATTAATAATTCCATAACATTATCTAAAATCCAATCCCTATTGAATCTCATTATTTTTCAATTATCTTTCCTCAATGTCTTTAACTTTAGTAAGAATTCATATGCACTCTTGATTTCCTTTTACAAATGCACTTACTTTCTTGACCACTTGTTATAAAGAATGTCTTAGAAGATTTGTTTTTTAGCAGTTTCATGATTGTATTGGTGTTAAATCTATTTATTGTAAAACAGTCCCCTGTCTTTTATGATACTGAGTTTTTTTTCAGTATCCAGACTCATTGTCTTGTAGGTTGTTCTACATTCTGAATTTGTCTGATTGTTTCCTTGTGGTATCATCTGACCTGTTCCTCTATCCCCTGTATTTCCAGAAAACTGGAATGGATGATTTATTAAATGTAATCATGACATAACTTTTTAAAGTTCTCATTTATTTTCTGTAATTATGTAAAAAAAAAATTGGGCAATCACAGGTTCCTTAACATTTAGAAAATAAATGCCTACTTTATTCTGTTGATATTAGTTTTTCTTTTCATAATTATGTTTATATTAATATTATAACAAAAAATTTAAATTCATTTGATAGCAAGTGTTCTGGCACTTATCCTAATGTTGAAATTGTGGGCCTGTGGTAATACTCAAACAATTTGCTTTTGAATTACTAAGGATACGAACAACTAAGTTTTTCCACAATCCATTAAGATATATATTTTACAAATCTCAAGCAAGCAGGATTTCAAAATAAAGGTGATTCGAGTGGGGGATATGAAGATGCTGTTTTTTTGCTTCCCCCAGAATGAATGTGCAACTAATGGTTGGGAAAGGGACACTTGCATAAGAACCTTGGCATTTTTTGCTTTAGGAGAATTATCATAGTCTATTAGTACAAAGTGTTCCCTTGAAAGAAAGTCTTGACCAGGCATTGCCATGGGTTCTGGCTAGTATTGTGTATATACTGGACTACGTCTCTTTCTCTCTCTCTCCTAGGGATATGTATATATGTGTACATATGTATATATATGTTTTATATGTTTTCATATACTCTATATGATTTTTTCCCAAGAATCTCAGATATCTTCTCTCCCATTATTAAAATATGCTAAAATTTGTATCAGGTTTTGGCAGTCTGATAGATGATTGCATTTTTACTAAGAGCACAATTAAAATTTCATTTTATTTTATTTCATTTTAATTCCAGCATAGTTAACATACGATGTTATATTAGTTTCAGGTGTACAATATAGTGATTCATCAATTCCATACATTACCCAGTGCTCATCAGGACAAATGCATTCCTTAATCCCCATCACCTATTTCACCCATCACCCGTCCACCTCCCCTCTGGAAACCATCAGTTTGTCCTCAATAGTTAAGAGTCTGTTTCTTGGTTTCTCTCTCTCTCTCTCTTTAAAATTAATTGAAGTATAATTGATATATGCTATTATATTAGTTTCAGGTATACAACATAGTGACTCAATATTTATATGCATTACAAAATGCTCACACGATAAGTGTAGTTACCATCTGTCACCATACAAAGTTATTACAGTATTACTGACTATATTCCCTATGCTGTACTTTTACATCCCCATGACTCATTTATATTGTAACTGGAAGTCTGTACTTCTTGATTCCCTTCATCCATTTTGCTCATCCCCTCACCCTGAAATTTCATTTTATTTTTTTTTTTAATTTTTTTTAACGTTTATTTATTTTTGAGACAGAGAGAGACAGAGCATGAACGGGGGAGGGTCACAGAGAGAGGGAGACACAGAATCTGAAACAGGCTCCAGGCTCTGAGCTGTCAGCACAGAGCCCAACGCGGGGCTCGAACCCACGGACCGTGAGATCATGACCTGAGCTGAAGTCGGACGCTTAACCGACCGAGCCACCCAGGCACCCCAGAAATTTCATTTTAGAAAGAAAATATGCCTAAGTGTTTTTTAACTACCAAATACAATACAGAAAAGTAATAAATAATGAAGTCTAAAGATGTAAGGGAAGGCAAAGAATATGTCAACGGGAAGGAAACCTGAGAATCTGACTACAAAATACAAAGCATAAATTACAAACTTAAATGTGATAAATATATATAAGGAAATAATATTTGAAAATGAGAAAATGCAATTATGAGTATGTACTGTCACATTAGGGTACTTATTTGAACACACACCATGAAAAGGAATAGGCAGATAAGATAGCTGAAGAATACTGAGACCACAATAACGACCAAGTAGATGCTAAGTGAGGAGTCTAAAACTTTTCCTGGCACCTGTTAAAATATGGTCAGTAGAGCTGAAAAAGACAACTGACCAGCAACAGGTCATAGTCTGAACATGGAGTAAGGTGGCATCTCAGTGTCCTTGACTATAACCTTAAGTCAGATCATGGCTAGGTTGCTATTACTCAGAAACTTGGTAGTATATACTTCCCTGTCTTGGGATTTCACGTTAAACAGACTGAGATTCAAGCCTATAAATAGTTGATAACACACGAAGGCCTTCCAGACCTAATCTATGTTCACTGCTGCCACCTTCAACATCTTTCTGCATCAGGTAAAATATGAAGGGTAAGTTGCCATTGTCATCAAACACTATCACTCACACTGACACCATGCTGCTCAATTTGAGACAGCTGCTCTTTCCCTTATGCAGAACTTGATACTTAGGGCCTTACAATTCAGAGATGTCAGAGCAAACAGGTTCTTTGTGTTCATTTTGAGGGAGGGGCAGCAGGAGGGAGTAGTTACTTGGGCAGTTTTGTAAGTATCTACAGCAGCTACATGTGCTACTAGAGCACATGCTCTCAGAAGCTGTGTTCTCTTGCTTGTTAAGTAGAGGCCATTTGGTGAAAATAAAGATATGGTTATATTACGTTTCATTTTCAGCTTGAGAAACTCCTGATTTCTGGCAGTGATAATAGAATTGTACTTGTATTTTTAATGTCCATCTCAACCAAAGGTTTTAGGGTGTAGGGAAGGTATTATGAAGACAAAACATCTCTATTGTTTATCTGGTTTGGATCTGAAACAGAAAACAGCAACTAAGGTCCCAAACTAGTGCCCTGGGATGTAGTTCATAATTATTGACATGATTAACAGGAGCGGAGTCCTCTTTACATCAGGACAATATACTTTCCAGAAAGTCCTTCATAATTGATGATCTCAGAATACACACTGTACTTTAGTATTGCCTTGGAATCTATGGATTTTATTAATGGGTTTTTAAAAACCATTATCTATGTTTATTTAAAGTTTATTTATTTTGAGTGTGTGTGTGTGTGTGTGTGTGTGTGTGTGTGTGTGTTTATGAGTGGGAGAGGCAGAGGCAGAAAGAGAGAAAGAGAGAATCCCAAATTCGCTCTGCACTATCAGTGTAGAGCCCCACGGGGGGCTCAATTCCACAAACCATGAGATCATGACCTGAGCCAAAATCGAGTCAGTTGCTTAACACCCCCCTCCAATATCTATGTTTTATCAGAAGTTTTCCTTAAGTCTTTAGGAGCCCAGAAATACCTTAAAAATATTTCTCTATTATATCTTATATTCCAATCTCTGACAAAAATGGTGATAGCCAAGGAGAGAAAGCTTTCTTCTGGGATTAACAATTTATAATACAGCTGAGCAAAATAACTGACAACCAATAACTTTTCCAATGAAGACCAGTGCAGATCTGGGTCTGGCCAACAATACTGATCATCCAATATTGTTATGGTTAAGTTAAACCCAACCCATTTCTTTCCACTGAGAAATCTGCCATTCCAGCTCTGGATATTTCTTGCCACCACTGTCCTGGCAGTTGTCAAAAGTAGACATGAGAATTGGGATTCAAGGTATACTTATGAATACTATTGTTTATATCCAAGTCCTGCCACCTTTATGGACTTTGGTTAATATAGCAATGCTCTAATGGATTTTTTGCAGCATTCTCAAGTCCAAGAAGACACTGGTGAATGATTGTATCCATGAATCTCATCTTGGAAAAATGCAAAAGATTTTATTTTAGCAACTGAAAATTCAGCGCCCGTGTCTCGCTTGGTCTGTACACCAACTCTGGATCCAATTTCTATTTAGCAGCAAATCCTGAGTCTGTTGGTTTGAAAATGCTGTCTTTTATCTTCAGAAATATTAATTACCCTCTCATCCCCACCCCCCTCAACCACCACGCATAGCTTCCCCACTCTCAGGCCCAAAATATCTGCTAAATTAGCAATGAAGGAAGTGCTCTCTAGTGCCTCTGGAACAGAATTCTGTAGGAGTTCAGTTTCCTCAATGTTATATGCTAAGTAAAATAGAAACAATCAAAGTTTGTCTTAGATTGGGCTTTAAGTATTCCATTATTCCTTCTTCTAACACTTTCTTAGCAAATACAGCTTTGAATAATCAGTTTTATCACACTGATCTTTGTGTTCTTTATACCACCAGAGTCTCAGGCTTCCAATACACTCTCAAAGTCAGGGTAGTTTAATATGGAGCATACAGTGTATATTTGCAGTCAGGTTGCTCTACCATCTGAGCCTGCAGTGTAATCACCAGGCATCTCTTAGTTTTTCAAACTCTCCAGAAAGAAGAAAAGTATTTTAGGGAGACAAACATAAATATCAAATATTTCATATTTATGTAATAGGCTTATTATCTAATGTATTGAATAATGTGTATTTTTAGTTTCTCAGCAACTATTACAAATACATTAAAAACCTGCAATTAGATCTCATTTGAGGCATATCATGCTTTTGCATCTGCTATCTTTGATTATTCTAAACCATACCAGAGACTATTAAACATTGATGTAAAGAGAGGAAAGATGAGGTTATTTCACCACTCCATATTAAATGGCATTCTGTTTCAGTGTATTGGAGATGCTGGGATATTAATTGTTAAAGAATGAATTATTTTTTATCTTAATAAGAAAACTCAGTAAAAATTAACACATACATATTTAGCATATCAATAAATAAGCTTCACAGCAACTCAGTGGATTACACCGTAAATAACGAAGGAGACATTTATTTCTATCAATTAGTTTTCTCCCGAGGTTTGATATTTGCATTTGATTTTGTCTCATCGATGTCATCAAAATAAAGTGACTTTATTTCAATAAAAAGTAAAAACTACATAATAGTAATCAAATAGTTATTTGAATTTAGCAGATGGACAGGAGTCTAGTTGAAAAGTAAACTATCACAATTTATGGGCCATCATCTATGAAATATCAAGAAAATAAAAGATGACTTTAAACGAAATAGCCCAGCCTTCCCTGGGAATACTTCCCTCTTGAAGATTATCATTTTATGGATAGACTGGGATGAGTTTCCTGGTCACGCACTGGGATACCTCCTAGGATAGTGTACATAAAATTTTAGGGGTAACTTACCTTTATGAAAGATCAAAGGAAATTAGGTCTGCACAGAAAACAATGCATTCTTTTTCAGTACTTAATACAGAAGTTACTGGCTTCTAAACCAAGACCATTATGAGGTAAATAAAAAGATAAAAATAGGGGCGCCTGGGTGGCGCAGTCGGTTAAGCGTCCGACTTCAGCCAGGTCACGATCTCGCGGTGGTCCGTGGGTTCGAGCCCCGCGTCGGGCTCTGTGCTGGCAGCTCAGAGCCTGGAGCCTGCTTCCGATTCTGTGTCTCCCTCTCTCTGACCCTCCCCCGTTCATGCTCTATCTCTCTCTGTCCCAAAAATAAATAAACGTTGAAAAAAAAATTAAAAAAAAAAGATAAAAATAGCTAAGTTATCAGTACTTGTTGACTATAAATTAACCTTAGCTATGCCTCCAAAGAAAACACTACTAAAGGTAGAGCCGTAAAACAACTATGATGCTATTCAGAAAAGGGATGTTTTCCTCTGCTTTTTATCCAGAGCCCCAAAGCAACAATACCAAGGATGATAGCTGTATCTACCTATTGTCTTGTTTTCAGCTTCAAAGAACTTAGTTTCACTGAAGATAAAGTGATGTTGCTTGCATGAATCTCTTTTCTCTCTGTCCTGCATTAGGCTGGCAGAGTATGGAATATTTTGAACATTTAATGAAAAAAAATTCTGGAAGGAAGGATCAAGGCATTTTCTTTTTAGTCCAGAGTGCTTAGATTATGATCCTTGAACAGGTGAAGTCTGTTTCTGGAAGTTTTCCAGGATGAGCAGATTAAGTGTCAACATGACCAATTCTGTGGAACTGTGATCCATTGAGATTGTCATCCAACATCCTTCACAGGGAGAAAGATTTCTGAAACTATTTCTGCTGTAAATTTTCTAAGTATTTAGCACATAGCCCTGAAACTGCCTGGTAATTTCCTTGCAGTGCATATTTACAATGCACAGATATCAGCAGTAATCAAAATGTTCCCGAGTAGTTTCCAGACATTGGAGGATTTAGTGAGCTCAGATTATTCAGCGAGCCGTTTCTTAATTATTAAGACTAAATCTTCAGCAGAAACTTCTGACAACCAGGTTGCCTAGGGGAATGCATCAAAAGGGTTGTCGCTGGTTGTCATTATTTGGACCTAGGAGGTCCCAACTAGTGCTGATAACTACCATTCCTCTCTGTGACAGTCAGACTTACCTTGGGTTGTTCTTCATCCAGAGATTTCTTTTGCCACGAATGAGTAAATTACTTACCCCACTATTGCATCGCACTTTATTGTGAGAATGGATATTGAACTGATGGTGTAGTTTCCAGTTACGGAAAATTCACCCAAATCTCACGCATGTCCCCGGTGCACATTCTGCAACGTTCAGAAGAATTTTTCAAAGAAGGAACATCTTAGACTCATAGGTTTTTCTCAGAAAACCAAAAAGAAGTTTACAGGTAATACTTGGAAACGCTGAACTCCTACAGGTCTGGTTTCCTGTTCGGGAGAAAAGACTCTTCTGTGGGTGGAGCTAAACTATTCTTGGATTTGTTTGGAAACCACCCTGCTCTTGTCTGTCCTCCCGCAGGTACACGGACGCTCCCCTTCCCGCAGCCGACGCCAAATCTCCAGAAACTCCGGCCATTAATAGGCACCTTCCTTTCCCAGGGCCGCCTGCAATACGCTCAGGAAGAAAAGGAAAACTCACCACTTGCCTTTTCTGCCAGATTTTCTCTCCCACAATTTCCTGCACATCCTCTGAAGGCGCTGTCTGTAACAAACGAAGCCTTCGGGAGTCCTGTAAGAGGAATAACGTCAATTTATGTCTAGTTCTCATTCATTTTAAGAAAGGTCTGCAATCCGAGCTTGCAGCCGATACTTTCCAAGCCGCGTCCATCCCCAGCACCTTTCAGGTTTTGTCTTTTCTAAAATGGAGTCTGCGGCAAATGTCAGGCTCCTCCTCCTACTTTTTAGCCTGTAGCACCACCAGGCGTCCGAACTGAAAACCTGATGTATATACCAAGCTTTCCGTCAGAAACTGTCAAAATCTGTTCTTCGTCATGTCCGTCGTCTGGTGGCACAGTTCTTAAATTATTTCTTCGGGCTACTCCTCGGGTTTTTGGTTTAACCAATGTGAACAAAAACAATTATTAATTGGTGCACGGTTTTATTAGATTTCTAATTATCAATTATTTTGTTATACTATCATAGCTGTACAATTTCTTTTGAGAGTAACTTGAACTGGATTTCTTCCATTTCAGAGAGGCCACCCATTTGGCCATGCATTAGTTGAATTTATTAATTCATCGGCAGGTGTTTGGGATTATATTCAGGCCGTGTGAAAGATATTGAGGGTAGAAAATGGAATAAAGCCTGGTGCCTACACCCCAGGAGGTTACAGCCTAGAAGGGGGACCCAGAGACAATGACCTTAGTGGGAGCTAAGGGCTAAGATAAGAGATTTGCACAGGCACTATGACTACTCAAAGGGATACTAAGTAAGAACAGAAATGGGCTATGAGGAAGATTCCAGAGGAGGTGAGGTTTGAACTAAGTTGAATTTTATGGTACCAACTTAAACACAAACCCAGTGAAATTATTTTCTACTCCTGATGAAGTATTTCTGATTTTGTGAGAAATGAGATTTTCTCAAAAGATGGGAACACCAGGGCTTATGTGAAATTCAATGCAGTCTTTCAGTGAGTGAACAGCACAGAGACTTTATGAAGTATTGTGGGTTGACAACTAAAAGACTAGGGATGGGCCCTTTTTTCTGATTTGAATTTGGTACAGATGTCTAATACTCAATTTAAAGGAGAGTCCTGCAACTTGAGTTGTATGCACATGTGAGTAATTTGTTGTGTTAACAATATCAGCTTTTTTAAATGTTTATTTACAGAAAGAGAGAGAGAGAAAGAGAGAAAACACATTCAGGGGAGTGGCAGAGAGGGAGAAAGAATGCCAAGCAGGCTCCACTCTGTCAGCAAAGAGCCTGATTCACATGCTGGATCCCACAAATCATGAGATCATGACCTGAGCTTAAACCAATGAGCCGCCCAGGCGCCCCTCCCTTTTAATCCTTTTGATATCTCCAAGGTCTGTGGTAATGATCTGTTTCATTCCTGGGATTATTACTTTGTGTTTTCTCTTTTTCTTTGAACTTCTCTAAGAACAAGCTCTCTGCTTCACTAATTGTTTCTATTATTTTTCTGTTTTGAATTTCATTGATTTCTGCTTTTATTATTATATACTTCCATCTCCTTGCTTTGGATTTGTTTTGTTCTTCTTTGTCTAGGTTCTTGAGGGTAGGCTTAGACTATTGATTTGAGGCTTTTCCTCTGTCTTTTTTTTTTTTTAACGTTTATTTATTTTTGAGACAGAGACACAGCATGAACGGGGGAGGGGCAGAGAGAGAGGGAGACACAGAATCGGAAGCAGGCTCCAGGCTCTGAGCCATTAGCCCAGAGCCCGACGTGGGGCTCGAACTCGCGGACCGCGAGATCGTGACCTGAGCTGAAGTCGGACGCTTAACCGACTGAGCCACCCAGGCGCCAATTTTCCTCTGTTTTAATGTTTACATTTAGTACTATACATTTCCCTCCTAACACTATTTTAGCCGTGCCCCACAAATTCTGATATGTTGTATTTTCATTTTCATTCAGTTCAATGCACTTTAAAATTGCCCTTGGCACTTCCTCCTTAATATGTGCATTATTTATATGTGTATCATTTAGGTTTGAAGTGTTTTGGATAGTTTTATCTTATCCTTCTATTAGTGATTTCTAGTTTACTTTTATTGTGGTTGCTGAGTGCCTTCTCTATCATAATAATTACTTTAAATTTGTTAAGATTTATTTAATGGTCCAGGATATAATCTACTATTTTGGTACATGTTCTGTGAGCACTTAGAAAGAGTATAATTCTGTTCTTCTTGGGTAGAGTGTCCTATATATGTCTATTAGATCCTGTTAGTTGGTTGTCGAGTTCTTGCTGAGTTTGTCTACTTCTGTCAATGGCCGAGAGAAATGCTGAGGTCTCCAAACTACAGTTGTGAATTTGTCTGTCTCTCCTTTCTGTTCTATCAATTTTGCTTCACATATTTTGCAGCTCTGTTGTTCCACACGTGAGCATTTAGGATCACTATGGCTTCTTAGTGAACTTTCTTACCACTATATCATGTACCTTTCTGCCTCTGATAATTTTCTTTCTCTGAAATTTCTGATATTAATATGGCCACACCTGCTTTCTTTTATTAACATATTTATGATATATATTTTCCCATACTTTAACTTTCAACTAACCTGTATTGTTATATCTGAAGTGAATTTATTATAGACAGTATATATTGAAGTCATGTATTTTAATCCATTCTGCCAACTTCTGTCTTTAACTGGTGTGTTTGGATCATTTACATTAAAAAAAAATCTTTTAATGTTTATTTTTGAGAGAGTGACAGAGTGCGAGCAGGGGAGGGACAGAGAGAGAGGGAGACAAAGAATCTGAAACAGGCTCCAGGCTCCGAGCTGTCAGCACAGAGCCCGCTGCAGGGCTCGAACCCATGAACGGTGAGATCATGACCTGAACCGAATTCGGACGCTTAACCCACTGAGCCACCCAGGTACCGCTGCATCACTTACATTTAATGTAATTATTCATATGCTAGGGGCTTAAGTCTGCCATTTTAATTTTTGGTTTCTGTTTGTTTGTTTGTTTCTGTTTTCTTTTTCTCTTTCTGTAGGTTACTTGACCATTTTTAAACATTTGATTTAGATTTATCTAGAGTGTTTCTGAGTATATTGCTTTATAAGACTTTTTAGTGGCAGCTTTAGGTATTACATTATATATAGATAACTTTTCACAGTCTACTTATATCATTTCATCTGTTTGAATGAAATATAGTTAGTTATTCCCTCTATATACATTCAGAACCACATCAGGCAGTGTTGCCATTTTTGTTTCAACATAATTTAGGAAATTCAAGAGGAGAAGAAAGCCTATTGTATTCACCCATTTTTTACTCACTGTGTTCTTTATTGTTTACTGATGTTCCAAGTTTCCTTTTTAAAAATTTTTTTAAATGTTTATTTATTTTTTGAGAGAGAGCAAGAGTGAGAAAGGGCAAGTGCGAGCAGGAGAGGGGCAGAGAGAGACAGAGACACAGAATCTAAAAGCAGGCTCCAGGCTCTGAGCTGTCAGCACAGAGCCCAATGTGGGGCTCAAACACATGGACTCCTAGATCATGACCTGAGCCAAAGTTGGACGCTTAACCAACTGAGCCACCCAGGCACTTCCCACGGTTCCCTTTTAAATTATTTCCTTTCTGTTTAGAGAACTTCTCTTAGCCATTCTTTTAGGGTCAGTCTGCTAATGACAAAGCTCTCAGTTTTCCTTCACCTGAGAATGTCTTGATGTCCTCTTTATTCCTGAAGGATCTTTTAACTGGGTATGGGATATTGGGTTGACAGTTCTTTTCTTTCAGTCACTAGAAACATTGTGCTACTTGCTTCTGGCCTCCATCATTTCTGATGAGAAACCCCCTATCATTCAAATTGGTTTTCCCCTATAGGTAATTTTTTAGTGTCCTTTTTCCAGCTGCTTTAAAGACTTTTTGTCTTAGTTTTCAGAAGTTTGACTATAACATGTCTTGGTGTGGATTTCTTAGTTTTTTTACTGTTTGGAGTCTCAATTTTTTTTAAGTAGGCTTCATGACCAGCGCAGAGCCCAACATGAAGCCTAATGCAGGGCTTGAACTCATGACCTTGAGATCAAGACCTGTGTTGAGATCAAGAGTCAAAGGCTTAACTGACTGAGCCACCCAGTTGCCCCTTGCTCAGCTTTTTAAATATCCAAGCATATGTCTTTAGCCAAATATGGATAGTTGTCAGTCTATCCCTTTGCATACTTTTTTAGTCCTACCTTCCTTCTCCTTTCCTTCTATACCTCCAATGACACAAATATTAGATCTTTTGTTATTTTCCCACACATCTCTGAAATTCTGTTCATTTACTTTAAAGTATATTTTCTTTCTTGTTCAGACTGGGTAATTTCTATTGTTCTGTATGCCAATTAACTGATTCTTTTGCCTATTTCCTCCATTCTACTATTCAGCCTATCCACTAAGCTTTTTATTTTAGTTATTGTATATTTCAGTTCTAAAATTTCCATTTAGTTCTTCTTTGTATTTTTTATTTCTTTACTGAGACTTTCTTTTTTAAATTTTTATTAAGTTATTAATCTTAATTCCAGTATAGTTAACATACAGTGCTATATTAGTCTCAGGTATACAATATAATGATTCAACAATTCTATACATTACTGAGTGCTCATCATGATAAGTGTACTATTTAATTCCCGTCTCCTATTTCACCCATTCCCCCACTGACCTCCCCTCTGGTAACCATCAGTTTGTTCTCTATAGTTAAGAGTCTGTTTCTTGGTTTGTGTCTCTCTTTTTCTTCCTTCGTTCACTGGTTTCTTAAATTCCATATACGAATGAAACCATATTTGTCTTTCTCTGACTGACATATTTTGGTTAGCATTATACTCTCTAGCTCCATCCATGTTGTTGCAAATGTCAAAATTTCATTCTTTATATGGCTGAATAAATTCAAGTGTGTGTGTGAGTGTGTGTGTGTGTTTCACCTCTTTATCCATTCATCTATCGACAGACACTTGGACTGCTTCTAATTATTGTAAATAATGCTGCCATAAACATAGGGATGCATATATCCTTTTGAATTGGTGTTTTTGTGTTCTTTGGGTAAATTCCCAGTAGTGTGATTACTGGATCATGGAGTAGTTCTATTTTTAATTTTTTGAGGAACTTCCATGCTGTTTTCCACAGTGGCTGCACCAGTTTGCATTCCCACTAAGAGTGCATGAGGATTCCTTTTTCTCCACATCCTTGCCAACACTTGTTTCCTATGTTTTTGATTTTAACCATTCTGACAGGTATGAAGTGATATCTCATTGTAGTTTTGACTTGTGTTTCCTTGATGATGAGTAATGCTGAGCATCTTTTTATGAGTCTTTTGGACATCTGGATGTCTTCTTTGGAGAAATATCTGTTCATGTCTTCTGCTTATTTTTTAATTGGATTATTTGTTTTTGGGGTGTTGAGTTGTGTAAATTCTTTATATATTTTGGATACTAACCCTTTATTGGATACATCATTTGCAAATGTCTTTCTTTCATTCAGTTGGTTTTCCATTAGTTTCGTTGTTTCCTCTGCTGTGCAGAAGCTTTTTAGTTTGATCTAATCCCAATAATTTATTTTTGCTTTAACTTCTTTTGCCACGGGAGATATATCTAGAAAAATGTTGCTATGGCCAATATCAGAGAAATTACTGCATGTGCTCTCTTCTTGGATTTTTATGATTTCAGGTCTTACATTTAGGTCTTTAATCCATTTTGAGTTTATTTTTCTTTATGGTGTAAGAGAGTAATCCAGTTTCATTCTTTTGCATGTAGCCATCCAGTTTTCCAAACATCATTTGTTGGACTGTCATTTTCCTATTGTGTATTCTTGTCTCTTTTGTTTAACTGACCATATAATCATGGGTTTGTTTCTGGGCTTCCCATCCTGTTCTATTCATGTATGTGTCTATTTCTGTGCCAATATCATACTGTTTTGATTATTATAGCTTTGTAGTATAACTTGAAATCTGGAATTTTGATAATTTCAGCTTTGTTTTGTATTTTCAAGATCGTTTAGGCTACCTGGGGTCCTTTGTGGTTTCACACAAATTTTAGGATCACTTGTTCTAGTTTTGTGAAAAATGCTGTTGGTATTTTGATAGGGATTGCATTAAATCTATAGATTGCTTTGGGTAGTATGAACCTTTTAACAATATTTTTTCTTCCAATCCATGAGAGTGGAATATCTTTCCATTTGTGTGTGTCATAACTTCAGAAATTTTTGGCAGTGGTTTTTCAACCTTTTTTTCAAGAGCAAGATAGACCCATTTTAGCTTCTGGCTCTAAGCAGCGACCCCAGCTTTTATTTTCCATCTTGCATGGAGAACATTTTTCTCCCAATAGCCCATCAGAGCCAAACTTATGACAACTAATGCCAGCTTCCCATCCTGTAGCTCAGAAATATAAGGGCTTCATCCTTGTTCACTATTTTATGTTTGTTCCATTTTGTTTTACACATTTTCTAATTTTTAATTTTTATCTATTTTTTTGTGTGTTCATGCGAGCAGGGCATGGTGCACAGAAGTATAAGCTTGCTTCACCAGCTTAAGAGAAAACTGTGTCATTTTTACTTTTTAATATTTTATTTCAGTGTTATATAAACACAACCAATACTTTAGTAATATTTTTTAAGTGTTACAGAAATTGTAAATGAAGTCAAATTTTTGGTTGAAGAGTGTCTGATTAGTTGCATACTTTTATGATATTCAACTGTACAGAAAATAGGCCTTTATATAGGAGACTTACATGGATGAGTTCTGCTTCCACAAAGGAGACAAATTCATCTTTAAATAGAAACCAACACGGGCACTTGGGTGCCTCACTGGTTGAGTGTCTGACTTCGGCTCAGGTCATGATCTCGCGGTTTCTGAGTTCGAGCTCCACATAGGGCTCATTGCTGTCAGAGCAGAGCCCACTTCAGATCCTCTGTCTCCCTCTCTCTCTCTGCCCCTCCCCTTCTCATGCTCTCTGTCTCAAAAATAAATTTAAAAAACATTAAAAAAAAGAAACCAACAACAGCAAAATACAGAGACATTGCAGAGAAAGCAATATATTTACTTATTTTTAGGAGAATTAAATAGAACCAGACAGACCAATTCCATTTCTTGTATATCTGTATGTCTAATTTCAGCATATAAATCTATGTCTTAACTGACAACTCTATTAAACATAGCTTATAAATATATAAACATGCCCACATAATAAAATTTAAAGTTTTCATAGTTTACTGTTTATTTAGTAGTTTTATAACTGTAATGGAAATTTTAAATCAAATTAATGTAATTTTTATTTGAAGTTAAAACATCATTATGAAGAAACTTTAACAAGATTTAAGAAACTTATACTTGTTTAAGATCATACAGAATATAGAGTTACAAAGAAATACTTATTTTGGCCAAATGTGTTCTATGTGAATAATTCCAGTCTTATAAATATGCTTTTCATCCCAGATAAAAAGACTTCCTGAACAACAAAATAAATAATAATAACATTGAATTATAACCCAAATAAAAAGGTAAATATCCATGAGACTATACATAAAGAAATGACTACATAATAAGTAAATAGAGGAGAAATGACAAGATTTCCTTATAGGAGAATTTCAATTAATTAGTGTAAAAGGAATCAGGGAAATAGAAAATTACCATCCAAATGCCACAGTGTTAATTGCCATAGGAAATATCCAGCAATGGATACAAAAATTAATGGGCAAAAGTTTAAGCAGAAACATGATATTTGCATAGTTTCAAAGCGTCTCTCTCCAAGTATTTATTAATTACAAAGAGAGAAATAGTAACTTTACACTGGAGAAACTTGACAGATATTATATTAAGCAAGTGTTGGAGATTAATATCACCTTAACACTACTGAACTGTACACTTAAAAATCTTTAACATGGTACATTTTGTGTTATTTTTAACCACAATTGTTTTAAAAGATTAATGTCACCAGTCAATAGGACACATTGACATCATGTACCCCCTGATAATGATGTACTGAGAAGGATACAATATCATTTCTGCAGTATTCTTCCCAATAATGCATAGCATCAATAATCTATGGGGTGCCTGGGTGGCTTAGTTGGTTGAGTGTCCGACTTTGGCTCAGGTCATGATTTCATGATCTCATGGTTCATGGGTTCAAGCCCTGCATCGGCCTCTGCGCTGACAGCTCAGAGTCTGGAGCCTGCTTCGGATTCTGTGTCTCCTTCTCTGTCTGCCCCTCCCCCACTCACACTCTGTCTCTCTCTCTCAAAAATAAATAATAAACATTAAAAAAATTAAAAGGAAAATAATCTACAGAAGACAAAGACAATCTCAAATTGAGGCACATGTTTGTTAACTAAAATTATTATGGTAATCATTTCACAATACATGTAAATCAAGTCATTATCCTGTATGCCTTTAACATATACAGTACTATATGTCAATTATATCTCAATAAAACTGAAAAAAGTTGAGGAACATTTTTACAAATAACTGACTAGTACTCTTCAAAAGTCTTGAGGTCATGAAAGACAAGGAAAGGTTAAGAAACTATCATGGATGGTAGAAACTAAGGAGACATAATTAAATGTGTTGTAGGATTTTGGATTGGATCCTTGAAAAGAAAAAGGACACTAGGGAAAAAAGTGGCGAAACCTAAGTAAAGTCTGTAGTTTAGTTAATAGAATTGTACCAAGGTTAATTTCTTAATTTTGATAACTGGCAATGGTTATGTAAGATGTTAACATTTAAGGGAAGCTAGGTGAAGGGAACTTTATACTACTCATGTGGTTTTGTAAGTCTAAAATTATCTCATAACAAAAAGTTTCTAAAGGGCTTAAATTCCTTATAACTTAAAACTTCCAGTATAAATGTAAGTCTATATATATTTCAAAGTTAAATAGGTTATTGAAGCAATTTGCCCAAATTAGATATTTTTAATTGAATATTTATCATGGCCTTTTTATACAAGAGCACTTTAAAGCACTTGAATTAGGTCTTTGACTAAATACATAGTTATAACGTCACTTGACATTTGAGGGAAGGTAACTGTCCTAATTATTTGCATTCTTTATTTTAATTTGCGGATGGAAATCTGACTTAATCTCAGCTGGTATATAGAGTGCTCTCCAAATTCAAATGGCTCACATCACATTCAGCAAATTGATACAGAGATGTTTTTAGTTTTTAATCATCAAGTACAATTGGAATTTTCTTAGAAACTTGAAGTCTGAATAAAAATGACAGATCATCAATTAACACAGTGGTTGTCAATCTGAAGTCAATGGCAAAAGTTTCACTGGTCTAAGGCAAAAATGAGCCCAATAATGGCATAATACATTTTTCATAAAATGACATTTTTAGTTTAGAGGACAGTTTCCTTTATTGGATCACTGTATTATCATTTTTACATTAAAATGCCATTTCCTTTGTGAAATAATGTTACAAATTAATAGTGTTTGTTTCGTTTTAATTATTTTTCCATACATGGAAAAAGAAAAAGTTGACAAATCTACATTTTCCATCCATTTTGTGTATTTGTGTATGTGAACTTTACTATTTGAAATTCAAAGTCTTAGGGGCACCTGGGTGGCTCAGTCAGTTAAGCGTGGACTCTGGATTTCAGCTCAGGTCATGATCTCACAGTTCATGAGTTCGAGCCCCATGTTAGGCATTGTGCTAATGGTGGGGAGCCTACTTGAGATTCTCTCTCTCTCCCTTTCTCTCTGTCCGCTCTCTCAAAATAAATAAATAAACTTAAAAAAAATGAAATTCAAAGTCTTAAAATCACCATTCTATACAATTTTCTTTCCTTATTCTTACCATCAAGCCAGAGTCTTGCCATTGATTATGGTCATATCATGAAATGTAATCAAATACAGTTAATCCATGACAATTATTTAATCAAATGCAGTTAACCCAGAGGCTTTTAGTTAATAATGTTTTAACTAATTACTATTTACCCAAAAAAGAATTCTATCTTCTTTCTCACTTAAGGCCTCTGATTTCAGCATACCTTAACAATCCTAACCTAAATATACTGAAACACTATTCCATGTTTTGTTCAAGAAAGACCTTTACTCCAAATGAGCAGATTATAACATGATTTATGGAAAACAGTTAATATTAATAAAAAAGACAATTCATTGGTATTCCACATTTGATTTATCCATTCTCAAAATAGTAAGGAAAATACTGAAGGCAGACATAGGTTATACCAGTTCTGCCCTAAGCATTTCTAACATTTTAAAAATAACTTATTACTAAATTTTAGTATATCTTGGTCACCAGGTAGACAGCCAGATAGTACCATTCGGAGTCAGTCATAATTCTATGAATGAAGCTTATATCAATGAATATGATTTAAGAAGTATTTTAAGAGATACTTCTGTACCCTAAGAAATCCAGGTACAAATATTGTGCTCTCCTGTACAGGACATATCCTCATGGGTCTGAATTTACACACATTTAAATAAAATAAGGCACATGATTAAAGTGTCATTAAAGCAAACTTAAAAAAAAAACTTTTAAGGCAAGTTAGTAGTATGGTTAGCATCATTGAAATATGTTAACATTTTAATATTGGTTTTTTTAATTTTAGAATGAGAGAAATTAAAATAGCTTATGAAGGCAAAACCATGATAATCAAAAAAAAGCCTAACTTCTTTCATGATTCCATTTCATTTTATGAATGATTTGCTAGGAAGTACCTTTTTTCTGTTTCCATGACATCACTTCAGAATCCTCAGAAGGGAAAATGGCCTAAAATCCAATCTGGTAATATCTGAAAATGTATCTTTTCTTAAGGCCACTTAATTGGTATTATCACTTTTTCCTTTAATATCTTTTATTTTGATAGCATTTGTTAACGACAATAAGCCTTACTGATTTTTTTCCCCTCATCTACCTTTTATTCTCCACATTCAAATAACTGTTCTCTGATAAGTAAGGGATAGACACCTGTATACAAAGAGAGGTTTCCGCTTGCCTAAGGCCTAAACGACCATTAAGAAATCCCATCTAACTTAATTTTGGAGAACATTCCTGAACTGAATCTCTTTAGTCTTTCTACCCTTACTCACATTCTCAAATAAGTCAATTCTTTTTTTTTCCTTACCTTTCCTTTTACCTGATTATCTATGAGGACCATTCACCAGGCATTTGTGTCCTTATGATTCAAAGATGATCTCCACTTACTAAGGAATAAAAATCTAGAAATTTCTGAGTAATGATAAGCTATATATCTGTTTCTCAAACCTAACTGCTTCCTGATGTATCAAAACTAGAAGCTAGTTTTCTTCCCCATGCATACGTAACTGTCTACTAGAAAACAATTTAAAGGCAAAATAACAGGATATCTCTGTGGAACTAAGCATTTCCAGGTCCAGAACTAATGAACTTCCAGAGGACACATGAATAATGATTACTTATAGCTCATGAGCAAGAACTACATATAGTCATCAGGTACTTGGCCATGGCCCTCCGACCCCCGAGACCTATTCCTACCAGAATCTGGGGGTAAACTGGAGCCAGCCTCTGTTTTTGCTTCTCCAGTGCCATGTGGGAAGGGGAAGTTGGGCATAAAGCGCTTAAGGAACCGAAACTCACTATTGCCAGTGCCAGTGGCCGAGCACATTTCATAGGGACATGGCTGAGATAAAGATCCATTGGCTCCTTCTTGTACCAAGTTGTTAGGGAAATTAGAGTCATCATAGAAATGCTCTTGAACTGTGAACTTTTCTCTATATTTAACCTTCTGGTAGATGTGTATAACAAAGATCACTGTGACAGAGAGGAGAAAGAGAAAGGAAAGCACAGCCAGAGAAATGACCAAATATTTAGTGGATGGATTTACCCTTGTAGGATGCTTGGATGGATCCTGAAACTGTAGATAGGGCTCAGAAAACCCATCTACCAGCAAAATGTTGAGTGAGGCAGTAGTGGAAAGAGCTGGTTGGCCATGATCCTGAACAAGAATTGTAAGTTTCTGAACCACAGGGTCTCTTTCAGCTATCTGCCGCAGTGTACGGATTTCCCCATTTTGTTGTTGAACAGAGAATAACCCAGTGTCAGTGGCCTTAAGGAGATGATATGAAAGCCAAGAATTCTGACCTGAGTCACCGTCCACAGCCACTACCTTGGTCACCAGGTAGCCTGCCTCTGCAGACCTGGGCACTAGGTCATTGCAGGGCAAGGTGCCATTCTGCAGTGGGTACAAGATCATTGGGCGGTTGTCATTGTCATCCAGAACAACCACTCTGACAGTAACCTGGCTACTCAGTGACAGGAAGCCCCCATCAGTTGCCTTTACCACAAACTGAAATTTTTGAATGGCCTCATAATCCATGGTTCTCAGTGCATAGAGCTTCCCATTGTCTGAATTTATGGAGATGTAAGCAAAGACTGATAAATCTCCACTTTCTGGAGGAAGCAGAGTATATGTTACTTGGGCATTCTCACCCAAATCTAGATCCTCAGCATGAACTTTGCCAATAAAAATTGCAGGGCTGTTGTTTTCTCGAACAGTCAAAATGTATGAGTCTTCCTGAAATATTGGGGGATTGTCATTAATGTCAGATATTAGCACCTCAATCACAGTTTCTGTGAACAGACTGGGTGGCCCAGTATCCATGGCAACAACGGTGATATTGTAGCCTGAGACCTCTTCCCGATCCAAGACTCTGTCAGTAACCAGAGAGTAAGAATTCCGGAAAGTAGGTTTGACTGCAAAGGGAAGGTCTTCTCTGAGGAAGCAGATGATTTTTCCTCCCACTCGAATGTCCCGGTCTCGGATAGAGAAAAGGGCCACTACAGTCTCTAATGGGGAGTCCTCAGGGAGAGGGCTGGACACAGAGGAGATTGACACTTCAGGAGGATTGTCATTAACATCCACCACTTCCACCAGGACTTTGCTGTGGGCAGAGAGGCCCCCTCCATCGGTGGCTTGAATGTCAATATCATATGTTTCAATTGCTTCAAAATCTAGGGGCCCTCTTAGTCGAACATCCCCAGTCTGCGAGTCAATCTGAAACGTCTGGAGAATTGCTTCTGGGTTTTGAGCTAAGGAATAAGTTATATCCTTGTTGGAGCCCTCATCCAGGTCTGTGGCACTCACAGTGACCACCAAAGAACCATTGGCACTATTTTCTAGTACCTGAGCGCGGTACACCAATCTGGAGAACTGAGGCACGTGGTCATTGACGTCCAGAACGACTACACGGATGTGAGCGATGCCAGATTTGGGAGGGGACCCGCCATCCACCGCTGTAATTGTCAAGTTGACTTCAGGCTGCTCCTCTCTGTCCAGGGGCTTATCCAGCACCAGCTCAGCGTATTTGGGCCCATGGCTGCGAAAGCGGGTATGAAGGTGAAAATACGTGTTGGGGCTTAAGGTGTAGTTTTGGAGACCATTGAGGCCCACATCCAGATCCTGGGCACTCTGCAGAGGAAAACGTGAACCCAAGGGAGTACTCTCCGGAATCTTTAAAAGCGGCTCCTTGTTTAGGAAAATCGGGGCATTGTCATTAATATCAAATACCCTGACCTCGACACGAAAGGACTGCAGCGGCTCCACCAAGACTATTTCAAAATGCAGAACACACGGGTCAGCTTTGCCACAGAGTGACTCCCTATCCAGTTTCTCCTTCACGAACAGATCCCCTGTCTTGCGGTGGAGCCGGAAGTGCACTTTGTTGCCGTCGGAAACCAGCCGCGCCCCGCGCGCAGCCAGCTTCCCTACCTCCAGCCCCAGGTCCTTAGCCACATTAGCCACAAACGAACCGCTCTCCATCTCTTCTGCCACGGAGTAGCGGATGGTTGCTGCACTTCCCATAGATATGCACACAAAAAAGAGAAGAGACCCTACTTGCCTGTTCTGCATGAGCTTTCTGTGCGCAACCGCCATCCGGTCTCGCAAGCTCACTCTCTGCAGCAGCCGCCACCTGTTGCGGGTATACTTCACTTTTCTGCCCACAGATTCTTGGAACTGCTGCTCTCGGCTTTGCTCCTCTGTAACCGCAGCACCGGGCTAGCAAAGCCCGGTAAGCTGTTTTGCACTTGGAAGAAAATTTGCATTGAGCAACTCAACTCCCCAGTCTATCCAGTGTATTAATAGATATGTTCTCATTCTGGAGAGTTAGGCAGAGGATGAAAGTTGTTGCCAAAGCAACGCAGAGTCTTTAATTCCCTTTCAGAAAAAAAGTCCTTGGGAATTAAGAAGCCAATGAGGATAGTCACTTAAGCTGAAGTCACCAATCTGGGAGCCGGCTGGGGCTGCTGCAGCAACCGGCAAACAGCGAGGAGTAAGCAAGCTACCTTGCTTGTTCAGAGATCAAGGGAGAGTCAAAAAGGCAGCTCTTTTTGCCCACGGGTCCTGTCCCTGTGTTTTAATACAATCACCTGTTTTGCACCAAAAAAGGTGGGGGGGGGGGGTTGTAAAAAAGATCCTGCAGTGTCTTTTGGAGCCAGATGGAAGTCAGGCAGGGGCAGGGGTTTGGAGAAAGTGGTCAGCAGGAAAAAGAAAGGGGACAGACAGGTTTTTCTTTCAGGAACCTGGTGTCCAGTAGGTACATTGATAGGAGAACTGGCGAACTAGGCTCTTGATATGCACAAATCCATTCCTTTCCTAGAACCCTCACCCTCAAGAAGCAGTTGGCTTGGCACTTAGGATTATAATGATAGTAATATTTACTGGGTATGGTTTCTATATAGCACTGGGACTGTGTTAAGTGGTTTACACGCATTATTTAATCCTTGCAACAGCTCTATTAAGTACACATTATTTCTTTAACATTTTTTAATGTTTATTTTTGAGAGAGAGAGAGAGAGAGACTGTGAGTGAAAGAGAAGAGACATAGAATCTGAAGCAGGCTCCAGGCTCTGTGCTGTGGGAACAGAGGCCAACACGCGGCTCGAACCCACAAACTGCGAGATCATGACCTGAACCCAAGTCCATGCGCTTAACCGACTGAGCCACCCAGGTGCCCCTCTTTTTTTTTTTTTTTTTTAAGACAAAGAAACAGACTGGAGAAGTTATGTCACTCTTCCAAGACCCTGCCTCATAAGGATTAGAGAAAGAATTCAGTTTAATTTTGTCTGACTTCAGAGTCTCTGCTCTTAATCAGTATATTACTGTGTTTCCCAAATAACATAATGGATAAATGAAATGAAAATGTTTGGCTTTGGATTTGAAAGGAAATGAAATAACAGACTACTTAGATATATTGAAAATGACCTGATAGAAATTTGGGGGATACTTGTTCAGAGTTTCTTTTACAATCATTAGATCAAAGAATGTTTAAGAATGATGAACCACCTCAAAAAAGATAGGGTCCAATACTCCTCTCGATTTTTTTAAAGATTAAGAAACTAAGGCCCAAATGATGAAATTACTTACCCAGTTCATACAGCTATTCCTGGCAGTAGGAACTAGAACCTGTCTTTTGACACTCTCATCTCATGTCCATTAAAAGCATTTGGTGAGTCCCCATTTGTGCTCAGCATTTTCTATGCTAGGTGCTATAGAAAGAGTTACTGCCACTTATGAGAAATCTAAACCATATTTTCCAAATGAGAAAAAAATGAATGAAAAGTGTATATGTTATTGACATCCTGACATGAAGGAGTTAATGGATCCCCCAATCTCCATTACCTAAATTAATATCTAGCTTAAGTGTGCAGCTCTAAACAGTTTAATTTTGCCGCTTTAAAAAACTGTATATAGGGGTGCCTGGGTCACTTAGTCAGTTAAGCTTCCGACTTCAGCTCAGGTCATGATCTCACGGTTCATGGGTTTGAGCCCCGCATCGGGCTCTATGCTGACAGCTCAGAGCCTGGAGCCTGCTTCTGATTCTGTGTCCCCCTCTCTCTCTGCCCCTCCCCTGCTCACACTGTCTCTGTCTCTCAAAAATAAATAAATGTAAAAAAACTGTATATAAAAGTACATACAATAAAATGTACAGAAGGTAATATTTTCACTATGCTAAAAAAAACCTTAACATTTATGATGAGTAATCTTTTAAGTCTAGTTTCTTTCCTTCATTATTTAGCTCCATGTGAGACTGACATTTTTGTGTTTAGTTCTTGTTCACCCATTTCCATTGCTGTATAGAATTCCAGAGTATTGTCAATACCCTTTGGCCATAGAGCATCAGGAACGCACCTGTAGTTGAAAAGAGCTGTATTTTCTGACTGCAACAAGGGAGATTGCATACCACAGAGAATCATGGGGAATCACAGTAAGAGGGTGTCGGAAAGGACTTAGAGTATTTAGTCTTGTGCAAGGTGATCTGGGGTGCTATGAAGAAGGACTTTACTCTGGATGGGATGCTATCAGCAATGGAGTTGATACTATAGTTGGGTGTATTAATAATTCTTATAATTATCTTATATCTTATATAATTCTTATATCTTCTCTATAATTCTTACATAGAAAAGCAGAAAGGAGAAGGTAAACCTGTGATTGGCAAACAAGCTGTGACTGGTAAATCATTTTAGCACAGAGGGATATTTGATCATTTTTGTGGACTGGACAGTGTTCTTTTCTGTCTATATTCACGCATGATTAAGGTGTGCTCTTGTTTTAATTTTGATCTATCACATTACACAGCCTCGTGTAATGCTGGTGTTCTATGAAATTGTTTTCGTTCAACAGGAGAACACCATGGCCCAGCCTGGAGTATCAGGGCTGCTAGCAGTCAGGCATTGCTTTTGTCTTTTTCAGTATGGGTGCAGCAAAACTCACTTCCTCATTCTATTGTTCTACTATTCACAGTAGCGTGCCCTTCTATATGTCACCTTGTAGACCTGTGTACATAATTTGGGGGAGGGGACATATACCTAGAAGAGGCATTGATGTCATAGGGTATGTTCTTTTTCGCTTTACTTCATATTGCCAAACTGCTAAAAGGTTGTACCAATTTATACTCTCATCAGCAGTGTAACCTCCAGCTGTGCAAATTCTTACCAACACCTAGCATTACTCATCTTTTTAAAGTTTAACCATTCTTGCTCTCCCAGTGTGGGTTTAATTGCATTTCTCTGATGATTAATTACTGATGCAGGGCACTATGTAATATGTCTTTAGTCACCTGGTTATCCTTTGGGTGGGGGGACGGTTGTTCAGTTCTCTTGCCCAGTTTTTACATTGAATCACTTATCTTTTTTCTATTGATTTGTAGCTCTTCATATATTCTGAATATGAATCCTGAATATCTCTTTATAAGAAAATGAGACATATTTACCCTTAGTTGATATATATCTACAGAATTTTTGTTTAAAAAGGCAATATTTCTCCCAGTGTTTCACATATTATGTGAAAACTTATGGCCTCCTAGGGAATCTTTTCAAAAACTGAGATACAATTGACATGCAACATTATATTAGTTTCAGGTGTACAACATAATGATTCGGTGTTTGTATGATTATGAAATGATCACCCCAGTCAGTCTAGTCAACATCTATCACCATATGGAGTTACAATTTTTTTTTTAATGAGAACTTTTAAAAATTTATTTTAATTCCAGTCAACAGTTATATTAGTTTCAGGTGTACAATATAGTGATCCAACAATTCCATACATCACCTGGTGCTGAGAACTGTTTTACCATGCAAAGTAAAATTCGTTTACTTGCCATCTTTAATTCTTGTTAGGTGAAGTGTCTGTTAAGGTCTTTGACTCAATATTTAGTTTGTTTATTTTCTTGTTGAGTTTTAAGAATTTTTTGTATATTTTAAATATATATTTATCTTGCTTATTTATCAGATATGTCTCTTGCAAATATTTTCTCCTAACTTGTGACGTGTGTTTTTGTTCTCTTGAAATTGTCTTTCACAGATAAGAAATTTTTAATTTGAACGAAGTCAAGCTAATCAAGTATTTCTTTCATGGATCATGCCTTTGGTATTGTACCTAAAAATTTATCTCCACACTCAAGTTCATCTAGATTTTCTCCTATCTTCTAAGAGTCTTATAGTTTTGTGTTTCTATTTTACTGTAAGATCCAGCAGTTGCTCTCCTTGTTATTTACCCAAAAGATATGAAAACTAAGGTCCATGCAAAGCTCTGCACACAGAGGTTTAGAACGGCTTTATTCATAATTGCCAGAGCTTGGAAGAAATCAAGATGGCTTTTATCCTTTTTTGAGATAATCTGTGAAGAGTATAAGGTCTATGTCTAGAATTATTTTTTGCTTGTCAATGGCCCGCTGTTACAGCACTCTTTTTTGAAAAGACCATGTTTTTTTCAATTGCATAGCCTTTGCTCCTTTGTCGAAGATCAGTTGACTATTTTTATGTGGGTCTATTTCCGGGCTTTCTATTCTAGTCTGTTTGTCTATTACTTTGCCAATAGCACAGTGGCTTGATCAGTGTAGCTTTATAATAAGTCTTGAAGTTAGTCAGTGTCAGTCCTCTGACTTTGTTCTTTTTCAATATTGTGTTGGCTCTTCTGGGTCGTTTACCTCTCCATATAAACTTAGAATCAGTTTGTCAATATCCACAGAATATCTGTTTGGGATTTTTATTTGGATTACATTGATTACACATCAAGTTGGGAAGAACGGACTTCTTGACAATATTGAGTCTTCCTATCCATGAACATGGAATATCTCTCCATTTATTTAGTTCTTTGATTTATTTCATCAGAGTTTTATAGTTTTATAGATCTTGTACATATTTAGGCTTAGGTTTATACCAAAGTGTTCCATTTTTTCAGGGGTACTAATGTAAGTGGTATTGTGTTTTCAATTTTAAAATCCACTTGTTCATTACTCATATATAGGAAAATGATTGACTTTTGTATATGAACATCATATTCTGCAACATTGCTATAACTGCTTATTAGTTCAGGAGTTTTCTTTTAATTGAGTCTTTCAGATTTTCTATATACATTATCATGTAATCTGTAAACAAGGTGGTTTTTTTCTTCCTTCCCAATCAGTACACCTTTTGTTTCCTTTTCCAGTGCAATGTTTAAAAGTAGTAGTGAGATGGAACATCTTTGCCTTGCTCCCAATCTTAGTGGGAAAGCCACAGAGGATTTAGGGTAGTAAAACTATTCGTTTGATCCTATAATGTAAATATTGGTTATCATACATTTGTCAAAATCCATAGCATGCAGTGTTTCACATATTATGTGAAAACTTATGGCCTCCTAGGGAGGGAATCTTTTCAAAAACTGTAACTCCATATGGTGATAGATGTTGACTAGACTGACTGGGGTGATCATTTCATAATCATACAAACACCGAATCATTATGTTGTACACCTGAAACTAATATAATGTTGCATGTCAATTGTATCTCAGTTTTTGAAAAGATTCCCTAGGAGGCCATAAGTTTTCACATAATATGTGAAAGTGTGAACTTAATGTAAACTATGGACTTTGGGAGATAATGATGTATCACTGTTGGTTCATCTGTTGTAACAAATGCACTACTATATGCTTCAAGATGATCATAGTGAGGGAAGCTGTATATGTGTCAGGGCAGGGAATATATGGACACTCTCTGTATTTTGGGCTCAGTTTTCCCATGAACCAAAACTGTTCTAAAAAAAATCTTTTAAAATATATATACACATGGGGCGCCTGGGTGGCGCAGTCGGTTAAGCGTCCGACTTCAGCCAGGTCACGATCTCGCGGTCCGTGAGTTCGAGCCCTGCGTCAGGCTCTGGGCTGATGGCTCAGAGCCTGGAGCCTGTTTCTGATTCTGTGTCTCCCTCTCTCTCTGCCCCTCCCCCGTTCATGCTCTGTCTCTCTCTGTCCCAAAAATAAATAAACGTTGAAAATCAACTCAGGCAAGCCAGAGAAATATAATTAGACTTATATCGGAAAACAAATTCTTTTTACTCCATGTTCTGCTCTATACAACTCTATATTTCCTGTTTATAAAATTAGTTTAAATAAAACTCTGTTCTAACATTTATGCAAAATGGGTCACTTATGTTTACTTTATTTACCTCTATACCATACATTTAAATGCCTCTGAAATTATTCTGAGAATTTTGTCACTATTTTCAACTTCTTTCAGAAAAAATACTCTATCTAACTAGAATATTGGAGAATCTCTCCATCTGTTTTTTCTATTACTGTATCCAAACTTTAAGTTGTCTTAGTCTTGTAATATTTAGGATATTTATTTTGATTGTTATTGTTATATTGCTATTTAAAATGCCCTCTAATTTTCTTTCATATATATTCCTTAATCTGGAAAAAAAAAAACATCTATTTTTAGGAGCCAATGTATTTTGAAGCACTGAGGTCACATCTGCTGTTTCAGACTTTACTACGATTTTAGACTTCTTTTCTTCCATGTGTTTTTTTCATGCATTTTAGGTCTCTTATTCATTTTGGCAGGAACAGGAGGCTTCAGGGGTCCAGAAGTCTTCTTAGGCAGCTCAATTTATTGCAGCTGCTCTTGATCTACCATCTGTTGTTTTCAACAATACCTCTTATTGTCCATCATGTGCACATGCGTCTAATGTTTCAGTCTTTCACAGTAATGTAAGAAGACATAAACCAATACCATTTACAGGCAAGATTTATATTACATTCGTCTTTTAAACAGATGGCTTTCATGCCCTTATTCATGCTTATTTGTTTTCCATGTTGACTCTGGTAGCACAGGTTACAGGTGTCTTTCCATGTTTGCTAAACTTCCCAATTTAATCAAATGGAACCTAGACTAGAGTGATAATTTGTCTCTTCATTAAATTCCAACCAATTTCTCCCTTGTATAATTGAAGACAATTCATGTAACAACCCCAAACACAGTACCTATATTTTATTAAAATATTCTGAAAATATTTTATACCTTAAAACAAATGATAACTATATTTTCTGTGTTAAGATCCATAGAAGAGCAAATGAAAAAATATCTATTAGAATACTAATATTAACTGGATTGGCTGACAAAGCCAAGTATACTTCCTGGATAGGTCTTTTTTTCTGAGATTGATGTTTTTCCATTTGAGAAAGAAATTTATTTTACTCTCAACTTGATAGAATTTATATTACACTGTAACCCATACACCTAAACATACAGTAAGGCTTTGGCTATATAGCAGTAACTTTTTTCAAAAGATGGAAAGAATGATATTGAAACAATTAGGAAGGAGAGGTTACCAGTAGAGACATAGAAATTTGATGTTTAGTTGGAATTTTGACTTTAGAGCTTCTATAAATAAGTATCTACTTTTTACAGTATTTTTATAAAAATAACAAGATTTGAATGAGGCATGTCATTACCTCTGTCTCTTGTTTTTTTTCTTGTTACCTATCAAAGAATCTATATTTACTTAGCAACCTAAGGGGATCTCCATTCCCTTATGGATGTAATTATGAGTGTAATTATGAATTTAATTCATAGTGATTTATTCATCACTGTATAAAAATATGCATGGTAAAACAGTAAAATACACAGAGTAAAAATAATAAGCATATCAAAAAAACCCTATTATTTTCAGCCTTCTGATAGCCTATATACTATTACAGGAAGAAAATGGAAAAAAAAAACAAGTTTTACTCCTAGAACTCCTATTACATATTACCACATCTAAATATAAGTACACTTTTCTTCCTCCCAGAAGCTGAAATCAAAGCAATACTCTCAGCTATGATTTCTTGAATGTATGTGGCTTATAAGATAGAGCATTTATTTTAGTATTTTTAGTAAATATTTCTGAATTCCTATATGTACAAATATTTCTCAAATACCTATCTGGTAACAAAGGTATGTTGAAAGAAATGCTTGGGAAAACCAATGTATTTGTAGATTATTTTCTTGGACAGAAGTGAGAGATAACTCTGAAAATTCTCAATTCTCCTTTATATCTTTATGGATTTTAAGAATAGGCAGATCTCCCAAAACCCACTTCCTGAGGTCTAAGATCTCCAACCTTTCCAAAAATTTTTTTTTCAGAGTTTAGGGTCTCAATCCAAAGTCCTCTTTAAACTTTATCAAAAGCATTTTCCTTTTCTACCACCAGGTGGCAGATGGATCCACTTTTTGGCACAAGACCCCAACCCCGCCCTACCGGAAGTTGTCATGCAAAGGAAACCTCTTTAGCCACGCCTAAAGTTCAGCACCCTAGACGCGGACAGCGACACCGCCCAGTTTAGTCTCATGACTTGCTGCAGAGGTTTTCACCTGACAAAGGAACTGGCCAATCCCAACTGGTTCAAAGGGCCGTGTGACTGACTAAGTTACAATGCCAGATATGGAGGGGGTAAGAACCCCTTGATTTTAGATATTTAGGCTGGCAAGGAAACCAGCTGATATTAAATAATATCCCTTATTGCAAAATGTTGACTTTTTTTTCTCTCTCTACTCCCAGATTCTAAGTGCATGCTTGTAATTGTTGTCTTCGTGTGTGACAGACATTAGATCATCCAACCTTGGTGTGTTGGTTTATTCCAACAAAATGCCTAAGACATCAAAGGCGGTACAAAAGTCTGTGTGAGTTATGGCGGCCAATACCTCGTCTTACACAAAGCTGCTTGTCAGTTTTCTCAAGAAATTAGCATGAGGCTAGATAGCTTTTTCTGCATTGTTTGCCAATTAATTATTCTCAAAAACACAAAAAGCAGCTTTGTTCGCATGAAAGAACTGTTTTAGGCAAAGGGACTGATTGGACTGAAGCACAAGTGTGCCCAAGAAGTGACGATTTAGGTGTTATCTTTCCAGTTGCTTAGCAACAAATTTAGACAAAAAGAGCATGTTTGTGGATTTTAATTCATGTCTCAGAATGGCAAAAACTCAAGGGCAAATGAAAATGGGCTCAGGACAGCATAACATATTAACTGAGACTAGGGCTTAGAATCAGAGTCTAATTAAATCCCAGTCCTGGGGCATCAGGTACGGCCAAGTAGGAACAAGGAGCTGTTTAAGATGGACAAATAGGTTAAATTCAGCTTAGTTTTAGCTATAATTCATCCACGTTAAACTGATTTCTTTCTCTTCCCCACTGTATTTTGGCGGTGGTAATTCAGAACTTTAACCAGCAGAGGGCGAATTTACTGCATTTTCCGCCCCTAAGACACTCCCTCTTTCCTTCCCCTACCCCCACCCCTCTCCCCTTGCCCAGGAGACATTAATTTCCTAGGCTCCTCAAATATACTGAGGGAGGTGTGGTGGAAAGATAGTAGCACACAGAGCTTGGCAGAGTGCCCGCCCTGTCACCCTTGGATCTGTGGTTGCTCTTGTATCTCCTTGCTTAAGGCTACAAAGGGGATTGCAGTGGTTGTTCAGGAGGGGGCAGGGATGAAAAAAACAGCCCCATCCCTAGGAACTGTATGTTTGGGATCACTAGCTTCAGAGAATTAAGGGGGCCAGGAGGTAACCTAGTTAGAGGAGGAATGTAACCTGTGAAAGTTCCAAAGAGAAAAAAAAGCAGTTGACTTTTCAGGACCAATACCTCAGTATGCTGGAACATCAGCCACAAAAAAAAAAAAAAAAAAAGGTTGGTGGGGGGGGTGCTCTGCCCTGGCTTTGCCACTCTAGGAACAAAAATAGGAGGTTGAGGGGTAGGGAAAGGAGAAGATGAAAGGAAAGACTAAGAGTCTGGCTGAGTCATCTTTAATACAAAACAAGCAAAGCAAGCCACTTGGGGGGGGGGGGGGCGGGGGAGACAATGAGAGAAAGCTTGCCAGAATGCAGGGCAGAGCAATAAAGCATGCTGCACAAAGTTAATTTATTGTTGGGCAGAGCCTTCCACATTCTCAACAAACACAGTATTTGCTCCAGAGGGGCGTTTTACCTAGTATTGTAGGATTTTGCAGAATCTCCTTGGGCAGGCAGCCAGAAATCCTATTAATTGGACATGTCCTTTCTCCTCTGTATATTTATGTCTCAGAATTCATCTAACTCAGTTTCAAACTAGCAAAATTAATTTTTTCTGGAGGCCATTAAACTAAATATTATGTGGCATTGCAGTTTCTCTCCTTCAATCATTAAATTTCTGTAAAGCTAATTTTTAAAGGACACCATTTCACTAATAAAATCAACTCCTGAAAGAGTATGAAACTCTTAAAGTTGGTTATTTTGGGGGGCAAGAGAAAGAGGTCTTAACAAGATAGATCAACACTTTTCAGAAAGAATGATTTGACTCACAATTTCATGGTTAGTCTTAGAGATAAAATACACTTTGATGGTATGTTGAACACCTGTGTTTTTGTAGCATGCCCTCTGTACATAAGCACTTATAATATAAATTTTCTATGCATATACCAAATTTCATTCATCTTGTACCAAGATCTAAACAAGTGCTTAAAAATGCCTATATAATTCTAACTATAATTATAATCTCCCCATGGAAGACAGAATTACCTTTTAAAAACCTAAGTAGTAAGTTAGCAAACAAGCACTTAATAAAAGAAAAAAAACCTAATAGCCAGTTAGCATACAAAAAGCTTTTCAACATCATTAATTATCAAAGAAAGGAAATTTTAAACAACAGTAAAATGCCTTTACCCACCCAAGAGAATGACTTGATTAATTAATAATAAAACATGACATTTCCAAGTGTTAGAAAGGATGGGACAACTTCAACCAGCGCACATTCTGGTAGAGTGTGACTTGGTACAATCATTCTGGAAAACTGGCAGCATTTAGTAAAGTACACCATATATGTATACCCTCCAACTCAGTAATTGCAGTCTTTAGGTATATACTTAATAGAAAGGCTTATATGTGCATACAAAAATACATATACAAGAAAGTTCATCATAGCTCAAACTTGGAAGCACTTCAAATGTACCCCAACAGTATAATGGAAAATATATTGTTATTACCAAATACAGAAATATATACAGCACTGACATTTTTTTAAAATTATGTATGCCTAAAATCTCACAGACATAATGTAATGTCCAGCAGAAAAAAAAAATCAGAAGCCAAAGAAAACATTTTGTATGATTCTATTTATATAAAACTCAATAACTGAAAAACTACCCTAAGATGATAAAAGTCAAAATAGCAGTTCCATTTGGTGGAGATAAAGACTAGCAGAGAGCTCTAAGGAGGCTTCAAGGGTATTGGTAATATTCTATTTCTTGACCTGGGTGGTGGTTACAGGTATGTTCGCTCTGTAAAAATCTCTTGAGCTATATATACACTATGATTTGTATGCGCTAATTATGTTACACTGCAATAAAAAAAACCCACAAGACAGATAATTTCATACTTATATTTAAAACCATTCCATGTCTTACCATTACACTGAGAGCACACACTAAATTCCTTAGTATAGCTTATAAGGCCCTGAATAAACTAATGTTACCTAATTTCTAATCTCTTATTAACCACTTTCTCTCTTCACTATTACACTTGAATTACTCTGACCTTTCATCAGTGTCTAGAACTTATCAATCTCTTTTCTGTCTTGGAGACTTTGGGCTTGCTGTTTTCTCTGCCTCAAATTAATTATTGCTACCTCTTTTCATGACATGCTTCTTGTAACCCTTCCACTTTCAGATTAATAACATCTTTTTAGAGAAGCTTGCTTTGACTCTCCTGTCTAAAGTCCCTGTGTTATTTCTCTGTGTGCTGCTGTAACAAATTACCACAAATGTAATGGCTTTAAACAACACAAGTCTATTATCGTAGACTTCTGAGGGTCAGAAGTCCACGATGGGTCTCACTGGGCTAAAATCAAGGTATTAGCAGGAATGCTTTCCTTCTGGAGGTGGCAGAGAAGAACCCATTCCCTTTCCTTTTCCAGATTTTAGAGGCTGCCTGTCTGTTTGGCATGTGACCCCTTCTTCCACCCTCAAAGTCAGCTGTGCAGCATCTTAAAATCTTGACTTTGACATTCTCTCCCCTGTCTCTCTCTTCCACTCTTGTAATAATGTTAGGTCCATCCAGATAATCCAAGATGACCTCCTGATATGAAAGGTCAGCTGATTAACAATATTAATTCTCATTTTTTATGTATAACATATTTAAAATTCTGGGGACTAGAATGGGGACATCTTTTGGAGGGGTATTATTCTGCCTACCACAATCCCCCTCTTTTTTCTAGCACAGCATCATGTTTATTTCCTTAAAAGCACTACTCATAATTTTTTATTGTTTTATATATCTGTTTACTTGTTCACTCTAGTATAAATCTATGACAGCAGACCCTATCTATCCGTCTTGTTACCTGCTGTTTCCCCGGTGCTTAGCATAATGCCTGGCACACTTTAGTTCAAAAAGTATTAGTGGAAAGAATAAATAAATGATTATGATTTTAGGTTTATGTTTTGACACTTAGCTCTGTTTGGTTTTTATCTTTCCTTATCATATAAAAGTATATATTGTGGGGCGCCTGGGTGGCGCAGTCGGTTAAGCGTCCGACTTCAGCCAGGTCACGATCTCGTGGTCCGTGAGTTCGAGCCCCGCCTCAGGCTCTGGGCTGATGGCTCAGAGCCTGGAGCCTGTTTCCGATTCTGTGTCTCCCTCTCTCTCTGCCCCCCTCCCCGTTCATGCTCTGTCTCTCTCTGTCCCAAAAATGGATAAACGTTGAAAAAAAATTAAAAAAAAAAAGTATATATTGTGTCTTGCAGGAGGGGAATTTCTGAAGGAATCACAGCATAGATTTTTTAAGCTCTCCATCATACTAACTCACTGCAAAAAAATGATGCCTACAGATAGAGACCCATATATGTCACAAACATATCTTCATCTTTTTATTGTACTTATAAGGATAGTTTATAAGTTACCTCCTGCTAGAAAATAGGATATCACAGGGCTCATGCTGCTGAAGAAAAGATAATCAAGGATGAAAAGTGGCAACTCTTTGTTATAAGCGTGTGAGAAAATATGTGGTGCATAGATCTCTAAGTCTGATCCTAGGATTTAGCTACAAAGACAGGTATCATCAGACAACCATTTTTAATCTCTGTTTTACCAGGTTATAATATCATATACCAAAGGTTTTTAAATACGTAGTGATTCATTTATTTATTCAGGAAATATTTATTGATCATCCTTAAATGTCAGGTACTCTTCTAGGCTCTGGGTACACAGTATGAATAATACAAATTCCCTATGTTTAGGGCATCTACAAATTGATACATAATATTATGTGAGGTGGCAAGTGTTATAAAGAAGAAGGGTATGATGAGAAAGCAACAGAGGGTTTTCAATGGATATTTTATTTATGTGATAAAAAGACAAGTCTGATTGTTGTCTGGGTGGAAGAAGAGAGACCAGTTTGCTGCCATTGCAGTAAAATAGTCAGAAGACAATGATAGTGTGAACTAGGATGACAGTACTGGAGTTAATAAAAATTGGTTGGATTTGAGATATTTTTTGACATGGTTTGATGATGGATTTGGATGTGGAATGTTTAATAAAGAATGGCCCTCTGTTTGGGGTATCTTGGTGATTGGTGGTGCCATTTACTGATATGGGGAAGTCAGGGTTAATCTGGGGATGGAAAATCAAGAATTCTGTACATGTTAAATTTGAAAGGCTTGTTGAAGTTATAAAGTTATCTTCATTGGGCAATTGAATATTTGGGTCTGAGGAGGTAGGGGAGATATCACATCTAGAAATAAGAATTTTAGAGTAAAGATTAGGAAAACTATATTTAAAATGCAATGAAACTGGATGAGATCATCTAGGGAATTAGTGAAGGCAGAGAAGATTGGCCAGTCCTAGCGCACTTCGACATTTAGAGGTCTAGAAAATGAGGAGAAGCCAGCAAAGGAGATTCGGGAGAGTAGCCAGTGTGGTAGGAGAAAACCCAGGAGAGAATGTGCCCTGGAAGTCATGTGGAGAAATTGTTTCAAGAAGGAGGAAGGAAATATTCCTGAGAGTTTAGTAAAATACAACTTGAGATGGAAAGATGAAGGTTCCTTGTGACCTTGACAGAGCAGATTCAATAAAGTAATAAAATAAAAACATGATCTAAGGGTGTCTGGGTGGCTCAGTTGGTTAAGCATCCGACTTTGGCTCAGGTCATGATCTCATGGCTTGTGAGTTCGAGCCCCGTGTCAGGCTCTGTGCTGACAGCTCAGAGCCTGGAGTCTGCTTCAGATTCTGTGTCTCCCTCTCTCTGTGTCCCTCCCCGCTCTCGCTCTCTCTCTCTCTCTCTCTCTCAAAAATAAACATTAAATTAAAAAAAAAAGTCTGATCTAATGTGACAATCCATTATGCAAATATTATTCAGCTTGGATTGTTTTTAAATAATGCTACTCGAAGGGTACCTTGGTGGCTCAGTTGGTTAAGCACTGGACTTTTGATTTTGACTTAGGTCATGATCTCACGGTTCGTGAGATTGAGCCCAGTCCTCATTGGGCTCTATGCAGACAGTGCAGAGCCTGCTTGGGAATCTCTCTCTCCCTCTCTCTCTCCCGGTCCCCTGCTCTCCCTCCCTCAAAATACATAAATCAAATTTAAAAATAACAATAATGCTACTTGAAGCAGAGATTATATGAATTGCCAAGACTGATGGTCTATATTTATGTAACAAATTAGTAAAACTTCTAAATTCACAATTTCTTGATATGAGATCAAAGTATATAGATGGATTCACTGTAATGGTGGCTGCTGGGGGGAAACACTGATACAGTTTCTTCATAGCTCTGAAGACATTACTATATTCTCTGCCCATAATTTGCAATAACGAAAATCATAATTTTAAATTCCTCCCCTCTTCTGAAGTAGATACAGATGCCTACTCTGTGCCTTGAAATAGAAATATAAACTTCCTTAGGGGGAGCTTTTTGCTGAACTTCCTATTTTATCTAAACCAATGGCTTTCAAAGCATTTTCCAAGACCTCCATATGGTGCATTGATGTTTGCGAACTAGTTCATTATATTACTTGCATTTATACCATCATGAGGCTGTTTCCAGTCATCACCATTGTGATCTCAAGGTCTCCAATCTTACAAGGTGTCCACTTCACTGAGCTCTTAAATCCTTTGCAGGGGTCCAATAAATAAGTTTTAGAACATGATTGCTAAATAATCTGTGCTGGCTCTTTTTCACAGAAGTGTTAAAATTAGAGACTTTTCTTCCAAAGATTGTTTCATCTCATGTAACACTCAATCAGCACTATAGTCATTCAGTTACTAAATATTATTAAGCACCTTCTATGTGTTTGGCCTATTCTAGGATCAGAAAACATGATGTTGAATGAAATGGGCACCATTCCAGCCTCACAAAACTTGGATCCTAACAGGTAAGATAGGTAACTGTTACAATAAATACATTACAGACTACCATAAGAAGACAATAGTATGATAAAAGAACTCAGAACTGCAGGTTTGGGGTGGAAGTTTGGGAAAGACTGGGCTCTGAAAGATGACAAGTTATCCAGGAAGGGAAACAGTGACTAGCAATAGGGAAAAGCATGTACAAAGGTTTGGAGGCAATGACACAACAGAAAGGTAGTGCATTTGAAGCACTCTGTGAGCAAGGGAATAAACTATCATTATTTTTCTCTCCTTTAGGATGACCTATATACTCAATACTTTTTAGTGACTTTCAAATTACATTGAAATTGATTTTTATTCACTATTATGGTTAAATGTCAAATTTTATTTTTTAACCTTAATAATTTGTCAACTTTTCAATAGGTTTGATTTTTTTATAGAACAAAAATTAAAATAAAATAAATCTGAGCCATTGTGACTTTCTCTTCAGGCCAGATACTAATTTCTAATATGAAAAACAGTGGTTTCAAATGAAATAATTTGAATTTATGGTCAATAGCTATGAGTACTAATTATTTAAATGTAACTATTTAAAACTTTGGGGAAAAAAGATTACAAAAGGAATCGGGTGGGTAAGTAGAGGGAACTCTTTCAAGAAAGTTTTTTGGTTTTGTTTTTGGGGGGTTTTTTGGTAAAGAAGAGAGAAATGAGCAGTAACTAGAAGGAAAATTGGGTCAAAAAATGGTTACTTTAAGATGTAAGAAACAACAATATGCCTGTATGCTGATGGGAAATATCCTGAAGAAAGGAGAAAACTGGCAATACAGGGGCGGCAGAAAGCAATGTCTTTGAAGATATGACATGGGAGGGGATATGAGTACTCATGGAAGGGTGGCCTTAGCAAGGAGCATGGACAATTTAATACCAAAGAACATGAGGCAGGGTACAAGGGAACAAAGACAGGTCAGAAGGTCAATGTGGTGTGAATTTGTGGACACAGTCTTCCGATTGCTTCATTTATCAGTGAATAAAGAAGATGCCCTACTGATACAGAATATGGGCGTGTGCTAAAGGTTGAGAAAAGAGCAGAGAGTAAGAAGTAGTCCCAGCAAATGGATGAGGGTAGGAGGACTAATGGACTAGGAAAACACAATATGATCACGAGGCAGCATTAAGGGCCATTTGAAATTTGTAATTACAAATAGAAAGTGAGAACAGCAAGAAATATTGTGATATTTTCTCCAATCACTTTTTTTTAAAGATTTTATTTTATTTATTTATTTAATGTTTATTTTACAGAGAGAGTGTGTGTGCATGCGAGCAGGGTAGAGGCAGAGAGAGAGGGAGACAGAAGATCCAAAGCTGGCTGAGTGCTGACAGCAAAGAGCCCAACCTGGGGCTCGAATTCACAAACCATGAGATCATGACCTGAGCCAAAGTTGGACGCTTAACCAACTGAGCCACCCAGGTGATCCTAAAGATTTTATTTTTAAGTAATCTCTGCACCCTATATGGGGCTCAAACTCACAACTCCAAGATCAGGAGTCAAATGCTCCACTGACAGAGCCAGCCAGGCAGCCCTCTCCTATCACTTTAACCAATGTGTATACAGGGCTGGTATTGGCAAAGTTTGGATTTATGAATAGTAGGATTTTTAGAAGCATGTATATATATTAAAGTGTGAGAAGGTCAGGGAGTTAAGGGTGTATGAAATGGAATGATTGTAATGACTGGCCGTGGGATTTTAGCTGGATAAGGTGAAGTAAGGACATGGGGGTGGTAGTACCAATGGATTTTATGTATTGGAATGGTGAAGTGATTTTTGAAGTTAGGTTCTTAGAGGGTGTAAGCTGCAAAAATTGGACAGGGTAGCCAGACAGTTGGATGCTCAAAATGGCTAAGAGAAATTGCAGGCATTGATAACATGAAATCTATATCTGACTTGGGATGGGAGTAAGTGGCTGAGTTGGGTAGAGGAGTCAAGGAACGGAGAGGCTGCTGAAGATACACCTATCTGGATATTGATGTTACCAAGAATTATGGCTGGAATAACACTAGACAGCATGATGAAGAATCAGCAGTTAAAATGTTCAAGGAATGAGGATGAGTGAAATGGGGTCAGCGGATGGCCGCCATGAGGCGAGGTAGTAGGTGGAAGAATTCCATGACATGAAATTCCAAGCTGAATGTTGTTAAGCAAAAGGGAGGTGGAGTGATGTGAAAGTGGCACCAAGGAGCAGGAAGAGAATTTCTTCTTTCTAGGCCCAGTAGTATTAGGGGTAAAGAGAAAGCATAGCTACCTTTTGAGAAAAATAAATATAAGTCACGTCTTCAGGGAGAGCCAGTTTTTAGTCAGAAGGTGAATTTTCAGAAAAAAAGGCTGAGGATATAGGGAAGTTGGCTGACTGACCAGAGGGCACAGTGAAAGGAAAGAAATCCACAAAACAACATGTAAGTTACTCTCTGGGGAAAAAGAGTTGATGGGGGAGTTCCAAACATTTGGAAACTGACATCAACTGTGAAGTTAATCTGATGGTAGCAATAGGAGATACTGTTGATAAGGCCATGACACAGGGGTGGTTACGGTGCGGGCGGGGGCTGGGGGTATCTGGTCAGAACATTCAGACTTCTTGGGCTCTCACTTCACTAAAACTGGCATCTTCCCTTCAGCCCAAGGCTACACAGAGACCCCCTCTGGCCCCTGCCAATGCAGGTTTGGAGGCCAGAGACATGGGGCAGTTGCCATCTAACGTGAGAGTTTCCTTCCACTGCCTTAGACATTATCCACAGCAGGAGGAATCACAAGGTGCTGGCTTTCTACGCATTTTGAAGACAAACCCACTCCTGAAGCCCATGCTTCTCTAAAGATAAGAACATTGGGGCAACAGTTGTGCCAATGCTGCCAGCACTTCTCATCTGGGGCAATGGCCTGTGACAACCAGAAGGCAACAAGGATGTCTTAAAAGTAGCACAGAGCAGAAGAATACTCATGTTTTTGCTATGGCTGGGAAGGGTATTCTGAAATATGGAAGTTCAGTTAGAACCTCCCAGAGGAATTTTTTTTTTTTTTAAGTTTAAAAGTTGGCTACTTTCTATCACCAAAATCTGAAACACAATGGCCTAATCAGTAACTGTGGACATTTTGAAACATCCTAATATTTAAAAGGAAATTAAAAGTAAGTCTTGCTTGCTATCAATGCTAAAAATCACAAATAGACACACACATTCTGAGTCACTGTAATAATTCTCTAGTCTCAGTTCACAGAATCTCTGCAGATTCAATCTGGCATCAAATAACAGCCCATTCTTCTCTGCCACCATGGCCACTGGGAGCTGATGAGGACAAAGATACAGCACCTTAGCTACAGAAAAGAAGAAAGAAGTGCTTTCAGGTGACATTTGGTTTGGGGGAAAGGCTAGAAATGTAAAAGTGTTTTTCTGAGCAACCCTGAGCAATACTGGAAAATTTCACCATGTTATCTTTTCTTACACCAATTCAAGTAGGAGTTAGGGTACCTTAGTTTACCTCTGCTTCTGTCCCTGATACTTGCAAGTCACCAAGTGACTCTCTTACAACTTCTCCATGTATCCAAGTGAAAAATGAAACTGCCCAAAAGTGTCAAAGAGGATTTCGGAGCCAATGCTGACTTGAGACCAGGGTGTTTCTACCTCCAAGTTGGAAAGAACGTTCACATCTTCATTTCCAGGCCTTAGCTAATAAGTGAGACACAAAAAGTGCTCCTCTCGGAAGAGACCTCACTTATGCCAGAGAGAACAGCCAGAGGCAGATGCCAAATTTAAGGTGGGAGCCTATAAGTAACAGCTACAAAGCGAATCAGGTTCTTAGAAGGACACAGTGCACCAAGAGGGACTGACAACTTTTTCTAAGTTGCATGCTAATGTGGCAATGAGGATTTAGCTCACCTGATACCATTTCACCTAAAGTCAATTCTCCTGATGCCAATTGACCTAATTAATTTGGCTAAAATTAGCATTTTCTAGAGCAGTGGTTCTTTTTTTTTTTTTTTTTTTCAACATTTATTTATTTTTGGGACAGAGAGAGAGCATGAACGGGGGAGGGGCAGAGAGAGAGGGAGACACAGAATCGGAAACAGGCTCCAGGCTCTGAGCCATCAGCCCAGAGCCCGACGCGGGGCTCGAACTCACGGACCGCGAGATCGTGACCTGGCTGAAGTCGGACGCTTAACTGACTGCGCCACCCAGGCGCCCCTAGAGCAGTGGTTCTTAATCTTGGATATGAAGTAGGTAATTCTGGCCTGGGGAATTTTTTAAAAAGTAATGTCTAGTCTACAACCCCAGAAATTCTGATTCCTTTTGGTTGAACCCAGGCATTATCACATACACAAGTAACAGATAAAACAAATAATAATATTTTAGTACAAATATGTCCCAAATATTACATGGGACATATTGCATGATACATGCTTATTCTAAGAAATTATTCATTATTTATGTAAAATTTAAATTTAATTGGCTATTCTATATTTTTACTTGCTAAATCTGGCAACTCTACCTGTAACTCTAGTTTTAGCCAGGATTGGCTCTATTTATGTAGATCAGACAGATTGGACTGGGTTTACTGAATGTTTTCTGATTATATTTGCATCTTTTTAAAAGCATAGTTTCCCCATTTCTAGGCAGTTCAAGGATTCACTTTTTACCTGTTTCTAAAGAACTATTAAATATCTATTATTTTCATATTCTATTGTATTTCATATAATTTATTTATAATATATTAGGCTTCATTTGATTCATCCAATGTAACCCTTTTGAGAGTATCTACTTCCTTTTTAATATTCCCTATTGTTTTGTATTCCTTTGTGCATTTACTAGAATTTCCACTGGGGGAAAGTGGAGAGATAAATAAAACAGATGATGGTAATTGTTCAAAGCTGGATGATGAGCACACAAGGGTTCACTGTACAATTCATTCTAATTTATGTAATGGAAACTTTTTAAAAAGGATTTTGTTTTATTTTCTTATGTAATCTCTACCCCTAATGTGGGGCTCGAACTCATGACCCCAAGATCAAAAGTCACATGTTCCACTGACTGAGCCAGCCAGGTGCCCATATGTAATTGAAGCTTTTGAAACAATTTTTAAATAAATTTTTAAAAACCACAGTTAATAAATGAAATAGACACTTCAGACAGGGTTTCAGACAGGGTTCAGTATTCCAAATAGCAAAGTAATACTAATTCATGATATATCAATAACCCAAAAAAACAAAAGAGAGAAAGAAAGAAAGAAGTCTCTCTCTTTCACACTTGTCTGCAGCCAAGTTCTCCTTATAGACAACCCACCGATGTCAAATCCTTGTGTCTCTTTCCAGGAGGATCTTCTATACATATGCCAGTATATATACACATATATTTTACAAAATGCTAATTTAATCTGTCTACTGATCTTAGTTTTTATTTTTAAAAATTTTAAATTTATTTTGAGACAGAGTTATAATTAAATTAGGAATTAAAACTTAGAATTTTTAACAAATGTTTATTTATTCTGAGGGAGAGAACAGGGGAGGGGCAGAGAGAGAGAGAGAGAGAGAGAGAGAGAGAATCCTAAGCAGGCTCTACACTGCCAGCACAGAGCCCAAAGCAGGGCCTGAAAACCCACAAACCGTGAGATCATGACTGGAGCCTAAATCAAGAGTCAAATGCTTAACCAACTAAGCCACCCAGGCATGCCATTGCTCTTAGTTTTAAAAATCTTTCCATATAAAGCTATCTTATTATTTACCACCTGCTATTTCATTGTATGAATCATACTGGCATTTACTTAAGCAATGTCCTGTTTTGGGATTCAGTGAGTTGTTTTTTTTATTAATTCCTGGTTATTATACAATGTTGCGATGCATATTCTTTTACAACCATCACTTCACACATGCTCAACTATTAGTATATTTCTTTAAAATAAATTCTTTTTAAAATTTTTAAAAATTTATTTTGAGAGAGAGAGCACACACACACACACACACACACACACACACACACACATATATGAGAGCAGGGGAGGGGACGAGAGCGAGAGAGACAGAATCCCAAGCAGAATCCACTGACAGTGCAAGATCTCACAAACCATGAGATTGTGACCTGAGTGGAAACCAAGAATTGAACACTTAACCAACTGAGCCACCCAGGTGTCCCTAAAACAAATTTCTAAACTGGAATTGTTAGGTCAGTATTTTTAAAAATTATAGCATAAAATTGTCACATTACTCTTACCAATTTATATCACATTAGCAATATGTCTGAGCTCAAATTACTCTCAAAAGCAAAGACTGAGACAATAGTTTCTGCACAGGTAATTAGTTTGGGAGATGATCCAAAGGACCAGGAAAAGTGAGAGAGAGAAAAGCCAATCCAGGATGCGTTATTGAGATAGCCACTGTGAGCAACTGAGGTTTCAGCCAGCCAGAACATTAAACAAGGGTGTAGGATGCCTCTTGTACTTGTTCACCCAAGGATCAAATGAGATAAACGTTTGTTTCTCATCACTCATTGGTTGAAGGTTGACTCAGAAGTGTTAAGTCCCATACTTCTGGGTAAACCTGCATCTTTAAGGACCAGAGTCCCTTAATAAGACATCAGAAAAGCCTTAGGAAAGAAAGCAAAAGACTTAAATGCATGCTTGAGGCAGGACCCTGTCCTCAGAAATGAGTCTAAGGTCACAGAAGATTTTGTTTATGGCAGCAACAGGCAGCATCAGGGGTTAAGTTTAGAGCACATGAGGGAAGGTACAAGTAAGTATGTGAAAGACCACAAATGAGAACACCTGGTGAATTGCATCCTTGCTAGCACACTGTGGCATTAAACTTTGTAACCATTTCCAATCAATGGATGAAAAAAGTTTATCTCAAAGGAGTTGTGTTTTGAATTTGTTTGAACCATATGTTTGAAACATCTGCATGTATTTTCATTTCTGTGAAATGTCCCTTGTACATTTTTCTATTTGTTTTGAGGGCTTTTCTCAATTTGCAGGAATTACTTCTATGAATAGAAATTAGCCCTTATTTGTGACATTAATAGATATTTTGCCTTTTGATTTTGTTCATGGTGGTCTTGCAATACAATTTTTAAAAATTTGTTTATAAAAAATATTTCATCTTTTATCACTTTAGTATTGTCATGCTTATAAAATCTTTCCCCACTTGGAGATTATTTTTAAAAATTCATCCGTTTAGTGGATCAGTCAGTTGAGCATCCGACTTCAGCTCAGGTCATGATCTCTAGTGGCTCATGATTTTGAGCCCCAGATCAGGCCCATGTTGTCAGCCTGTCAGCACAGAGCCCGATTTGGATCCTCTGTCTCCCTCTCTCTTTGCCCCTCCCCCACGTGCACCCTCTCCCTCTCTCTCTCTCAAAAAAAAAAAAAAAAAAGATAAATAAGACATTAAAAAAAATTTTTAAGAAAAAAATTGATCCATTTATAACAGAGATTATATTCTCTTTAGACAAAGAACCCTGTGTTTTAGTTGGTCACACACATCCTTGCAACTGGTTTTGACCATATGATTTTTTTTTTTTTTTTTTTTTTTTGCCAGTGATATATAAATGGACATGTTAGGTGGGACTTGTGGGAAACCTTTAAAAGACTTCCCTTCCTTCCTGTTCCTGAAATGGCTGGCGATCTAACAGCCATATTTAATTATGGGAGACCTTGACAATGAGTAAGTCTCATGCTGGGGATCACTGAGTAGAAGATATGATCCTAGGTCCCTAATGTCATAGTAAGGCTACCCTATCAGCTGGGACTCTCTATCTCCAGACTTCTTTTTATGAGAGAGATAGAACTTCCATCATTTTTATTCTAAAAATATATTGCAGTTTTTTAAAAAATATAACCTAAACTAATCCAAACTGCTATATCACTTATTACTTTTAATAGTATTATTATCTTTCTCTCCCATTTCCCCTTTCCATTGTATTATTAATGCACATTTCCAAGTCTTTAATAAATCTAAGACCCACACCTAAAGTCTCCATGTCTGCCACTTGGGGAGTTAGACTTCTATCAATGTGTGCAGAGAACCAGGACAATGACATGTGGGCTCCTTTTGAGGAGAATGGAAGACAAAATCTTACATGTTCTGCTGTGGTCTTAGGGTCGCTCTGAAGACTGAAGAGTAGAAGTCTAGAAGAAAGGCAGTTGGCCCACTGTGCTCCACTGTTTCTAAGCTCCTGATTCAGCAAACCTCTCGGGACACAGACCTAATGCATCCTCCTACTGAAACGTCAAGTCTGCATTTATTATGGTAATTATCTATTGCACAAATATATGGACTGAATATTGATTCTGAGATCACACACTGTAATCTATCTAACATACCTACTGAGCCAAATAACACCATCAATTTTTCACACTGTTTTAAAGCCAAATTTGCTGCCTGGATATTTAAAGGCATCTTGTACCCTGGTAAATATTTGACACCTGCTCTTGTGCTGATCTCAGCCTATCAATATCCACGCTTGTGGCTCGATAGGCCCATGTGGTTCTTATGATTGCAAGACGCTCCCAGCAATACCCATAAGGAAACTCTGAGGGAAAAAGAGAAAGCTTTATAACTTACAGATCATGGAAGTTATGTGGCAGAGCTGGGGCCAACGGCAGGGTCGCGGTATACAGAGGGCAGGGGAGCATGGGCGCATGCGTAGGCCTGAGCACACGTGGGTCTGGGGTTCTGCTTTTATTGGTGGCAAGGTTCTCGTGGCCTCACTCGTAATTTAAAACATACGAGTGAGAATTTAAAGCACGGGGAGAGGGATTCCTGGGCGGTTAGTTGGTTAAGCATGGGACTTCATTTCAGGTCATTATCTCACAGCTCGTTGAGTTCAAATCCCGTGTAGGGCTCTGTGCAGACAGACAGCTCAGGGACTGGAGCCTGCTTCAGATTCCGTGTTCTCCCTCTCTCTTTGCCCCTCCCCCAATCGTGCTCTGTTTCCCTCTGTCTCTCAAAAGTAAACGTTAAAATAAAAAATAAAATGTGGGGAGAGAAAAAACAAGCTACCAGAAAGGCCAGGTATGGAAATTAACAAAGACGGGGAGTGGGGGGCAGCTCTTTTTCCAGTCTCTCAGCTGGCACTGCCACTTGAAATAGTCATCTTCGAGGTGGGTGCCTGTTAAAGTGAATGCCTCAATAATCAAAACTTAAGTCAGGCAATTGCATTACAAAAAGAAAAGCCAATTATCACTTAGCTTACAGTACAACCCTGTCAGATCAATTAAATCATAATCTTCTGATAGAAAAAGTGTACAACTGTTTGGTAATCAAAGACATACAAATTAAACCATAGTGGTTTGCTTATCTTATTTTCGAAGCTGAAAATGACTCATAATATCCGTTAAGCAAGGTGTAGAAATTCTTATAAACTAACTGTAGGAGTATACTGCATTTCCAGGGGCCAATTTTGTAATGTGTATAAAAGGTTTAATGTGCATATTGTTTTACTTAGTAATTCTACTTTTGGAACCTATCTTGCAGGAATACTGGACTAATGTGCCAAACGTGGTAAAAGAGTGTTCATTGTAGTGCTGTTTACAGTGGTAAAAATATATAAAACCTTTAATATCAATGAACAGGGACCGGTTAAGTAAATTATATAACCATGTCAGGAAATATGTGTAAATGATTTAAAAGATTTATCGGGGTGCCTGGGTGGCTCAGTCGGTTGGGCATCCGACTTCAGCTCAGGTCATGATCTCCAGGTCCGTGAGTTCAAGCCCCACGTCCGGCTCTGTGCTGACTGCTCAGAGCCTGGAGCCTGTTTCAGATTCTGTGTCTCCCTCTCTCTCTGACCTTCCCCCATTCATGCTCTGTCTCTCTCTGTCTCAAAAAAAATGAATAAAAACGTTAAAAAATTTAAAAAAAAGATTTATATTTGTATGGGAAAAAGCAAGTGACAGAAAATACTAGTATGATCCTTTAAAATATATATATGTATTTACAGAAAAATGCATCTTTTCTTTCCTGATGCTCCCTTATATGCAAAGGGGACTCAGAGTCACACTCTTAGCTTTTCTACGCCCCTTGTTCACTCTGCCTCAGGGGATTGGAGTCACTTATGTGCTTGGCAATGTGGGAGAGAATAAACTATTAATTCTTGACTTGACTCTGCCCCTTTGCCTCTTGGAAATGAGCTACCCACTGTGAATACTGGTTCTCTTCTGCTCCTCAGTGCTATCCTTCCTGCCTGATGCTGGGATAGAAGCCCTGACTAGTATGGGGTTCAGTTAGTCCCTAAATTTGGCACTCAAACTAATTTGCCTCCTCTAACTCATCTGTATCATTAACAAAAGTAGCACTCTGGCTTTCTTAGGCCATTCATTTGTTTATCAATTTATTCATTACTCTGGGCAAGGAAAAAGGATGCTATTTATTGGGTCTTTCAAGCACCCAGTTATGTATGCAATGAAAAAGGCATGGAAGAGTAGCTTCCAAACTCTCCGTGGTACCTCTCTGTAGACACTTCACTTGCAGGGCACCTAGGTGGCTCAGCTGGTTAAGTGTCTGACTCTTGATTTCAGCTCAGGTCATGATCTCTCAGTTTGGAAGATTGAGCCCTTCATCAGGCTCCACGCTGAACAGCTCACAGCCTGCTTGTGATTTTCTCTCTCTCTTCCTTTCTCTCTCTGCCCCTGCCCCACTTGTGCACTCTCTGTCTCAAAGTAAATAAATAAACCCAAAAAACAAAACAAAACAAAACTTCCCTGGCTACTCTCCAAGGTCTGGGCTTCTGTATATTTTATTTTTAAGATATATATATGTGTGTATATATATATATATATATATATATATCTTAAAAATAAAAATATGATATATATAAGATATATATAAGATATATATAATATATATAATATATATAATATATATAGATATATATATAATATTATATATATGATATATATATCTTAAAAATATGTATATATATACATATATGTACACATATATATATGTAAAATTTTGTGTTATTTTTACTTTCTCTTTAAAAGAAATTAATATTGCTAGTTACATTTTGAATAAAAAGAGAAATAGCAATGACATATGACTATATAAAATAAATATGGCCTCCTTAAATTATACTACTTATGTCTATCAAGGATATCATGAAACAGGTACTATTATCCCCTCCTGGTGGTCTCTGGTTTTGCAGTTCCTGGTCATAGAAGAACGACTTTTCTTTGGTCATTTACTGACTGTGACCTTGAATGAAACATTTCCTTTGCTCGGTCTTCTTACTTGTTAAACAAGTTTCCTGTAGGCCCTAACTTTCTGAGATTCTATACACTGATGTTTAGTTTACACTTGAGGAATACCAGCGGTCAGCAAGCTTTTAAATTTGTCTCTAAATGTCTGAATCTCCAAACGTCCCACTGGCCCATAGCTGATGAGACCACAGTTGGCCACCTGACTGAAAGCAAGCCAATCAGTTTTTCTCTCCAAGAAGAATTTGTAATGGGTATTTAGAAAGAGAAGGCAGGTTTTTGTGGACCACTAGAACCAAGGATATATACATTTAGAAGCTATGGGAAAAGGAGAGAAAAACTCGTCTGCAGAGATAGGGAAGAATGAAGCAGATGGAGAAAGATAATTAGAGAAGATGACATTTTATTTTATTCCACTTCATTTTATTTTGAGAGAGAGAGCATGTGCATGGGAGAGTGGCAGAGGCAGAGAGAGAGAGAGAGAGAGAGAGAGAGAGAGAGAGAGAGAATCTTAAGCAGTCTCCGTGCTAATCTCAGAGCAGGACACTGGGCTCCATCCCACACCCTGGGATCATGACCTGAGATGAAATCAGGAGTCAGAAACTCAACCAACTGAGCCACCAGGTATCCCAAAAAAGATGACATTAAAAAAAACAAAAACAAAAACAGTTCTGGCTTTCTAACCTCTGGTCCCTTCTAGAGGCCCAGCTGCATTCCCATTCTTAGTTTCAGTGAGACAACCTGTGCCCTTATAAACTGTCCTTTCTAGCTTAATCTAGATGGGGTTGGCTTCTTGCAATCAAAAATCTGTTCTTGGGGCGCCTGGGTGGCGCAGTCGGTTGAGCGTCCGACTTCAGCCAGGTCACGATCTCGCGGTCCGTGAGTTCGAGCCCCGCGTCAGGCTCTGGGCTGATGGCTCAGAGCCTGGAGCCTGTTTCCGATTCTGTGTCTCCCTCTCTCTCTGCCCCTCCCCCGTTCATGCTCTGTCTCTCTCTGTCCCAAAAATAAATAAACGTTGAAAAAAAAATTAAAAAAAAAAATCTGTTCTACAATGCACATCTCTGCCAGCAGACTGGACCTGTCCCATGGCCCCTCTGCCCTATCATTCCAAATTTATGCAAAGAAAGTTACTGAATGCTCCTACGTTTCTGATGTAAGCTCGGCCTGCAGAAAACCACCTCTCCGTCCTACAGGCATTTCCAGGCTAGATCTAGCACTGTCTGTTCGAGCTCTTGCTCCCAAACATTGCACTACCCACCTACGTTCCAGAACCAGTCCACGAGACCTCCAACTGGGCTCTAAGCTAACTGTCCCATTTTGAAAGGTGTGAAAGGAAGACTGAAGCTTCCAGACTCCCTGGCTCCCAGAAAATTGGCCGTATGCCTGAGGAAGACAAAGAGCAAAGTGATCTGGAAAGCTCCTGCAGTTGAGAAGAAATGTGTATTTCATCTGGATAATGAATGCTGTTAGCCTTAGAGAATGGAATAAACCTAAGGACTCGGGAGTGTAATTCTTTCTTGAAAGGCCGATACATATCAATAATTTAGGGAGGAAGACCTTTCAAAGCTGTGATCCAGATGATTTTGTAACTGAGAGATTAACACATGAATGGCTACCCTGATTCCGTGGCTGTCTCAGAGTCATTATTGATAAACAATTTATTTTTCTTAAAATGAAATCTGTTCCGCAGATGTCTACTTCTCAGCTAGGATATAACAACCTTGAAGAAAATCACACTGCTTTCTGTGCAATATTCAACCAGATGATATTAACATAGCATGGGCCTAAGCAAGTGTTTGAACTGTCTTCCAGGCTCCCTCTTTCATACGTGCACCTCAATCTGTGACTGGATGAAGAAAAGTCTTGGGTGAAATGGAGCTCCCAAGAAATGATTTGGGGCAAGTAAATGAAAGCACATTTTCCTTACTTCTGTCTCTCTTGTGAATGTCTCTTCTGTTTTCATCATTTATCTATATAAACAGAGCCATAGTTTAGTGTTGAGTACTGAAACTGAGCATGTGTTCAGACAGAGGTCTGGGTTATTCTACTCTAGAGGGAGTCACATAAAGTTCATAAAGCCCTTCCAAATTTCCCCTTTGGGATACACTATAAAGCCCAGGTACTGAATTTATCATTGCACATGAGTGCCATTTTTTGTTTCTAGTCACAAAAATTTGGGTTAGCTTAAATGTCCATTAATAAAGGAAAAGGTGAATGCATTATGACCTTATCATCTGGCCATTATATGAAATTTGTACAGGAATTAAAAGAAGTGATTTAGAGTTAACTGGTGAAATCTCCATGTTACTGTAGGTTTAAAAAAAAAAGCTTCAGAGTAACAAGCATGGCTTATCTTTTTTTTTAATTTGAAAAGGAAAACAATTACACTTATGCATATGATATGCATATATCACATAAGTTTAACTTTCTTTTTTTTAAGATTTTTTAAATTTGTAAGTAATCTCTATACCCAATTACAACCCCAAGATCAAGAGTCACATGCTCTGCTGACAGAGCCAGGCAGGTGCCCCCCCATAAGTTTAATTTTCTACATTTACCTAACTGGTTATGGCAATAGGGTTGCTACATACCACTCTTAGGCACAACTTCTAAAGGAGAAGAGCACCATGCTCATTGACTAAAGTCCCCTTCCTAATTGTGAGTGTGTGTGTGTGTGTGTGTGTGTGGTGTGTGTTTGTGGGCATGCACACACATGCACGTGAGAAAAATGTGGAAAAACACACCTGAACATGTTGACATTAGATACTTGTGTGAGAGAGAATTGTTAAGATTCTAATTTATAAAGAACATGATTACTTTTATAATAAAAATCAAATGTCACATAAAATTAAATTAAGTTAGACTAGTGAAAGCTGACCTTAAAAATGGGAGCTATTTAATTAAGTCTCCTGCCTGTTTATGCCTCAGTTGAGCTCTGCTCTAAGACCAGCTGCTGGCTCAGTGGTTGAATTGTTCATGTTCTTTGAGGATTGATGATTCCCCAGTCACAGGATAATTGCATAACCTAACAAATTGCTGGGCTTTGTGTTTTTCACTACCTAATCTCCCTTATTTCTTTATGCAGACTAGACTCCATGCTATGGAAGTAAATCGAGCAGTCTCTTTCTCACAGGAACCTAAGCCTAGAGATAAACTCAGATTTTTTTTGAGGCAAAAAAACTTTTAAGATTTCATGTTTCAGCAGGCATTTCCCCATGGATCAACCCCATGGAGAAAATGGGAACCAACAAGGACTTTACCTAAGGATTCTGACAATAGGGTTGCTACTGATCACTCTTAGGTCCAACTTCCCAGGAAGAAGAGCACATTGATCCTTTGCTAAAGCCCCCTGCTTTATTAGAACAGAAAGGTCTCTGTGTGTGTATGTGTGTCTGCATAAAAATCAGAAAGGTATCTCAGGTTGCAAGTGTATGTCCTGCTAGTCAACAGTCAAGTGAATTCTGGGGTAAATTATGTGATCGGCTTTTTCTCCAAAAAGAGGAAACACAAACAAAAGTGATGAAAGAGGGTCAAGGACAGGCCAACTTGCCATTTATTTAGGAAAGCTCTTGGGGCTTTCAAATCCTAAGGAAGCTTATCTGTAGTTTTTTATGTGTTTGTTTTAGCATGCCTCTTGTTGTTTTGGTGACTCGAAAATCTAGATTTAATATTAGAATTGACTTAGTGTTTGGTCAACTACATTTGTGCTTTGAGTTCTGAATTTATAAAACATAAAATATACTAATATGACATCTTGCGACTTACTTAGAATCTGACTTTAGCCTAAAAGCCAACAGCAAAGGCTCTGAACACTCACTGGGGAACCTTATCCTTTAAAATTTGATGAATTGTAATTCTTCGAAAGCATGAATCCTGCATTCTCTCTATAAAACCCACATCAAGAAGTCTTAAGAGAGAGAAACTTGGTTTGTTCCTGAGTTGCCCATTCGCCAAAAGAAGTTGTGGAGGTAACTCTTCTCTTTCTCAAGTTGTTGTACTTAAGCTCATGTGGAATTTATTCATTTGAACATGCAAAGTGACTTCTAAACCCTTTGATCTCTGGCTTTCAGATCATTGACGTGGAACAGCTGTAAACAGAATGGTTGCTTGACCACTTAGAAACCTCATTATTCAGGATAGAAATAAGTAAAGAGTTAGGAAACTCACTTCACCTCTTTTCCTTCAGAGGTGAGCAAAAATATGAAGGAGTAAAAATATTTTTATTGCAAAGTTTATGTTTTATAATCTGTCACTCACATTTTAATCAATAGGAAAATTGTCCTGAGTATAACAGCTAAACTTCTGAAAAAGGGTGAGGAGATGGAAGAAAAGGATTATTAATAACAACTATCTAGTAGTGTGCCAGAAACTGTGCTAAAACCTTTTTGAGGTTATCTTGCTGTATCTTCCCCACAAATCTATAAGGTCTGTACTAAAGTTATTCCCATTTGACAGATGATGAAACAGAGGCTGAAAAACTGAGAGACATAGTGGTTTGCCCAAGGTTCCCCAGCTAACAAGTTATAGAGCTGTACTGGCTTGCTTGCTTTTTCTTTCTTTCTTTTTCTTTCTTCTTTCTTTCTTTCCTCTACTTCTTTCTTTCTCTTTTCTTTATGTTTTCCCAACTTTTTATTTATATTCGTTAGTTAAGATCTAGTGTAATGTCAGTTTCTCTTTCATTCTGTAAGTAGAGTCACCATACAAGGCAAACCGGGATTTAAGCCCAGCTTAAATCTTGTATCCCAATTATTAATGGTGTTCCCTTTCCATCTCAAAAATAGATTCAACAACAAATTATATGCTCATTCTGTTTCAATATTTTTCAATCTTGGTACTATTGACATTTGGGGCTGGAAAACTCTTCGCTGTGGGGGGCCGTCTTGTGCCTTATAGGGTGCTTAGCAGCATCTGTGGCCTCTGCCCATTGGATACCAGAAGAACTTCCACCCAAGTAGCAAAACCAAAAATGTCTCCAGATGTTGCCAAACGTCCCCTGAGAAGCAAAACTGCTCCCAGTTGAGAATAACTGCTCATAAAATTTAACTGCAAAAGGAAGATCTATTTGTTACGGAATATAGACTATGAACTGAACCTACTTCATACAGTGGCTACCATATGCCCTGCATGCATAAAATTTTATTTCCTGGGGGCATTATTTGCCCAACTGGAGAGAAGAGCAAAGGCTAAACACGTAATGAATAAGATGACTGGAAGGCTCCAGGGATAAAAAATTGGTTTGTTGCAATTCTTACTAGAGAAGACAGAAACAGTGTATTGGGAAGTGACCCCGAAGCCTCCTGACTGCCCTTTCTAGTAATACTGTAGAGTCTGAGTCTTGATTCCATTGAGCATTTTGCCTTAGTGATAAACAGAAAAGCCAGGGAGATAGCCAGAGAGCGATACTCTAAGAGTCATACTGCAAACTTCTTCAAAAATAACAGCTAATGATAATCAGCGTTCTATTTTCTCCTACTCTTATACTGAGAAATGACCACCATTTCTTTCATACCACCATTTTCCATTTATTAGCAATAACAGAATAAATACCAATAGCACCAATTAAAAATGAATCCACATGGCGTGTTTTATCCTTACAGCTGTAATAACTAGTAACTAACATGGACTGGAAAGCACTTCGCAAATGTAAAAAGTGCTGTACAGATACATCATAATTATCATCATTAATAAATTAGCCCGATTCTCCTAGTATTCAAAAGGCACGTAAGGTCAGATACATGGGTTTCAGTGGGGCAAAATGATCACAACCTACAATGTAGCAATGGTTCACATGTGTTGGCAACAAGTTTTACCCCATGCAATCCTGCAGAGCTGAAGTTACACACCCTTCAAAATATGGGAGAATGAAGCTAAAAGCAGACAGAACAGGCTTTTTTTTTTTTTTTTTGAGATTTAATGTTTTTGTTTTAATAACAGACTCCTACCTTTTATGATAACGTTTAAAAGATAATGTAATTAAACTTCTAAATTGTACATTTTAACAAAATTAAAATTTCTTATTTAAGGTGACAGTAAATTTTATTCTTCGCTATGAGCTGATATTCCAGATGTCATTATAATTTCAAAGCATTCTGTGACTTCAGAGAGGTCAGATTGGTAAATTTTGTGCTTGCATACCCTCAGGGAATAACCACGGTATTCATTCCAGAATTGTTACTAGAAAAAAACAGCTCTATCTATTCCCTTGCCAGCGGGAGTCTTGGCAAGAGACAGCTCTTGGCTGACCATAAATAAAATTCCTTGAATCACCAGTGTCTTGATTTAAGAAAGAAATTTTACTGTGTCTTTCATACACAAAAGCTGATTAACAATGGTTAAAAAAACACTACTCCACTTTTTCACAGGTGTACAAAAGGAAATATAATGGAATTACATTCAACAATAAAGCTTAAAGTTCACTCTAGGTATAGTTGCATTAACATTCACATACACAAGCACAGAGTAAGTATATTTCAGGAGTCTTATAATAGCATACAGCATACATATGGGAGATTGATTTCAGGTAACATCATAGGTGTCAGCAAGATTAGCAATTCAGAGTGTTCTAAAAAAGGAAAACTAAACCAAAGAGAAGGTGTGGGCTGGCACACCAAGACAAATCACAGAATTCGAGGATTGAAAAGTCAGCTCACTGTGTGTATGAGAAAACAATTATTTTTCTTCAATTTCGGGGTCTTGATATAGTTGGCTAGAGAAGGTACTGTGTATTCAAAGTGCACGTAATTGTTTCTTAGAAAAGAGACAGAGAAAGATCCTTTTATTTAGTAATTAATACATGCAAGAGGCAGCCCCAGAGTGACCTGAAAGAGTAAAGCTGTGATTGGCAGGTGGCCGGTATAATACAGATGTTTCAGGCAATTCTCTTAAAGCACTTCTGTAGCAGCAATGATCATTTAAATGGCTGTAGACTGGATTCTCTTTTGAGGAGTTGAGGGGGGACTCATCATATTTCTCTTTAAAGATTTATAGTCATAGATTTTCTCTTTTTTAAATAAATCTATCAAACAACAAACAGCATAAAGTGAGGTGTTGGGGTTTTCTTTCGCTTCTGCTTTTGCATATGTGTTGGAAAAGGATCTAGCCTTTTCATAAACATTGTGTGCAAAAGAATTTTTGATAAAGTGAGCACAAGGACGCACAGCAAACACATCAGATCTGCTTCTGGTGCCCTGGTTGGCCCCGTTCAACACTGAACTGTTGGCTTGTAGGTGTAATGCAGGTTTTAGGGATAATGACACCACAGCCAACAGACTTGAGGATGCCCAAAGCCTTGTCGGCAGGGGTGGTTTTGTCTGCGAGAGGGTGGCCACTGCCTCTTGAGTTGTAAGATTTAGAAAGTCTGGTCCCTTTTAGTTCACGTTCCCCCTGGATTGGCAACTCCCACTGTTTCTTTGCCTTTGTTTCCCAGCCCTCCTTGCATCAACTAGTCTCATCTGGCCCATCCCAGCCAATGTCTGGCACTCACACGCCCACGGTAACCACACAAACCCAGTGGCCACAGACACCCAAGCTGCTCAATCTCAAAACCTTTGAGCCTGCCCTGCAAGTGTCATCAAGACAGGATCCCCGGAGCACAGGGCAGAGAGTCCAACCTCTCACTGGCGGGGCTGGGAAGCTTCTCCTTTGCGGCGGAGGAGAAAGGAAACTTGGGTCTGCTTTTTAGGTTCTGAAAACAAGCCAGAGTGGAGAGAAAGAGTTAACACCAGACTTAGTAAAGCTTTTAAGACAAAACCTCTTAAATGTGATCTACACAGACACAGGGAACTTTCTGCAGATTTCTGAGGTCTGTAAGAGAGGGCTCATGGAGATAGGAGAAGGGAGTGGGGAGTTGCTACATGGGAGAGATTTGCCATTATTACAAAAACTGGCTAAGTGGCTTGTTTCCATGAGATGACCTCACTGGTCACTGTTGTCAGTCGTGCTGTTCCCTTTCTCTTTTTTTTCCTGGGTCTTGTTACCCTTCTTCTTTTTCTTCTTTTTCTTGGTCTCCTCCTTTTTGCCGAAGGTTATGAAGTCACTTTTGTCAATTTGGCTGTTAGTAGGCTCCTGCCGGATGGAGATGATTGCAGGAGATCCTGGGATAATGAATTTGTCTGGCAACTCACCGGGACCAGATTGTTTGGGGTTGCCTGGTCCGTATTTAAAGGTCCAGCTGTTGCTGTTGACACCAGCACCCACTGGAGGGGACACTTCTCCTGCCTCTGGTTCTGAAAGACAAAACATCCCAAGTCAGTAAGAGTCAACACACGCTTTCCAGGTCATGCTAGTGGGTAGAATACAGGGGAAGCTGCACAGACAACCCTGGCTCCCCCGCCCCCCAAGAAATCAGGGGTTATTTCTTTGAGCCTGAGGGCAAGGTCAGTGTTCGGAAACAATCAGGAAGGCAGATTTTCTCACCAGGGGTCTGGAAGTCTAATTTTCTAGGGACATATTTTTGGTTCTTTGTGCAGAATTTCCTAAAGAATGTGGTCGTGATTATTTTGCCTGGGAATGGGATGGAAAATGTACTGGGTTAAAGCAGAACAGGCAATAAAAGAACTAGGAATAAATTTAATCAAGGAGGTGAAAGACCTGTACTCTAAACTCTAACATGTTTATGGAAAAAACTGAAGAAATGACACAAATAAATGGGAAGATATTCTGTGCTCAGGGGTTGGAAGAATTAATATTACTATAGAGTCAATGCAATCCTTACCAAATTTCCAATGGTATTTTTCACAGAAATAGAAAATCTTAAAATTTGTACAGAACCACAAAAGACCCTAAATAGCCAAAGCAATCTTTAAAAAAATTTCTTGTAATGTTTATTCATTTTTGAGGGGGAGAGAGAGAGAGAGAGAGAGAGCGAGAGCACGAGTGGGGGAGGGGCAGAGAGAGAGAGAGGGAGACACAGAATCCGAAGCAGGCTCCAGGCTCTGAGCTGTCAGCACAGAGCCTGACGTGGGGCATGAACCCACTAATGGTGAGATCATGACCTGAGCCGAAGTCGGACACTCAAATGACTGAGCCACCCAGGCGCCCCAACAGCCAAAGCAATCTTGAGAAGGAAGAACAAAGCTGGAGACATCATGCTTTCTGATTTCAAGCTATATTACAAAGCTATAGTCATCAAACAGTATAGTATTGGCATAAAAACAGACACTTAGATCATTGAAACAGAATAGAGGACCCTGACATAAACCCATGCATATATGTCAATTAATTTACCACAGAGGAGGCAAGAATATACAGTGGGGAGGGGACATTCTCTTTAGGAAATGGTTTTGGGAAAACTGGACGTCTATGTGCAAAAGAATGAAACCGGACCCCTGTCTTACACCACGCACAGAAATAAACTCAAAATGGATTAAAGACTTGAACATAAGACCTGAAAGCATAAAACTCCTCAAAGAAATCATAGGCAGTAAGCTCCTTGACGTGAGTCTTTGTGAATCTGACACCAAAAGCAAAAGCGATAAAAGCAAAATAAACAAACTACACTACGTCAAACTAAAAAGCTGCTGCCCAACAAACTAAACCATCAACAAGATGAAAAGGTAACCTACTGCATGGGAGAAAATACTTGTAAATCATATATCTGATAAGTGGTTAATATCCAAAATATATAAAGAATTCATTCAACTCAACAGCAAAAGAATATACCCTCTGATTTTCAAAACAGGCAGAAGATTTGAATAGGCTTTTTTAAAAAGAAGACATACAGAGGGCCAAAAGGTACATGAAAAGTTGCCCAGTTATCACTAATCATCAGGGAGAGGCAAATCAAGACCACAGTGAGATATCATTTCCCACTTGTCAGAACGGCTATCGTCAAAAAGACAAGAAATAACAAGTGCTGGCGAGGACGTGGAGAACAGGCAACCTGTGAGCACTGCCGGTGGGAATGTAAACTGGTGCAGCCACTATGGAAAACAGTATGGAGATTCCTCAAAAAATTAAAAATAGAAATACCATACAATCTAGTAATTCTAGGTATTGATCCAAAGAAAATGAAAACACTAACTTGAAAAGATATGTGCACTCCTGTGTTCACTGTGGCGTTATTTACAATAGTCAAGATATGGAAACAACCTAGGTGTCCGTAGATGGAAGAATGGATAAAGAAAATGTGGCATGTATTGTAAAAATGAGTAAAGAAAACCTCATTTAATGGAGTCAGGATGGGCACCTGGCTGGCTTAATCCATGAGCATGTGACTCTCTCGATCTCTAGGTGGTGAGTTCAAGCTCTATGTTGCAAGTAGAGCTTACTTTAAAAAAAAAATAATGGAGTCAGGAAGCCTGGAAGGGGGATCTCTCGCACACATACCACTCCTGGAAGCCCGCACTACCAACAAGAAGAAGGAAGGTAACTCTTCTCTTGACAAAGATACTTTTCACACAGGGCTTTTATCACCTGCTTGCAAGACAAAAAAAGGACAATCTCTCCCTGCCCCAGCAACAACACAATAACCACCACCTGAAGCCAAAGAGAAACCACCACGGATCTCAGACTCTTGTTCTTTTTCAAAGAATTTTGATCAAAACAACCCTCCCCAATTTCCTCCTAAAACCTGGTAAGAGGTGACCTTTCCTTAGTCTCTTAGGACTTGCCTGTGGTTTACCACAATTTGTCCAAATTGCATTCCTCGGCTATTCCCTAATAAACTCATTTTGTTGGCAAAATAACTGGCGATTTTATTTATGTTTGACAATATATATAATGGACTATTATTCAGCCATAAGAAGAATGAAATCTTGCCATTTGCAACAACATGGATGAAATTTCAGGGCATTATTCTAAGCAACATAAGTCAGAAAGAGAAAGACAAATAATGTATGATCTCACTTATGTGTGGAATCTAAAAAACAACAGTAACAAAACCAAAAACAAAAAGCCAAGCTCATAGAGACAGAGAACCAATTAGTGGTAGCCAGCGGCAGGAAGGGGACAGGTATGTGTGAAATGGGTGAAGGTGGTCAGAAGGTACAAACTTCCAGTTATAAATAAGTAAGTCACTGGGATGTTAACATACAGCATGGTGATGATTGTTTCTGGGTTTGTTTGTTTGTTTTTAAAAAAGCATCTCTTTTCTTCCTTTCTCCTTTTCTTCCTTCCTTCCTTTCTTTTTTTAAAATTCTGTGCCAGGGCGCCTGGGTGGCGCAGTCGGTTAAGCGTCCGACTTCAGCCAGGTCACGATCTCACGGTCCGGGAGTTCGAGCCCCGCGTCAGGCTCTGGGCTGATGGCTCAGAGCCTGGAGCCTGTTTCCGATTCTGTGTCTCCCTCTCTCTCTGCCCCTCCCCTGTTCATGCTCTGTCTCTCTCTGTCCCAAAAATAAATAAACGTTGAAAAAAAAATTATATTAAAATTCTGTGCCGACAGTGTAGAGCCTGATGCGGGGCTCAAACTCATAAACCATGAGATGATAACCTGAGCCAAAGTTGGACGCTTAACTGACTGAGCCACCAAGGCACCCCAATTATTTTCTTTTTTTAAACTTATTTATTTATTTATTTTGAGAGAGAGCATGCGCAAACAGGGGAGGCACAGAGAGAGTGGGAGAGAAAATCCCAAGCAGGCTCCCCACTGAGAGTGCAGAGCCCAATGCAGGGCTTGAACTCACAGCCCTGAAACTATGACCTGAGCTGAGATCAAGAGTCAGACTCTTAATCACCTGGGTGATGATACTGCTTACTTGAAAGCTGCCAAGAGAGATCTGTAAGTTCTCATCACACATACATACACACAAACAAAATTCTTTTGTAACTATAGTGCAGATGTCAATTAGACTTAATGTGGTGATCATTTTATAATGTATACAACTATCAAATCATTATATTGTATACCTGAAACTAATATAATGTTATATGTCTATACCTCAGTAAAAAGAAAAAAAATATATTATTAAAGAAAATCTTTTTCATAAAAACAAACAAAGAACCAAAAGTCCTGAGGTTGTAAGAGCTATTATAAACAGGGCATTCCCTGGAACAATTAGTGCTGTTAATTAACTTTTTGTAGTCTTTCTACAATGAAAGAAGCCCTGGGCATTTGTTATTTTAATCACAAACTCAAATACTTGAATCTCATTTTGGGTAGACACTACTGTTTTCTCAAACCAGTTCTAAGGACCTCTGGGTCCCCTGAGTTCTCTGTTAGAATTTTTTAAATGGAGGTCTCAATAATGATGGTAACATAAAAGGCAGCTGTAGACATAAGTAGATTCTGTGGTACCTGGACAACACCCCCGTCCCCCGACTCCCCCAAACTAAGAACCGCCAAAGGATTTCAGAGCCTTTGTCTGCAATTATACTCAAAATACTTTAATTGTCTTCAGGTAATGGGCGAAAAACCTGAACCAGAGGTACATGATGGAAGAAGGTGGCAGGGGAGGCAGGGAGATAGGGGGAGGAAGAAGGAGGAGGTTGGGTGGGGGGGAAGGAAGCAGCAGCAGCTGCAGCATAAGCAGCAGCAAATTAGTGTGTGATTACAGAAAACTTTGGCTACAAATGTATTTTGACACCTACTTTGTCCAAAACAAAAGATGAATTAGTGGAACCAACTATTTGATCCTAATTGTATCACAATAACCTTGAGGCGTGATGGGATGAAGCAGAGAAGAGATGGAAAGATGTGTGGGTATAGAGGGATGCTACCTAGTATAGAAGAATGGAATCCTGTTGTAAATATAGTCCTGTTTGGGTAAAGCACTGGGAGCCAACCTTACTTTCCAAACCCAGCCCCCTCCCTCAGTGTGCTCAGAGTCTAGTTAAGACAGACACTCAAGCAATTATAAGGCAACCGGATAAATGCAATGACCAAGGTACACAAGAAGTGTTATGGGATTCCAGAGGAAAAAATTACTAATTATACTTGAGAAAGTCAAAGGAGATTCCAGAGGAGAGATGAAATTTGCCCTGGGTAGGGGGAAATTATGATGTATCCACAGGGGTTTTCAATGCAAGACCTCCCCAAGAATCTAGCTGGAAGACACATGATAAAGGATATGGATGACTTCTAGAAGAGTAGAGGTCAGATCTAGAGAGGAAGAGTAATGGTCTTTCTGTGTAAAGTAATCCCAGCGGCCACGACACTGAAACCATTTGACATCACAGTAGCATGCATGCATCTGACACTGCTCCTGGGGTGGAATCCTGAAAAATTCTGCAAGATAAACCATTTACATTTGATTGCAGTTTCAGATTCTCTACATCTGCCATTTCCATCTCCCGACCTTTCACTTACCTATCTCCTCTCATTTGGCATTCTTAGACACTACTTCTCTAACACTGCTCATGTCATGCTCACTAATCACGTTATTGCCAAAGCCAGTGGTCACATTTTAGTCTGCACTGTAGTGAACCTCTCAGGGGCATCTGTCCGCCGCTTTGGGAGACACTTGTTTTTATGAGTTCCTTATCAAACCATTCTCCTCTTTTGGCACTGTACCTTCTTCTTTCTCTTCACTCCTTTCAAGGTCTCAGCCATGTCCATCAGTATATGTACTGTCCAAATATGCTGATGAGATATAGATTTATATTTAGAGACTGTATCCCTCTGTGCTCCAATCTCATGTCTCCAAATGCCCATCCTATATCTATTCTTGAAAGTCTCATGGGACATCTCAAGCAGAAAGAACTCTTGATTCCTCTCATCTATTCCTTTCTAAATCTTTCCAGTCTCAATAAATGGCATTCCATTCACCTTAATGCTCAAGCCAGAAACTTCCATTTTTTTTCCCTATTCTCCATTCTCCACCTAACGTATATCAAGATCTGTCATTCCTGCCTCCTAAATATACCTTGACTTTGTCCTTTTCTCTCCATATGAACTGTCACTACCTTTTTTTCAGAGCACCATTACCTTGAATGTGAATTATAGCAACAGGCTCTTCCTTGTCCAGCCTGCTTTGACTTTTGCTTCTCTCTAGCCCTCCACCCAGGAGCCAGAGTCATCTTTACTCCTTAAGTTTTTCTCCCTTTTTTAAAAACTGAAATATAGCATACATACAGTAAAATTCTTTAAAAATAGAAAGCAGATTACATCACTCCTCTGCTTAAAATTATTCAGAGGCTTTCTACTGCCTTAACAAAATAATAAAAATCAAACTCCCTAACATGGTATATAAGGCCCTTCAATAATCTGATATTTTTTATTCTCCAATCTCATCTCCAAGACTCCCTCTCACCACTATCCTCTGGCCACACAGGCCTTCTTTTGGGTCCTCAGACTCCTCTTGGGATTGTTTTTGCCTCAAGGCCTGTAAGCACACAGTTTCCTTTTGCCTAGAATGATCTCCCCTCCATTCTTAGCAGGACTCCTCATTCTTCAAGTCTGTGCTCAAATGTAACCCCCTCACTGAGGTGTTCTATGACCCTCCCGGCCAAGCAGCAATGTCCTTCACCTCCATCTGTCACTGTAACATCCAGAGAGGCAGAAAAGGTATCTGCTTCATTCACCACTACCTAAGCAGAGTCTGGCACAATTCCTGGCCCATAACAGGGGTTTAAATAAATACTTGCTGGGTGGGTGGGTGAATTCAAGGACTGGTAGGAGAAGCAGCAGGCCCTCCGACAGATCCAACAGCCCTCCACTGACTGCACTCACTGCTGCTTGTCCCTAAAGACAGTGAAGTGATGTGTGTAAAGTGCTAAGCCTAATCGCCAGCACAACATAAGAGCCCAATAAATTGAACCACATATGGGCAACTATATATGGCACAGCTCTTGGGGCTAGGAAGGCAGGTTAAGAATATATTGCAAATTTAGCTCAAGTACCAGCAGGCAGTAGGGAAAAGAAGCAAGGAACTTTCATCTCTCCCCTAAATCTCTTTCCCTACAACATGCTTCCCCTGGCAGAGTGAACTTTACAGCTCTGTGGACACGGGGGCCACGGATGCTTTTTCTCTGAGACTAAGACTAATTTCTTTAGCCATCGGAGATAAATCTGCAACTGAGCTCAGCCAGAATCTGCCTGTTTACCTTTAACATACAGACCCCGTCCTTGAGAGATGGAGACAAAAGCAAGGCAGGTGTTTAAAAGCCGGGATTTGTCATCTAGGAAAACTGGGTTTCAATACCACTCTGGGGTCTCTCACATAGCCCAGGATGGAAATTTTTCCCAACCACAGCCAGGACTCTGCATGAGGCCTCAGGACTGTCATCTGGAGATGCAGAGCTCAGAGATGTCTTTATCTTGCAGAATTAAAGGACATTAAAGGCTAGGTCTGTTGGACAAGGGAGCCCCTCACAGCAGGACTGCTAAGAGTTAATGAGTTTCTTTTACATGTCACTGAGCTTCTCGGCCTTTGCGGGGAGTCTCGGTTGGTCTGACTCAGCCTTAACTCCAAGAGGTGATCAGAGATCCATTCCAGTGCATCTTCCTCATATCCAGCTTCTGCAGAGCAGAAGGAAATCTGGTTTCTAGAGTCCCTTACGACGATTGTGACTAACCTGTTCTGGTTCATGTGTAAGCAAACATCTCTGAGGGCTCATTCAGGTGAAATAAGAGCTTCAGAATCTGACGAACAACACTTACTGACCTCCTAATCTTGAGTCCCTCTTGACCAAGAGCACTAAAGCCCCTTGGCCATATTCACCTATAAAATGCTCTGACTTTGGGGGCAGGATCAAGGAAATACTCCCCTTTAAAGAAGATGAGAAAGGAAGAGACACCAGGGCCAGTACCAGCAAATAGTCAATCCAGGGAATGTTTCCTCTTTTCCTTTTCCCCCTCCTGTGACTTCCCACAAGTCCCTCCCCTCTGGTCCTAGGGAACCTAGCTCACTGGCAAGGCCAAGACTGGCATGAAGTCAAGACTCCATGGGGGGGAGGGGCACCTGGGTGGCTCAGTCAATTTTCCGACTCCCGATTTTGCCTCAGGTCATGATCTCACAATTGGTGAGTTCAAGCACAGCATGGGGCTCTGCACTGACAGTGTGAAGCCTGCTTGGGATTCTCTCTGCCCATCCCCCAACCCCCAGCATCTCTCGCTCTCAAAATAAATAAAAAATAAATAAACTTTAAGACTCTATCAGAGCCTAGAAAGGGGATTTCAGGTATATACCAAGCAGGTGGGGGTCTGGATCCTTAGGCAGAGTCCTTCCCTGACATTCAGATTACAAGCCAATGGGATTTAAAAGCTTTAATAGAGGGGCACCTGGGTGGTTCAGTCGGTTAAACGTCTGACTTCAGCTCAGGTCATGATCTCACAGTTTGTGAGTTCAAGCCCCACATTGGGCTCTGTGCTGACAGCTCAGGGCCTGGAGCCTGCTTTGGATTCTGCGTCTCCCTCTCTCTCTGCCCCTCCACCACTAACACTCTGTCTCTCTCTCAAAAATAAATAAACATTAAAAAAATAAATAAATAAAAGCTTTAATAGAATATAATCATAATTACAGTAAATGGTTTTGCCTCCTCCCCTTTTTTTGGTATTGGCTGATTTCTCCACCACAGGTAGGAATACATTTAAAAGTCAGAACAGGGGCGCCTGGGTGGCTCAGTCGGTTAAGCGTCTGACTTCGGCTCAGGTCATGATCTCACGGTCCGTGAGTTCGAGCCCCATGTCGGGCTCTGTGCTGACACTTCAGAGCCTGGAGACTGTTTCAGATTCTGTGACCCTACCCCGTTCATGCTCTGTCTCTCTCTGTCTCAAAAAAAATAAATAAACGTTAAAAAAAAAAAAAAAAAGTCAGAACAACATACATATTTTTTAAAATGCATAAAGATCTCCAACTTAAAAAGTTGCCCTCTGGGGTAATTGGGTGGCTCAGTTGGTTAAGCATTTGACTTCAGATCAAGTCACGATGATCACCTTCCTGTCTATACCACAGGATCTAATGGTTTGTGAGTTCAAGCCCCGAATTGGGCTTTGGGTTCTGTACTGATAGCGCAGAACCTGCCTGGGATTCTCTCTCTTTGCCCCTCCCCCACTCACACTTTTTCTCTCTCTCTCAAAATAAATAAATAAACTTAAAAACAAAAAACAAAAAAACTGCTGGCAGCTTTTTCTGCCCACAGGTCCTGTCCCCATACTTTAATAAAATCACCTTTTTGCACCAAAAACAAAAACAAAAAACAACAACAGCAACAACAAAACCCCTGCCCTCTGAAGGTAGCTAGCCACTTCATTTAATCCTATAAAGCCACCTTAGACACTTCTCTTAGGCACTGCCCAGGGTCTTTTTTGGCAACATCCAACTTTACTGTTTTATAAAGGAACTGTGGCCAGAGTTTGGCCTCGGGGACTGGGAATGAGTGGGTTTGCCAAAGCACATAGTGGGGAAGGTCCTGAACAGAGTGCAGCAAATGCCAGCCTTGTGAACTCACCCCCAACCCTATTCTGAACCGCTCTGGGCAGTCAGCTGAGGCCAGAAGAGATTTTTCTGATTTACATTAATTTTCCCCAACAGAATAACACCAAGTCATTTTGACCAAGGATAGTACTTTGAGGAAAGCTCTTGGAGGGTCACAGGCTGGAGTATGCTGGGGGAGGGGGGGGAGGGGGGGCTCGAATTCTCTTTTCCTCTGTTCACCTTGCTTTTTGCTCTTCTAAACTTGAGAGCTTGCCCTGACCTCTATCATTCATAATACAAAGTCCTGGGCAATTTGCATAAGTACTTCTGAAACAGTTTTCTCATCCATAAAATGGAGATGATCACCTTGCTGTCTACACCACAGGATTCTGGATGTATTTAACACTTTCTGTACTCTTCCTATGTGCGTGGCACAGGCTAAGCAGACCTGTGTGCAATATAATTTCTGCTCCTCACAAGAACCAGACGAAGTAAATATTGCCAATATCCATGTCTGTTTTATAGGTATGTCTGTTTTATAAAAGAAGAGACTAAGGATCAATGATCTCCCAGTTACTTAGTGGAAGAGCCTAGGACAGGATGGAACCTAGGCAGTCTTAACTCCACCACATGCTGAGCTGTACCTGAAGGCCCTTTGAAAACCCTGAAGCATTATACAAATGTAGCGATTACTTTGGTAGATTTGTTTTGCCACCATTTGAGAGACAGAGATGCAGGCAGGAACCCCTAAGCTAGAATCAGCTGAAAGAAGAACAGAGGCTGGGGGCGGGGCATGGATGCAGCAGTGACAAGCTCAGGAAAATCACAGCCCATTCTGCAGGTTTCAGCCCTCCCCTTACCACCCCATTCATCCCTTTGTTGCCATCTTTGGGATTTAGTCCTAAGGTTAATAAAGAGCCTCCAGAAAACCCATCATTTTGATTAAAGCCCGGGCTATCTTTCCAGACAGCACTCTGGAGCCTGCCTACCGCCCACTCCGCTAGGTCAGTGCAGCCAGCAAAAGCTATTAAATGATTACAGCCATTTCCGGCCCAGCCAGACAGCTCCCTGGATTGCTCATTCTCTGGCTGGGGCTGCCGCTGCTACTTCTGGCTGCCCAGGGAAAAGTCACAGCACAGAAGGTTCTGCAGACTCTGGGTTTGCAGGTAAACATGCAGGCTTTCTGCGCAGGGACATCCCACTTCTCCCCCTTCCTTGACTCCTCTCCCCACCGGAGCCTGCCACTATAGCCTCAAGCAGCTCCGGTTTTGTTTGCACTGTCTTAAGCAACCATTTCATCTGTCTCTCTCGTGTGTGTGTGTGTGTGTGTGTGTGTGTGTGTGTGTGTGTGTATGTGTGTGTGTTTTAGCAGAACCTAGCAGATTGTAGAATCATACACGCTCAGTCTGACCAAAAGGCAAAAACCATCCGCCATCAAACCTGCTGAAAGACCTGGCTGTAAAGCATCCCTAGCTCTACCCCACCCCCATCCTACCATCTGTGGGGCTGTGGGCTGCCCGAACAAGCTCCGCCTCCTCTCGCTCACTCAGCCTTTATGAATTGGGCAATGTTAATCGGAGTAATTACAGCCCACAAAACACAGGAGAACTGCAGTCTGCAACCCAAATCCTGTTCAGGATCAGAGAGAGGGGGATAAAGCTCCAACCACCTGGGCTAGCATTTCCACCATTTCTCCACTACTTCCTAGGCCTTCAAAAGTCAGTGGAAAGAATTTTCTGAGGAAACAAGACAATGTAAAAATACACTGCATGTTCTCTGTTAGGACCTTAGGCTCTATAATCAGAATAGTAGGTTTAAATATGGCTACAGCGTATATATTATGTGATGTCTAGCAAATCATTTAGTATCTCAGTTTTCATGTGTAAAGGAGATAATAGCACTTCATAGGGTTTTTGCAGGATTAAATGTAATTATCCTTATGGAATATAAAACAGTGCATGACACAAAGTAAAAACTCATTACATTTTACTTGTTAGTAAGATCAGAGGAGCAGAAGATTCAGTCACTTAGGGAATACTGATAAATTGCTTATTAAAGGTCAAGCATTTTATGAAGCATTTTGCATTTGCATTTATATGTATATATATACAGACACACACATATATTCTCTATAATAAGTAATAATTATAAAAAATAATTGTTATAAAAAAGGATTTCCGGGGTGCCTGGGTGGCTCAGTGGAGCGTCTAACTCTTGATCTCAGCTCAGGTCTTGATCTCAGGGTTGTGGGTTCAAGCCCCACATTAGGCCCCGTGCTGGACAGGGAGCCTACTTTGAAAAAAAAAATTTTCCATTCTATAGGTAAGGAACTGAAGGCTTAATTACAGCAAGGTCTTTTGCCCTGAATTACACAGGGATTTGGTAATAAAACTGAAAAATTCTTTTGGCTCGGACTCACCAGCTCAATAATTGATTTATTATTATTTTATTTCTGTGAAGTCTTGGGGATGAGGGAGGAGACAGAGTTGAGCTCACTCACAGGCCTAGCAGTCTGACCCCTAGAGTGGCAGGGAGGGGATGATGTGAGTATGAAGCCAGGCAGGCTGGTCTGAATCCACTCCCCAGAGAGTGCCACTCCTGGGTGAACCGCCTGCTTGGGGGGTTGAGGGGGGCAGTGGCTGCGTGATCTGGAAGGAGATTTTGTGGCTATTTGTTGCCTCAGGCCACAGCTGGGCTAATTTTCAGTAATTTTGGAGCGGAAGAGATAAATACAGTGGCATATTTTTAAAGCCACAGCTCTTGCTTTGTGCCCAAAATAACTCTACCATTTCTAGGTTAAGAGTATAAAGACATCATGTGCTGTGAACACAGATTCAGAAACTGGAATGGCTGGTTTCAAATCTTCCAAGCTCTCTGCAGTAAGCCAAAAAAAAAAAAAAAAAAAATCAATAATATTTCTTTCCATGACCCCCTAACCTAGCAGGGCTCAAGCTGCATGGTTTTCTGTACCTTATTCCTGGTTGCTGGAGTCCAGGGAGGGCAATTTCCCCTTAGAGCCTTCTTACAATGCCCCCAGCCTCAGCCAAGCTGTTATAACCTAGGGCTAGCAGAATGCTGAAAATGAAGGTTTGGGGGACACAAACATTTGAGCTGCAATCTCAGCTTTATCACCTATTTGTTGTGTAACCTAGAGCAAGTCGCTTGGCCTCTCAGCCTGCATTCTTTCATATGTAAAACAGATAACAATATCTATCTAATGGAACTGTGAGCATTAAAAGGACATAGTACTCGTAAATCACATAGAACAATGCCTGGCACGCAGAAACCGAAATAGAGGATTGGTATTATTACAATGTAGTGTTCCTCTGAGGAACCTGACTCCCTGCCCACCCTACCCCCCAACAATTTATTCCTGGATGCAGTACTTCCAGGAACTCTCCTTTCCAGGGGCCCTCCTCCCATCTGGCTCTGCCACTCCCAGGGATCATTAAAGAAGTCTAGCTGTGAAGTTTTCCACCCTAGGACTGGTTGCTAGGTAGGGAGCCATTCTCTAGAGCCCTCTGAAGCAGGCAGGAAGGATGCACCGTAGTCACGGTGGGACCCCACTCTGGATGAAGTTGGAAAAGACTTGAGGGAGTGCCTGGGTAGCTCAGTCAGTTAAGCGTCCAACTGCAGCTCAGGTCATGATCTCATGGCAGAGGAGTTTGGGCCCCATGTCGGGCTTGGTGCTGACAGCTCAGAATCTGGAGCCTGATTCGGATTCTGTCTCCTTCTCTCTCTCTGCCCCTCCCCCACTCATGCTCTGTCTCTCTCTCTCTCTCTCCCTCAAAAATAAATAAACGTTAATTTTTTTTTATTATTATGTTTATTTTAAGAAAGAGACAGAGTGGGAGAGGGGCGGAGAGAGAGGGAGACAGAATCTGAAGCAGGCTCCAGGCTCTGAGCTATCAGCGCAGAGCCCAACATGGAGCTCGAACGCACGAGCATCAGATCATGACCTGAGCCCAAGTCAGATGCTCAACCGACTGAGCCACCCAGGTGCCCCTAAAAAACTTTTTTTTAAAAAGACAGGTTCAGGGGCGCCTGGGTGGCGCAGTCGGTTAAGCGTCCGACTTCAGCCAGGTCACGATCTCGCGGTCCGTGAGTTCGAGCCCCGCGTCAGGCTCTGGGCTGATGGCTCAGAGCCTGGAGCCTGTTTCCGATTCTGTGTCTCCCTCTCTCTCTGCCCCTCCCCCGTTCATGCTCTGTCTCTCTCTGTCCCAAAAATAAATAAACATTGAAAAAAAATTAAAAAAAAAAAAAAAAAAAGACAGGTTCAAATCGCAGCTCTGGCATTCTGCGTTCTACTATTTTCTACTACACTACTTGGGTGAAGCAGACTTGTGGTTTTTTCACAGGTAACATGGATTTGGTAGCCACCTCCAAGAGGCAACTAAATTTATTTATTATGTACAGTAAACTAGACATTGTGCTAGGAATTAGGAACAGAGATATGAATAATATTAGGGCAGGTACCCTGCCCTCCAAGAGTTAAAGTGAAGAAAAAGACAAATAAATGAATAAATACAATATTGTTTTAAGTGAAAGGGGATTTCAACTACCTCCACTGAGACCTCAGTCTGTACTTTCTAACTGATTGAGTTCTTCTTTCCAGCATATCTTTCCCAGCAGGCAAAGCCTTCCAGGACAGGAAGTGAAACTGCCCCTCAAGCATTAACTACTACTGCCCTGACTCCAGCAAGATTCTGCATGATTGACCCCAAGACAGTGATCGACCCAACCTTTACTGCCCAGCACTTGTACCCACCCACCTTTGCCCCACATTTTCCCTATATAAACCTGGAAGTCTTGTCAGCACTCTGGAGGCAGTCTTTGAGACACTGGCCCACTGTCTTCCTGGTGTCAGCCTCACTGAACTAAATTCCTGTCTTGTTTCACCACCACTCCTCTCCCTGCTTTTGGATTCTGTCAGTGGCGACCGGCTGAACCTGGTCTGTCTGGGATGCCCCAGAGCCACGTGCTCTTGCACCTCTGTGACCCAGTTACATAAGGAATAAACAAGACAGAGAAACTATGGCATAAAGATGGCATTAAACTCTCTAGAGAGTGTGTGCAGAGGTTAAGAGCACTAGCTCAGAAGTCAATGAGCCCTGTTTCAGATCTTGTTCCCCCCAATTAACTAGATAGATATGTGACCTTTCCTAACCCTAGGTGCCTCAGTTTCCTAAGCATTAAAATGGGGATAATAACAGGGGCGTCTGAGTAGCTCAGTCAATTAAGCGTCCCACTTTGGCTCAGGTCATGATCTCACAGTTCGTGGGTTCAGTCCAGTTCTGTGCTGACAGCTCAGACCCTGGAGCCTGCTTCAGATTCTGTGTCTCGCTCTCTATCTGCCCCTACCCCGCTCACACTCTGTCTCTTGCTCAAAAATAAAAATAAACATTTAAAAAAGACTCTTCTCTGGGGGTGGTTATACACAGTAAGAGATAGATAATACATGTAAAGTGCTTAGAACAGTACCTGGCTTACGTAAACAAAACATGGTTTAAGTGCTCAATACAGGTAAGCTATTACTATTATCATTCACAAATAAATTCTCTCATTATCTCTGCTCCAGGAATTCTCAAGCCTGAGGGCTAAGTCCCTTGGTGGGATGGCTAGCTTAAGTGATACATAGTACTGGCTAGGGGTGGGGTCAGAGGGAAGTGTGTAACAAATGCAGTCCAACCCTAGATAAGAGCATGCCGATTTGGTATGTTCATACCCTATAACCCAGTAATCCCACTTCTGGAAACATAAGATACATAAGATTTATGTATAAGAATATCCATTGCATGGTTTAAAAAACATAGATACCAACAGGAAGCTGGATAAATAAATAACAATATGGGCATACGGCACAATATGTCCTTATTAAAGAAAAATGAGGTGAGTCTATATGTACTGATTTGGAAAGATGTTTATTTAAAAAAAAAAAAGCTGTATACTAATACATATAACATCTCATTTTGCTTTTTGAAAACCTACTTCTTTTTTATTAAGCCAAAAACATTCAGGGGTGCCTGGCTGGCTCAAATGGTAGAGCATGCGACTCTTGAGTTTGAGCCCCACGTTGGGTGTAGAGATTACTCAAAAATAAAATCTTAAAAAAATTCATGTATCAATTATGTGATTAAAAGTTATTTTGGGGGTACCTGGGTGGCTCAGTCAGTTGAGCATCCGACTTTTGATTTTGGCTCAGGTGGTGATCCTGGGGTGATGGGAATGAGCCCTGATTCAGGCTTGGCTCTGAGCATGGAGCCTGCTTAAGATTCTCTCTCTCTGCCCCTTCCCCACTCATGTGTGTATGCTCTCTCCCTCTCTCTTTCAAATGAAAAAAAAAATTATTTTGAAAAATATTTGGAAGCCTAGAGTAAACTACGGACTTTGGGCAATAGTGCATGTCAATGTAGGTTCGTCGATTGTAACAAATGGACCACTCTGGTGCTGGATCTCAATAGTGGGTAAGGCTGTGCGGGTGTGGGGACAGGGCTACATAGGAACTCCTCTGTACCTTCTGCTCAGTTTTACCGTGAACCTAAAGCTGCTATAAAAAATAAAGTCTATTAACCTCAAAAAATATTTGGAAGATATACACAAAACTGTTAACAGTGGTTGCCTCACTGAAGGGGAGTGGGATTCAGGGACACTTGAATATTTTCATGCAAATGATGTTGTATTGTTTCATATCCATATCAACAATATAATTACATGTTATTTTATAATACAGTACTTTGAACTTTATATTTATAAAAAATCTGGGGGATACACACTAAACTATTGGTAGTGGTTACTTCGTGGGAGCGTGACCGGAGATAGAGGTAAGGTACTAATCATTTTATTTTGCTTTTGTACAGATTTAATTTGTCATAATCTTTGGCCTTTTACAGTTAAATCAGAGAGAGAGAGAGAGAAAGAGAGAGAGAGAGAGATTAAAAAGATGACTAGCCCAGCCACTACTTAATCAGCTGTAAATTCAAAAACTAGCTGAGACAAAACATCACTGTCCCAGATAGTCTGGACCCAGGACCAGCTACATGATTTGCAGGGCCCATAAAAAATTATTAAGTACTTTGAGATGGCAACAGCATAATATTAAACCAAGAGGCCCTTCTAAGTGCAAGGCCCCATGAAGCAGCCTTGTCTGGACCCAAGAGCCCAGTGCTGGGTCCCCGCTTCAGCACCACAGCTTGACAGGGACTCTTTCTAGAGTTTCCACACTGCCTGTCCACCTGTGAGAGATAATCATTTCACCCAACAGTAAAACTGCTTCCGGGTTGGTTGGGTTTTCAAACTTTTCATCGCTACCCTTCCCCCTCACTTTGTCGCAATCTGTGCTTCTTAAAATTTGGCAGCAATCCCAGGCTCTGTGTTGCTGTGTCACTTCTCAGCCTTGAGCAACCATTTCTAGACAAGCAGTGATCTCCCTGCACCGAGGGTATAAAATGGAGGTGCCGTCAGAACACTGCAGTAGAAGGAGGGCAAGAGAATGAGTGTCATCGGGGGGAAACCCACTCCACCACCACTATCCTCCCACTTTGCACTTCTATACCATTTCATTTAATTTAGCAAAACCATTTCTTTTTAATGTTTATTTATTTATTTTGAAAGAGAGAGTGAGAAAGCAGGCACAGGGGAGGGGCAGAGAGAGAGAGAGAGAGAGAGAGAGAGAGAGAGAGAGAATCCCAACAAGGCTCCACGTTCAGCATGGAGCCCAACACGGGGCTCAATCCCATGACCATGAGGTCATAACCTGAGCCCTGAGCTGAAATCAAGAGTCGGATGCTCAACCAACTGAGCCCCCCAGGTGTCCCTTAACAAAACCATTTTGAATCCTATTTACTGTGTGCCGGGCATTGTGCTAAGTGCCAGGAATATTAAATTGAGTAAATGATTATATTTTTGAATGCTTACCATGAGTTAAGCACTACACTAAGCATTCTGCATGTACTCTCATTTCATCCTTATAGCAGCTAACAGTCTTTCCTCTTTTGCACACTAATAAATCTGAGACACAATGACTGAGTGGTACAATAGGGACCCAAGGCACTGTGCAATGCTATGCTGCCTCCCTTAAGAAGCAAACCAAGGCAAAATTTAAACAAACATGGCCTTCACTCTCCACATTTTCTCAGATAAGATTAGATCAAGTCCACCAGAATTAGCTAAGAACATTTCCAAGGCCAGTGGTAAGATATTACATGCTCATGGACTGGAAGAACAAATATTGTTAAAATGTCCATAATACCCAAAGCAATCTACAGATTTAATGCAATCCCTATCAAAATACCAGCAGTATTCTTCACAGAACTAGAACAAGTAATCCTAAATTTGTATGGAACCACAAAAGACCCCAAATAGTCAAAGCAATCTTGAAAAAAAAAAAAACAAAAACAAAACTGGAGGTACCACCATCCCAGATTTTAAGATATACTACACAAAGATGCAGTAATCAAAACAGTATGGTACTGACACAAAAAGAGACACACAGATCAATGGAACAAAACAGAGAGCCCAGAAATAAACCCACCATTATACGGTTAATTAATCTTTGACAAAAGAGGCAAGAATATGCAATGGGGAAAAAGACCAGCTCCTTTCCAATGATGTTGGAAAAACCTGAAAGGAACATGCAAAAGAATGAAACTGGACCACTTTCTTACACCGCATATAAAAATAAACTCAAAATGGGGCGCCTGGGTGGCTCAGTCGGTTAAGCGTCTGACTTCAGCTCAGGTCACGATCTCGCGGTCCGTGAGTTCGAGCCTCGCATCGGCTCTGGGCTGATGCCTCAGAGCCTGGAGCCTGCTTCCGATTCTGAGTCTCCCTCTCTCTCTGCCCCTCCCCGTTCATGCTCTGTCTCTCTCTGTCTCAAAAATAAATAAACGTTAAAAAAAAAACAAAAACTCAAAATGGATTAAGAACCTAAATGGAGACCTGAAACCATAAAAATTCTAGAAGAGAGCACAGGTAGTAATTTTTCAGACATCAGCCATAGCAACATTTTTCTAGATCTGTCTCCTGAGACAAGGGGAACAAAAGCAAAAAAAAAAACTATTGGGACTACATCAAAATAAAAAACTTCTGCACAGCAAAGGAAACAACTAACAAAACTAAAAGGCAACCTACTGTATGGAAGAAGATATTTGCAAATGACATCTGATAGAGGGTTAGTATCCAAAATATATAAAGAATTTATACAACTCAACACCCCCCCAAAACAAATAATCCAATTAAAAAATGGGCAGAAGACATGAACAGACATTTCTCCAAAGAAGACATCCAGATAGCCAACAGACACATGAAAAGATGCTCAGCATCACTCATCATCAGGGAAATGCAAATCAAAACATAATGAGATATCATTTCATATCTGTCAGAACGGCTAAAATCAAAAACAACAAGAAATAACAAGTGTGGACAAGGATATGAGAAAAAGGAACCCTTGTGCACTGTTGGTAGGAATGCAAACTGGTGCAGCCACCATGGAAACAGTATGGAGATTCCTCAAAAAATTAAAAATAGAATTACAATTTGATCCAATAATTCTACCACTAGGTATTTACCCAAATAATACAAAACACTAATTCAAAAAGGCATATGTGTCCCTATGTTTACTGCAGTGTGATTTATAGTAGCCAAATTATGGAAGCAGCCCAAGTATCCAGTGATAGATGAACAGATAAAGAAGATGTAAAAAAATAAGATAAAAGAATATGTGGTATATATCTACAATGGAATATTACCCAGTCATAAAAAAAGAATGACAACTTGCCACGTGCAACAACATGGATGGATCTAGAAGGCATAATGCTACATGAAATAAGACAGTCATGGGGTGCCTGGGTGGCTTAGTCGGTTAAGTGTCTGACTTCAGCTCAGGTCATGATCTCGCAGCCCTTGAGTTCGAGCCCTGCATCAGGCTCTGTGCTGACAGCTCAGAGCCTAGAGCCTGCTTCAGATTCTGGGTCTCCCTCTCTCTCTGATCCTCCCCCGTTCATGCTCTGTCTCTGTCTCAAAAATAAATACACATTAAAAAAAAGAAATAAGACACAGAAAGAGTAATAACATGCTTCCACTCATATGTGGAATTTAAGAAACAAAACAAACGAAGAAAGAAAAAGAAACAAACCAAAAAACAGACTCTTAAAAATAGAGAACAAACTGATGGTTACCAAAGGGGAGGTAGGTAGGGGGATGGGATAAATAGGTGATGGGGATTAAGAGTACACTTATCATGATGCTGAATAATATATAGATTGCTGAATTATACAGACACCTGAAACTAATATAACACTGTATGTTAACTATATGCAATTTTCAAAGTTTCCAATTCTTGGTTTAAGTAGAAAAAAACCAGTAAAGTTGATAGATCATGAGCTTGTCTTGATATAGATTATTTTTGAAGATTCAGCAGAGGTAAGGGGGTTCAACAGAGCCTCCTTTCTTTCTTTAAAAATTTTTTTTATTTTTTCATTTTTGAAAGAGAGAAAGAGACAGTGAGAGTGGGGGAAGGGCAGAGAGAGGGAGAGAGAGGGAATTCCAAGCAAGCTCTGCACCATCATTGCAGAGCCCAACACGGGGCTCAAACTCAGGAACAGTGAGATCATGACCTGAGCCAAAATCAAGAGTCAGACACTTAGCCAAGTGAGCCACCCATGCACCCCTAGAGCCTCCTTTCTTAAAAACCAACCAACCAACAAACCAACCTGGTGGCTCACCACTGCCAACAAATGAAACTTCAAGTTCTTTAGCAGGATTTTGAAGGCTCTACAAAATCTAACCCCTGTCTTTCGGATCTCATTTCCCAACAGTTTTCGATCCCTTCCATCCATCAAGTGTACTTATTCTATTCACCAAGATTATGGACTTCTGATTTTTGGTGTTTTGTACATTGTCCAGAATTCTCTCCCAACATCCTACATACCAGCCTTCAATACCCAGTATTAAATGTCACAATCTCTGAGATGGTCCCCAATTCGATGTTCTGGGCTCCCACAACATTCAGTATTCATGGTTACTGAGTGAGGGTCTGCGCCCTCTCAGGAAAGGGGGGCCAGCTTACCACATTTACATGGAGTTTGTACTGATTACAATATAGATAGACGACTCTGGATCCCACTCTGGACTGACATGCTCTGGTGGTTTGTCCCAGCTTCCTTCCCCCTCATTGGCCCTACCTGTGCATGGTGCTATTATGGTCCTTATCACAGGACACCGTAATATTTCCATCTTATTTCCTTACATTTCTATCATCCCCCACTAAATTCCGAGGACAGGACTGTGTTAATATTATTCTGGCATCACCTGGACTAGAGACTGACTTTAAGTAGGTGCTTAATGTTTGTTTAATGACTATATAAAAGGTTCCAAACAAATTCTATATTAAAGCCTACCCTTGGATAAAATACTCCAATACTTCACTTGTGTGTGTGTGTGTGTGTGTGTGTGTGTGTGTGGAGAGAGAGAGAGAGAGAGAGAGAGAGAGAGAGAGAGAGAGAGAGATTTAATGAATAAGGATTTTAGTCTTTTTCTTTTTTTTTTAGAAGATTTTTTTAACAGTTTACTTTTTTAATTTATTTATTTTTGATAGAGACAGAGAGAGAGAGAGTAAGCAGGGGAGGGGAAAAGAGAGAGGGAAACAAAATCCCAAGCAAGCCCCATGTGCTGTCAGCACAGAGTCCAACGTGGGGCTCAAACTCATAAACTGTGAGGGGCGCCTGGGTGGCGCAGTCGGTTAAGCGTCCGACTTCAGCCAGGTCACAATCTCGTGGTCCGTGAGTTCGAGCCCCGCCTCAGGCTCTGGGCTGATGGCTCAGAGCCTGGAGCCTGTTTCCGATTCTGTGTCTCCCTCTCTCTCTGCCCCTCCCCTGTTCATACTCTGTCTCTCTCTGTCCCAAAAATAAATAAACGTTGAAAAAAAAAAATAAAAAAAAACAAAAAACAAAAAAAAAACACAAAAACTCATGAACTGTGAGATCATGACCTGAACGGAAACCAAGGGTCAGACGCTTAACCTACTGAGTCACCCAGATGCCCCGAATGAATAAGGATTTTAAATGAGAATGCTGGTGGTGGTGATTGATGGTGGAATTCTAGGAACCTGCCTGTGAGGTGGGTTTTGTGAGCATCTTCCTAGTGCTCTTCAAATTACCCCCATTTAAAGGGTTAGAACGCAGGGTTGCAACCCTGAGTGAAAAGACAAAAGAAGTTAATGTATATCTCTAAATCCCTAGATTTAGAGACAGCTCATTCTTCCCAAAGAAATTTCCCCAAAGCAAATATTTAGAATCAATTTATACTTGGTTTAATAGGGGGAAACTGATGTGGCACTTCTGGTTGACTAAACACAACCCCGCTGACTGCAGACTGCAGGGACAACAGTTGGATTAACATCTTGGTGACACAAGGAGCCTATAGGGGATGTTGGCCTCCAAGAAGGTTCTGCCTTGGGTCAAATGCCTATTCACTGTCAGAGTCATGGGAGGTAATCTGGTCTCTAGTGAGAGCTGCTGAGGGTGCTGAGAGGCTCTAGACTTTGGAGGTGCCTAGCCTGTTAGGATCTCAAGGAGGTAGCTAGTATGAGAATAGGTCTGTACGCAAAATGCTCCTAAAAAAACCAAATCCTGCATTCTATGTATCCATAGACTTGGCCTGCAACCACTGTGACCCCTGCCCCTGCCGTAGGTAGGACATCACATTCGGGAAAAGCAAGTGAATGCTGTCTGAAGTATCTCCTCCCCCACACTGCCCACAACCCCCAACACACACATACACACCAATCAGGCTCTACTTTCTTCTTCAAGGCAGTCCCGGATATATGTTTTAATCTGCTTTCACCTAGACACAGATTCTAGATGCATACACAGAGCAGGCAATATGCATTGTCCCTATCTCCTGACATCACCCTGGGGACAGTGACTTTTCCACTGGCTATCATGTCATTTAATTGACTCTTTCCAGATTGTGGTGATCCAAGGAGTTCTGTCTTCTCCTGACTGCTTTCTAATTCTTGGGAAAATACTCTTAAGCCTGGGACAGAACAATATATCTTAGTCTTTAATATAACAATGTACCATCTACCTTCTGTCTCCACGTTTCCACCTCTGCCCACAGAAAAGAGACACCCAGCAACCAATACTTCCATCCTCGGGGAATGGGTTAGGAAGGGGGCTCTCACCTTTGGCTCCATTTCCATACTTACTCTTCCCAGGAAAGAAAAGTTGCTTGTCTAATTGGGGAGATTATCATAAGTCATTTTTCAAAGGGATCATTGTTTTTGATTAGGTTAAATTAGCACTAACAGATACTTTTTTCATGATATACCTCTCCTCTAACTCTTTTTCACTCTGCTCTAGCTCTGTTTGGTAATCAAACCAGGACAGTTCCCCCTCCTCACAAAGGCAGAGGTCTGCCATTCTTGATTTTCTTCCCTTGTATGTAGGAGGTGGAGGTCCTGTCATATTCTCCAGACCATCTTTACCAATTACAAGTCTGATTCTGAACTTTGGTCCCTCAGTTGGCTCCCTGCATCTATTCTTAATTATTTAAGACTTGGAGGGAAAGGAAGGTGATTAATTAGTCTCCACCAAAGTTCTGACAGTTAATAATAGCTTTCAAAGGCATTTAAAGTCTAGTCAACACTGACTACAACCTCTTCACGGTCCTAAGATGAACCTTATTTTACCTTTGCCTCTACTGAAGTTTACAACACACAGATGCACACAGCCAGCTCTGCAGATAATGGTCCCCCAAAGATGCTTATATCCTAATTCCTGGAACCAGTGAATATGTTATATGTTACATGACAAGAGGGACTTTGCAAATGTGATTAAACTGAGGATGCTAAGATAGCAAGATTATCCTGGATTATCCAGGTAGGCCCAATGTAATCACAAGAGTCCTTATAAGGCAAAGAGAGGGGGAGGAAAGTCAAGAGTCAGACAGAGATTTGCAGATGCTATTTTGTTGGCTTTGAAGATGAAGGCGCCAGGAGCCCAGAAATGCAGGCAGCCTCTAAAAGCTGGTAAAGGCAAGGGAAGAGATCCTCTCATAGAACCTCCAGAAGTAGTGAAGCCCTGCTGACATCTTGATTGTAGTGCAGTGAAACCCATTTTGGACTTCTGACTTCCAGAACCATGAGATAATAAAACTGTATTGGCTTAAACCACCTAGTATGTGGTAATTTGGTACAGCAGCCTTGGGAAATGAATACAGATTTTGGTACCTGAAAGTGGGGTTCTGCTGTTACAAATAACTAAGAATCTTGAAGTGGCTTTGGAACTGGGCAATGGTCAGAGATTGGAAGAATTCTGAGAAGCCTAGCTTCCATTGAACAGACTGCTAGCAGAAAAGTAGATACTAAGACTCTGCTAGAGAGGACTCCGAAAGAAGTGAGGAGCATGTTACAGAAAACATATCATCATCTTAGGGAATACCTAAATTGTCATGAACAGAATGTTAGTACAAATAGGGACATTAAAAGTGTTGTTAGTGACAGCTCTAATGCGAATGAGACACATACTATTGGAAACTGAAGGAAAGTGGATACTTGTTATATAGTAACAGGAATCCGCCTTGATTTTAGCCTAGTAAAACCTGTGACCTCCATAACTGTATGATAATAAATTTGCATTGCTTTAAGCCATGAAGTTTGTGGTAACTTGTTATAATAGTAATCAGAAACTAATACAGACCCTACAGTCAGCCTAGAACTCAGACAATGAATATTCCTCTCCAAGTTACCAAACTTTTCCCTTCAGCTGGCATATGGGACAAAGAATCAGTAGTGTGTTAATTAAGTGCACAGCACTCAGCAGCAGACAGACACAGGTTCAAATATTGCCTTTGCCATTGTATTCATTAATGAGTCAACAAATATTAAGCCCCACTATGTGCTAGACACCTTGCTTGACTGGGATAATAGGGAGCAAAAAAACACTGAATGTTTCCATTCCATATGAATATATGGAACTCACCTAATTCCTATGAGTCTCAAGTTCATTATCTAAAACATGGGAATAACAGTTTCTCTCTTGCTTAAGTATGCAATGCATGTAAAGTACTTACCACAGTTTCACTAAATAATAACTACTTTTAAGCCTTCCTTTCTCTTGTTCTAAAAGGCTATTTGTACAACAACAGGGAGCAACAGAACAGGATTTAAAGACTTTGAAGCTTCAACAACAAAGACCCTCTCATCAACACACATACTTCCTTGCTAATAGGTTTCTGTATTCCATGGCTCATCATCAAACACAGAACCAATCTCACAGGCTCAAAAGTGTCCACCTCAGGGCTGTTTACATACATGGTAATACTCTTTTCCGCCCAAAACTCTCTGACATGAAGCTTGGTGTGCGTCTAATGTAAATCATACATACAGACTGAGGCTTCTAGCCTTGCTACAGACCTTTGAGTCACCCTAGATGATTATGAGAACAGAGATGTGACACATGCATTTTTGGGTAAGATAGTATCTGTAGTTCAGAGTCAAAAAACATAAAAGAGAAGACTTGGGAAATGTCATCTTGCTACTCAGCTTGGCCCATGATACTGCCCAGAGCAACAACTCTGGACACTGGATTGGTCCAATGTTGGAAGGAAGCACAAACTGCCAGACTTTCTGGGACCATTAACAACAAACTTGTTTGTTCAGACTTTCTTCATTTTTAAAGTTTGTTTGTTGTTTATAACATTCACTGGCAGCTGTAATCTAGAGGCCCAGTACACTGTTTGGGACTCAGCAGTCAAGAGCCACACTCTAGTAACAATAAGCTTTTTATCATCCTTGTTTTCTTATAGATAAAAATTTCATTCCTAAAAGTTACTTTTTGTACCCCAACTTTCTAAAGTTACACCTGTGAGAATTACTTCTACAAAGCTCTCAATATCTTATTTCCATACTGGTACAAACATCCTTTTGTTTTTTAATTTTTTTTAATGTTTATTTATTTTTGAATGAGAGAGAGACAGAGAATGAGTGGGGGAAGAGCAGAGAGAGAGAGAGGGAGACACAGAAGCAGGTTCCAGGCTCTAAGCTGTCAGTACAGAGCCCAACGCAGGGCTCGAACTCACAAACTGTGATATTGTGACCTGAGTCAAAGTCAGACGCTCAACCAACTGAGCCACCCAGGTGCCCCACAAATATCCTTTTTTAAAAAGATTTATTGGGCGCCTGGGTGGCACAGTCGGTTAAGCGTCCGACTTCAGCCAGGTCACGATCTCGCGGTCCGTGAGTTCGAGCCCCGCGTCGGGCTCTGGGCTGATGGCTCAGAGCCTGGAGCCTGTTTCCGATTCTGTGTCTCCCTCTCTCTCTGCCCCTCCCCCGTTCATGCTCTGTCTCTCTCTGTCCCAAAAATAAATAAACGTTGAAAAAAAAAAAAAGATTTATTAAGTTTTTATTTTAATTCCAGTATAGCTCACATACAGTGTTATATGAGTTTCAAGGGTACTCCTTTTTTCCTTTATTTCTTTTGTTACTGCCATGCTCAGGACTGCCTTTTCCCATTCTTCACCTACCCACATCTCTGGCAGTAGACCATTCCAGGCAGGACTACTGCTGAGGAAACTCTTGGTCTCTTTGAGATGAGAGTAGAATGACATTGATCTCTGCTTCCTCTCTTTTTTTCGACTCTGGATAATAAACTCTAAGTGCAGAGGCAGAAGAGGCTCTTCTCCAGTCCACATGCTCAAGTCCAGGTCTCTTGGCAATGAACTCTCTAGTGACCCTTTCCTAGAGGCCCCAAGGCTGTAGCCAGTGCTTGACCTGAATATGTTTCTCCAGATTAGGCAATGACCTTCTCAATTCAAAGTTGACTGCCTCTGTGAAAATGAACTTTTCAAGTCCTTTCGGAATCTGGGCTGAGTTTCTCTGAAAACACTTGTCATTAAAGACCCTTGCTATTGCTGGGGACAGGCTCTTGTTTCTAGTTTACTAGAATCAGTGAGGCTTAAGGCAACGCTTGCTGGAACCGCAAAGCTTAAAGTAATTACAAGCCATTACTTCTCCTCTGCCCTCACTTCTGATTATAAGTAGGTCCTTCTTGTCCAAACACCTCTGAGGGAGGAGCTCCAAGCAATTCCAAACAATCCAAGACATCTTTCCCCCAGAATGAAGTGTAGACTCTCACCCTCCACTTCTACTTTGCCACAGAGCTCTCAGGCTACAGGTAGCTTGTGACTTCCTCCTCCCCCCTCCTTCCTTGGTCCTTTGAGACACTAGGGTCTTCCCAGTATAAACCTGAATTTCCCTTCTGATAAGGCACTTAAAAATTTAGCTACAAAGTATGGTGTGTAGACAAAACTAGAAGAGAAGGTAATTTGGAAACTCTCTCGTCCCATGCAAAACTCTTAAACAAAGAAGGATAAAAGTGTATTATTTTCCTAAGACATTATTCAAAAGTTGTTGCTCATGATGAAGTTTTCAGGGGCCAGACTGTATGCTCTAGTGACACGTTAAGTGGATCAATGATAACCTAAGGAACTGTAATGAGTATCCATTTCCTGACCCTGCATTAGCTGCTTCTCTGCATCTGTGGGATTTGAAGAAAACTATAGCCTAAGGGAACAGTTCTTGCTGCTCTTCTCTCCTCGCTCCACCCTATAAAATGTATGCCCAGGAGCATACAGTGGAGTGCACACAGGATTATATTTTCAGGAAGCACATGAACTCTGTTTCAAGGAAGAAATGTATTTATTATGTATCATGGTCCCAATTCTGACTGTATTCTGCCCGGGGCTAACCAATCCTGGGAGAAAGGGTGTAGAAAAAGGGAGAGAGGTGGGGGAAACACAGAGTGGAAGGAAAGAACTATCTCAGAATCCATTTAGTAAACAGAAATGTTTAATTTCAGAAAAACCAGGAAGTCTTCCATCTACTTTTTCATTTATATGACCATTAAAAATAGAAGGGACAGCGTGTTCTTCTAAGAAGGAGATGAAGGGGAATGAATGAAGCCAGTACAGACAAGTTTCATGGCTTCTCCTAGGTAGAGGATTCTAATTCGCCTTCCCACACTATCTTGCTCCCTCAGGCCGGGTCAGAACACACCACACAAGCTACACAGAGAACTCCAGCAGATGTGGTGACTCCAAACCCCAGAAAGTAACAGTGGATCTCACAAGGACTCACTCACGTTCCTCGGCTAGAGACCTCTAAGCCAGGCTGGCCCTCTGGCCCTGAGACGCAGGTGAGAATGGACAATGCTGAGGAAGGAGCTGCCCCACACACAGAGACCGCTGACCTCATTTTTTTCCCTAATAAGGATCTGTACACACCTCCCAGGACTGTCATCACCATGACAACAGCAGAAGTTGAGGGTGAGCAGGTTAGTGGAACAGCATGCTTTCTAAATTCTCAAACGAGGCCTGAGGCTGTCCTCACTCGTGAAGTGGAAAAATTCATGTTGGCAGTGCTCCTAAATGGATTCCAAAAAACTTAAAGATCATGCCTTCTTTCTGGGGAAGAATCAGAGATGGAGTCTGCATAAAGCCCCTTCACGCAAAGTTGATTTTGTCAGAGAGGTAGGAATCCGAAAACAAAAGCATGAATTCCCCCTCACTCCCCCTAAAACTAGGGCACATAAACTATGTCCACCTACCACAGAGTGAAGAGATACGGCAAACCAGGGCAAAAACAATCCCCCAAAGACACAAAAAAAACAGGCACTTTGAGAAAAATCTCTATAATAGAGCCTTCCCACAGAGACTACTCAGAACAACTCAGACCTAAATTCTGAATGTGAAAGATAGACTCCTACCTTGAAAAATCACTAAAACAGCTCCCATTTACTATAAACATTGTTCTCTAGGCTGTGTAATATGCTTGTATTATCTCATTTAATTCTTGTAACAACCTTATCAGGTGGACACTACTATTATCTCCATTTTACAGAGAAAGAAACTAGGAACCAGAAAAGTTAAATAGGGGACTCAGAACTGCTGAGTAACAGAGCTAGGATTCAAAGGAGGGTTACTCTGACCGAGAGCTTGAGCTCTTAGTGATGATCTCTCTGCTGCAAGAATCATAAGTAGATGCCTTCCTCGCATGATTTCTGAGCCTCCAAAGATATAAGACAACCTCAGGAACATGTACTCTTGATTCTAAACCAGTTCTTAAACTTTGGGGTATATCGGAAGCACATGGAGGGCTTGTTAAACACAGATTTCTGGGCTCCACTCCGAGAATTTCTGATTCGGTAGCAATTGTTAGTGTGTCTGCTCCAAGTATCGTACTTGGAGAACCACTGTCTGGTCCCTCAACACTGAGGTCCTCTAGGCCTCACTGCCTTAGTCACCTCATCTGCCTAAGTAATCTTTCACTGCTTAGTCCCAGATCCCCTGGGGTCTTCCTTGACAAACTATAGTGTTATGTTTGGCAGTGCTGTGTATTTTGGAATTCCCTGAGCTCTTCTGAAAATAGTATGTCCCTCTCCAGGAACAATTTACTGCTGCCTTAGGTAATGAAATGTAGAAAGAGGGGCCCCGGAAGGACCAGTAGGAGAGAGCAAAGCAGTCTGGTGCCCTGAAGCCAGACCAGCTGTCTCAAAGGCTCAGTCTTTTTACAACCTCTTGGGATTCCCTCTAGGAACTGATCACACAAGGGCACTCATTAAAACCTCTTGAGAACATTCACACTGAGAAAGTGAGAGTTGTAATTGTGAATGACTGGCCCTTTAATGCCCCTCCCCCCAAATACATTCCTCCCTCTGAAGAAGCTGTAACTGGATGCCAGGCTCTCCCTCCTCAGCCCATTTCTTTCTCTGCTCAGTCTCACAGGAAGCTGCTAAAGAAGAAGCCCTTAGGCCAGGTCTGCTCACACAGAGGTGAGGCTGGAGAAAGGGGCCAGTCATCAGGATTAACCAATTTAATGCCTGACTTGTTTATCCTGTAGGAAACATCACCTGGTGATGTCCCCATTGATCCTTTCAGATCCTTATGCTAGGTTTTTGTGGACTGTGAAGATAAATGAACAGTTTAGTGACAAAGCAAAAGAATTCATCAATGGAGGAAAAACAACTTTCAGGAAGACGTGTGAATGAGGATTAGTGCACAGCAGGTCTCTCTCTCTCTCTCTCTCTGCCCAGCTGCAGCTATTCTCTACTAACAGTGCAGGCGTATTTTGAGTCCTAAAACTGTCAAGTGTCAAAAGGTCAGAATGGCAGGGAGAGGGGCCTCCCTTTAACTTAGTATCACTGTGAGGAGGTATGTTGACATGCATGGCTAGGTCACCCATGGAGCACTGGGAAGATGGAAGGTCTGTACAGCTCAGTCCATGAGGACCGGGACTCGAATCAGGAGCCAGGCACAGTCCTGGACAGAAGGGATGAGACAGGAAGGGTTGGGAAACTTGGGAAGGAGAGTAATGGGACTCCTTCCCTATCTTCTGTGTGAAGAAGATGGGTTCCTAACATTCTTTTAAATCTGAAGGAGAGACCTGAAATAATCAGCAGACAGCTCCTAATGCATATTTGCCTAGGAATACACACCCACCAGCATCATCAACAAAAGGAGAATGTATCCAACCTTAGTTCCTGGCTCACTAGACCGGCCTGCAAACCCTCTGTGGGAACAAGAAAAGCCCTGAAGACAGGTGAGCAGGGCAAGGTTGTGGCTGCTTTCATAGCATCATATTTACCATTCCAGATGCTTCCTATCCTGCTATACTTGGCAGCCCAAAGCCACTTCTCCACTTCACCACTGGCATTGGGACTGCAGATTTGTCAATGAACTATTTTATGTTCTTCTCCTTGCCATCTGGCAATATTAACTCTAATGAATTGCTTTAGCTTGTGCATTTGTTTTTTGTTTTTTTTTTTTTTTTTTTTTTGACAAATGTGACTTTTAGTTGAATCATGCAACATTCACAAATAGCAAATGCTGGCTGATTAGAATCAATGAAAGCTCTTAGAATTGCCAGCAAAAATGGGCCCTTTGCTGCACATGTTATTCAGATAGCCTAATCATTTGAAAAGCACCTGATTATTTCTGGAAAGAATGTTTCACACACACACTTATGTCATCTGTAATGTATCTATGTACATATTTGAATTTGGACGGATTCTTGCAAGCCAGCCATGGGATGAATATAAGTGCTAGATACACTTGGATTTGGAGCTAGACACAAGGTTTGAATCCTACCTCTGCCACTTACAAAACTGCCTGAACCTGGGTATGTTTCTTACCCTCTTGGTGTCTCAAGTTTCTCACGTGTAATATAGATCTAATAAATCCCTTGCAAGACTGTCATGGGGAATAAATGAGATCACATATATAATGCGCTCGGCCCAGTGTCTGAGTTGATAATGGCTCAATAATTAGTAACTATTATCATCATTATGATGTTCTATTAATAGAGGATTATGATGGACACCATTTGCAGTCTCTGTAATCCTTCCTTTCTGAAAACTGCCACAGGGATGGACCTCCAAAGCCATATGTTTATTATATGACATTGCTTTAGTGATTGGGCAAGAATAAGGAAACTAAGGAAATACGAGTTTAAGCAATTTGTCTGTGCTCATCAGCCACTTGGCTCTTGATCCAACCTGGAAGATTCTCTTTCCTGAAAGTTTAGGTTAGGAATTAGTCCCCATTGGTCCTCTGAACTAAGACACTGTGAGATGTTCATGTCTGGAAATGTCCATGTCAAGGCAGTAAAAGTCAGTCTGCAGAGTGATACAGATCATCATATAGATGTGCAGAAAGAAGCAGATCTGACTTTAACCTGAAGTCAAAGAGAGTAGTGTCTTGGTTTTCATAACTTTCCACTTCCATGAGAAACTCCATTCCATCTATCTATGTATCTGTTTATGTGTCTATGTATCTCTCTTTTGCTTACCACTTTGAATGGGTTTCCATTGTCTTCAATTGAAAGATCTTTGCTAACAGTGTCATTTCTGTGCATAAGACCACCAGATCTTCTCTGTGTAGCTCAGACAGCCTAAGTATTTGAAAGAAGCTGGTTTGGGGCGCCTGGGTGGCTCGGTCAGTTAAGCATCCGACTCTTGGTTTTGGCTCAGGTCTTATCTCATGTTCACAAGTTCAAGCCCCATGTCAGGCTCTACGCTGACAACACAGAGCCTGCTTGGGATTCTCACTCTCCCTCTCTCTCTGGCCCTCCCCTACTCGCACTGTCTCGCTCTCTCTCTCAAAATAAATAAATGAACTTAAAAAAATAAAGAAAGATGCCTGGCTATTTTATAAAAGAGCTACACACACAGAGAGAGAGACACCCTTATCTGTTTTCAGTTCTTGAAGGACATTAAGTAGAAAACTAAAATAATCATGCATGTATGTAAGGATGTCATACATATAAGGAAAAGAAGAAAGACTAAAAAGAGAACCATTAATATTCCTGGTCTTAAAAACAAGCAGATCATCTGATTGCCTGCTAGAACCCACACAAGAAGAGAGTGACTTTGGGTCTTTACCTGGTGTTGCACTGGATACCGTTGGCCACTGCTGATCAGGCCCTCCTGGCCCAGCCCGTAGAATGCCAGCCTCCTCTAGGTGCACAGAGCTGAGTAAACACACAGACCCAAATCATGGTTAGACCATAAATGCCTCTCCAGATCTCCTGCCACCCTCAGAAAGTGCATACATCTCTGGAGGCAGGGCTATCACCAACACATTCTACTCATACTTGAACTGCAGCAATTCCTGCTGAGCGGGTACTTTGCATAAATTGCAAAAACAGTTGCCTACCTGCTGCTTGCTATACTATTCAGGCAATAAACATGTTTTATCTTTAAGACAATTTTGGTCATCATCAATGCCACATGGCATTCACTAAATCTAACAGGAAGCCCATCAGAGGGCTAATGCCATTTTAACATCTAAATGCTGAAGCAGAGGAGGAGAGCTTACTACCAGAAGCCCCAGGCCTCTCTTGCTGATTGTCTTGTTTCTGGGTTCTCTATAGCAAAGACGAAAACACAAAAAATTATTTGGTGGTAACTGTAGCATCATTCCCATTTAGCTACCCAATTCCTTCTTGACCTTATTTTCTGTTTTACTCTTTCTGTATCTTTTACTTGCAAACAACCCATCCTAGTACATTTCCTGGGACTTGAGGAAGCCTATCCTCACCACTCACAGATCCCAATTCAGAAGAAATCAATTCAGCATGAACTACTGCAGGTAGTGAGACATAAAGTGGGATACGCTTAGAGGCAAGTAGAGATAGAATATAAGCTATCCAAGGAGGCAGCACTCATAAATATTAATCGATGTATGTCTAATGCCAGCACATAGAAGACCCTCATGTATTTGTTAGATGGATGAAGGAAGGAACAAAGACTCTAAAAGCAAACATCATCCAAGAACATCCTCACCAGAATTAGAGGATTATTTTAAAACAGACATCGGTTCATCTTGCAAATTAAGTTACTGAGACAAAATTTATACTACTGTCCGAGGGGTTATATGAGGCAGCAGAGCAGACAATCTTGAACTATCGTGGGGGAAGCCCATCTATAAACTGAGTATCTTCTCACTCTGTGACTTTGAATAAAGTATCTAATCGAAATTCACTCATTACGCTCTGCCCTACTGTTATTCTTCCCTCCATCTATATCCTAGAATACTCTCTTTTTTCCAAATAGTAATATACTTTGTGTGTTCTTGGATTCTACCAGCAACTTATATGGGTTTAATCAGACTCATTCTGAAGATGTAACTACCTGGGAACCAGCTCAGCTCAAAGCAGAATTTCCAGATACCGTTATATGATGTCTGAGGCTGGAACTGCCAGGAAGCCAAGCATATGTGTAAAAAAGAAGTATTCTCTAAGTTTACAACTCTAATACCTGCTCAGTACACTGTGGGGAATAAATTACATTTAGCTTCCATTCTGATTACATTTCTTATCCTACTTATATCTCATAATATCTTAATCGAAACCTGAATAGGAGGATACTTGGCTTTCTTTTTCCCACTTGAAAATAGAATAAGGAAGTGATAATGTTTTGGTATTTTATTTTAAGTGCATTTTTTAAGGTACATCTCATGGTTTTGGTACTTTTCAAGTAAAGTACGGATTCAACTGGGAGCGAATAAGCTGGTATGATAAACCATGCTTTCTCCTCTTATATGGTTTTGCAATGATAGCTCAGGTGCAGGCTAAAGCATAAACTGGTCACTAACAAACAGAAAGAATCCCTCTGATACCTCGTATCCTGGCATCTGCATAAGTGTTTCTGGGCTAAAATTGTGACCCTGGTTCCAAAGTGACATCTCACTATGCCAGCTATGATCTGCAGCTCTTCACTGATTGCTTCTTGTTCAGACACAGCACCCATTATAATGATTTCTGCTCAACTTGTAATGCTTGAGAATGTGTTAATTTATTTTACTTTAACACATTTCTAAAGGGGCTTAAAACTAATTTTTCATTAACTTAACACATACTTTGTGAGCTCTGTCTTTAGAAAATCGATCCAGGTTTGGTAAAGATCTACTTAAGTGTTGCTCACATTTTGAGGAGCTTAAGTTTAGAGTATATTCCTTCTTTAAAACTAAATCCTGGGGCGCCTGGGTGGCGCAGTCGGTTAAACGTCCGACTTCAGCCAGGTCACGATCTCACGGTCCGTGAGTTCGAGCCCCGTGTCAGGCTCCGGGCTGATGGCTCAGAGCCTGGAGCCTGTTTCCGATTCTGTGTGTCCCTCTCTCTCTGCCCCTCCCCCATTCATGCTCTGTCTCTCTCTGTCTGAAAAATAAATAAACGTTGAAAAAAAAATTTATAAAAAATAAAACTAAATCCTTTTGGTGGGTGTTGATTGTTATGGTTTCTTGGTTTCCAAAGACACTCAAACATAAAGAATCTTTTATTTGGCCCCATGGTATTAAATCAGCTCTGGGAATAATGGTAGTTAATCAATTACTGTCACAGAGACAAAGTAGAGAAAGCAAAATTATATTAATCTGAGTCTTAGAGTAATGCTATTACTCTAGATTAATTTAAAACAAGCTAGATTGGGTCTCCAGATATTCAATAAAGGCCTTTCACATGGCTCCTCCTCTGAAGAGCCCATGCCATTGAGGGAAACAAAAGAGTAACAAGATGGAAAAGATACGGAGATTCTAATATGCGTAAACATGAACAAGAATAAGAGCTGATTACTGTGGTTGATAGGATATAAGAGGTGATGTGTGATAGCAAACCAAGGCAGACAACATGTACATATATTCCAGTACAAAAGCATCAGTGTTCATTATAATTTCCAAGGGAGGGACAGAAAGCATAGGTGGAGGAGGGATGAAAAGAAGTTGTCATTAATTCCTTATAGAAATTTTGATGAGAGAAAGTATACAGCAGTCTGTCTCTGTAATTTTGCATGAGACTCTTATTGCCAGCATTTGAGAAGCATTTGGCAGTATGTTCAATGTTTCAAGGAATAGACATGGAGACAAAGTTCCCCTGTGAAAGTATCTAAAGCTTCTAAACAGCAGTTTCCAGCCCCTACACACACAATTTGTCTGAGACATAAAAGTTAAAGTACTTCTCATTGAAAAAAAGGAAGGAAACACATACCTGTGCATTCCTGCTCTTAGGGAAGCAGAGTAACGCCAGTCTGGGTTGGGCTGTCGTGGCTGCAAAATCACAAAGGGAGGTTGTGTTAATAAGGCAAAACAGAGATCTCCCAGTGATTGATTAGTTGTTTCTTAAATATTTCCATGTATGTGAAAAAAAACATTAAAGGAGCCATTTTATGTGCAACTCTATGAGGATATCTGGATATATAGCGCTTCGTGAGAAAATTAGCTCATCAGGGTCCTTGCAAAGACTAAATATCATGAAAAACTAGACTTAATGATGCTGTGAGGACCAGCTGTGACTTCGCCTTGCTCAAAACAGGTCTACGTTCCTAAAGCAGCAACAGGGGGAGGGCAGTCTATTTTGAGACAGGGAAAGCTTTCATTGTTTTTGCCCTCAAATGCCTCATTAAGGGAACATCTCCAATTTGGTGTTCAAGCTAAAACAGGGTGCACAACTACACAAGTTCTGCTGGTCTGGCCGGACTGCAGAGGACTGCAATCTGCTGCTGGCTTTGCAGACTGCAGCATGTTTGACCCAGGATGGATGTGCCCAGTCATAACGCCAGTGACTGATAACTGCCTCTTCTGCTGACTGAAGAGGAATACTACAGAGAGGAAAATAAACCACTACGGGAGCTGGATCTTGTTTTGCTACATAATCCTTTTCATAAAACTGCACTCGCTCCCTGCTTTTCTGAGTGCTTTGCCTCCTCACTCAATTACTGTTCACCAAGCTCTGATTGTTTAACAGGGAGTAGCTGAAACCCAGGAAGAACCTGACTCACGCTGCACCACCTATGTATTAGAAAGATCTGTTGCCTTCTGTCTACAAACTGTCAATTCAAAGGGGAGTGGACAAAGAAGGAACATATAGGCCCCAGAAGACTGTTTGAGGAGTTATGGGCTGAAGAGAAGCCACTCAGGAATCACAGGAGACAAAATGGGGACGACTGTCACTATCTTGTATTTATTAGCAAAAAGTTTATTATAAAAAAAAACCTGTGTTAGGTCTTCCTTTAAATGTATTTTCATGGCCCTGTCACTGAATACTGAGGTCTATGTGAGCAGAAAGATGAAGAGGTGGAGGCTGTATTCTGTATTTTCCTCTGGATTATAATTATCATATTTCATAGACACAAAGCCACAGTAATACCAGTAAACTACTTCAAAATGTCAATAATTCTTGTCCATATCATTTTTATAGTTTACTCAAAGGATGCAGAGTATTTCATAAAGACACTTTTTCACAACACCTAGGAAAGAAGTGATCAGCATCTCAACTTTCAGACAGACTATGGGGTGGTTAGATGGTATTCAGAGAGTTAGCCTAAGTCAAGGCCCAGGAAAAGCTACAAGTCTAGAATACTTTTCCTCAAATGTCCCCACACACTAACTGCCCTCGCTCCTTTCAACTTTGCTGGCAAGATGTGAATATGCAAGCTGCTTTATCCTTGAAGCAGTTCTCAGAATACTACAGATACTCCATGTAAAGTAGCATGAAACTCTCTACAGAAGAAATGAAAGGGTTTCCCATTTTCTACTAGTTGTGTTGGAGGGAACCAAAAGAAACCATTTGCAAATCATTTTGTAAACCTGGAAATATGACTGAACTATTTGTATTAATCAAATCACCATCATCTCTTCCCTTACCATCAGCAGAACTAGTATCAACTGTGAGAACCTTTCTTCAGTAAAGACTTGGACACCTGTTAAGTAAATGTTGCCAATTTTTTTTTTTTTTTTTTTACGATTGGATAACATTCATGATGAAAACTGCTGCCACTTGATCTTTGGATTGAGAGCACCAACCTCATTTTGCTGAGAGGCACAATTCTAGTGGGACTGACCATGGAACTCAGTTCACTGAGTCACTTCCTCAACGACAATTTGTCATGCTGCTATTTTCTATGATAGTCCATCAACAACAAGGTGCCTCTCAGATTCATTTGCCAGAATCGTAGATATTAGATAACTTAGGGTAGTAAGATCAGGCAGGGAAAAGGTAAGGAAGAATACAGAATGTTTTAAGGATCCACACAATATTAGGCAATGAGATAAGCACTTTAAACATATTATTGCATTTATCTTAACACTTTTTTTGACCATAAATTCTATAAAAGGGATATATCTGTTTTGTCCATAAAACATATGAATATGCTCAGATATTCATAATACATAGCTATGTCCTCCGAGCTGAGCAGTGTTCAGGTATTTGGTAGGTTTTTAAAATGTTTCTGAACAAATTTATGATCATGCAAGGATAATATTAATGTATTTACATGTATAGAAATAAGAAATCTGAGCTTTAGAGAGATTAAATTACTTGCCTGATTTGGTGGATTTGTTGATCGTTACATTTAGGTCTCCCTAAACCAAAGTTTGTGTTTTAAATTAATTTACACAGAATGACATGTATATAGTTGACCCTTGAACCACATAGGTTTGAACTGCACAGGTCCACTTATATGTGGATTTTTTTCAATAAATACGATACAGTACTGTAAATGTATGTTCTCTTCCTTACGATTTTCTTTTTTTAAATGTTTATTTATTTATTTTGAGAGAGAAACAGAGAGTCTGAGTGGGGAGGGGGGCAGAGAGAAAGGGAGACACAGAATCTGAAGCAGGCTCCAGGTTCTGAGCTGTCAGCACAGAGCCTGACGTGGGGCTTGAACTCATGAATCAGGAGATTATGACCTGAACTGAAGTCAGACACTTAACTGACTGAGACATCCAGGCGTTCTATTTATGATTTTCTTAATAACATTTTCTTTCCTCTAAGGCTATTCTTATTTTATTTTAAGAATAAATTATATAGGGTGGTTCAGTCAGTTAAGTATGGGAGTCTTGGTTTTGGCTCAGGTCATGATCTCCCAGTTTGTGAGTTTGAGCCCCACGTCAGGGCCCTGCTTGGGATTTCTCTCTCCCTCTCTCTCGCTCCTCCCCAGCTTGCTGTCTCTTTCTCTCTCTCTCTTGCAAAAAATAAAATAAAATATAATAAAAGATTTTTTTTAAAGAATACAGTATATAATACATATAACATACAAAATATGTGATAACCAACTGTTTACATTCTCAGTAAGTCTTCTGGGCAACAGCTGGCTATTAGTAGTTAAGTTTTAAGGGAGCCAAAATTATAATCAGATTTTCAAGTCTGCATGGGTCTGGCACCCCTAATCCTCGTGTTGTTCAAGGGCCAACTGTACTTTAATTTTTTCTTTTACTTCTGAGTTTCACAGATATTGATTTACTTTTAAATGATACATAATTTGGGGCGCCTGGGTGGCGCAGTCGGTTAAGCGTCCGACTTCAGCCAGGTCACGATCTCGCGGTCCGTGAGTTCGAGCCCCACATCGGGCTCTGGGCTGATGGCTCAGAGCCTGGAGCCTGTTTCCGATTCTGTGTCTCCCTGTCTCTCTGCCCCTCCCCCGTTCATGCTCTGTCTCTCTCTGTCCCAAAAATAAATAAACGTTGAAAAAAAAAATTAAAAAAAAATAAATGATACATAATTTAAAATGATAAATGCACATGGGTTTCAACCAAACTTGATTAAAGTTGGAAAAATTCAAGTTTAAAGGTTGACTTCTGGTATCTCTGACATACTGGAGACATATAGTGAGGATCTGAACTAACTGTGATTGTTTAGTTCCCTAACACTTGGATGATACATTCCAGAACTATGCTTATTTTCTATTGGTGAAAAGCCCCAGTATGTCTGTCGTTTCAAAGCTTAGTCCTTCAGGACACTAATGGCCACAAAATTCCAGACGTGGAAAAAATGAATTAGGTAGTCCATATGGGTGATATAGCATCAATGACGAACAGGAACCCACTTAAGATTCTATCAAAATTGTAGCAAAGATTTAATTTATCCTGTAATGGTATTATTACCATGTTATTGTAATATTTATACCATAGAATATTTGAGCTACAGAAGGATGAATCACCTTTTCAAGAAAAATTTAGAACAAACTAGGTTTAAAATACCCTGTCTCCTTCAAAAAAAAAAAAAAAAAAAATCATTAGACCACTCCGGAAATGACACTCTGTCATGGAAATCCATGTTGAAGCTATCAGTAAATGGCCCTCTGAGACATGAAACTATAAGTAGCATCTCCTTTTCCTTTCTATTAGGACTCTATTAAGGATGTATCCATTGCAGATTTTTTTTCAGTGATACTGTGTCAACACTGATATAAACTATGATAGGCAGAACTCTAAAATGCCCTCCTAAGATCCTCACACTGTGGTGTACATGCCCTGCATAATTTCCAAGAATAAATATGATGGCTCTCACTCTGATTAGGTTATGTCATATGACACACTTGGCTTTAAGACAAGGAAACCATGAGGCACCTGGGTGGCTCAGTCAATTAGCGTCTGACTTTGGCTCAGGTTATGATCTTGAGGTTTGTGAGTTCGAGCCCCATGTAGGGATCTGTGCTGACAGCTCAGAGCCTGGAGCCTGCTTTGGATTCTGTGTCTCCCTCTCTCTCTGCCCCTTCCCCACTCACACTGTCTCTTTCTAACAAAAATAAATAAACATTAAAAAAAAAAAAAAGACAAGAAAACGATCTGGGCGGGACTGACCTAATCATGTGAGCTCCTTAAATCTGGGTCTAGAGATCAGAGACATAAACTGGAGAGATTTGAAGACATAAATTGGAGACAGATTCCATGTGAGAGAAGATTCTCCCCTGTTAGCTCTAAAGATGGAGGGGATGATGGGGCAAGGGCCTGAGCACAACCCCTAGGAGCTGAAAGTGACCTCCAGCTAACAGTATGTAAGTGGTCCAGAAAGAGCTAACTTCTGGGGGCGCCTGGGTGGCTCAGTCGGTTAAGCATCCAACTTTTGGTTTCGGTTTCAGCTCAGGTCACGATCTCACGGTTGGAGAGTCTGAGCCCCATGTGGGGCTCTGCACTGATGGTGCAGAGCCTGTTAGGAATTTCTCTCTCCTTTCTCTGCCCCCTCCCCAGCTTGCTCTCTCTCTCTCTCTTTCAAAAAATAAACAAACATTAAAAAAAATTTTTTTTAAAAAAGAACTAAATTCTGCCAACAGCCTGTATGAACTTGAAAGCATATTCTTTTCCAAAGCCCACAGAAGAGAACGCAGCCCAGCTGCCATATGGATTTCAGCCTTGTGAAAACCAGAGCAGAGAACCCACTCACATCCTGCAGGACTCTGAGACAATAACTGAGAGTTATTTTTAACCAGTAATTTGTGGTAATTTCTTACAAAGCAATAGCAAATGAATATATAAACTATTGGTCATTAAGGCAAAAAGAAGTATAACATTTAAAATAATCACTGTTATATATTAGTCTTCTAGTAAATCAAGTTGAAAAGATGGTAAATATGTGAATTCTAAGGGAAATACTTTCTTCTGAAGTCATTTGCAACCCCTAATCCATGAAGCAGGAAAGTAAAATAAACACAATATTAAAATATACCGAATGGGTTTCAGTACAACAGAAAATGCTAGGTTTGCTTAATTCTGGACACACAGCCTGCCAGCACAGCAGTTACCCTCTCTCTCACAGTTTCACTTCCCTGGAGCCCAGAGTTCTGACCCTGCAAGGCCAGAAAGGAACTGATGTTGTTTATGTGCCAAGGAACTAAAGTTTCTTCACTTTTGCAATGTCAGATATTTCTTTGCAGGTCAAGTTCAAATTCCTGAAAGAAAAAAATTTTAATTTTTAGGTGAGCAGATTTAAAATGCTGCTAAGGAATCCTCTTGCCCTTTGATTTTTTGAAATCATGATTATAGATTATAATGCTAAAAAATTATCATATGTATAAACTAAATTTACATTCATACTTAATATGCACAGAAAAATTGAGCTAGGTAAATTCCTAACAAAAGTCACATTCAAAGACACCTGTAAATCTCCATTAAATCCATCTAAACCACTGGGCTTGGTGATGGCAAATTTTCCTCAAATATTTGAAAACTGACATCATCCTAACCTCTCATTGAGAGCAAAAATTGGTGGAAAACCAAGGCAAGTATCCAGAATCGACTCTGCTATTCTGTCAAGCAGACAGCATGCCAATAGACGATTTATAATATGCCAGGCTGTGTCCCTGCAGAGTGTTTGGAGGTAGACCAGATGCCCATGTGACAGCTCACTCCTGGGTCAGAGGAAAGGGTAGGCCAATGACATTCAAGCTACAATAAATAGATTTCTTCATCAGTCAGAATATGTGCAAGATAAAGAGACCGAGAAGAGCTCAGCCATAATTCCATCTGGCTCAGCAGATCTGCAGAAAAAGGGAGGAAGGAGGTAATTTGAAGCAATTATTATATTATCAGATGAAAGAAAATAAACTTTTTCTCAGAAGAACAGTCCTATAACCGGTATGGAAATGGCAAGACAAAACAGCCCACCCACTCAAAAGTAACCACAAGAGGATGCAACACTGGAATGGAAGTTCACAAATAGAATTTCTCTACCTATTCTGACCACCATACTCTTTTTATAAATATAACACCATGTCACTTTGCACTAAGTGTAAATTCTGAAACAGGACACAGTCACCAGATAGAAAAGTCAGTCCTAGGGGAGATAAATTAGGAGCCACTAAAAGAAGAGTTAACTTTTTCAGATCACTGCGTCTGGAATGAGGGTGAATGTGCATACACAGTGGCAGAAATACTCAAGATTTGATGACTCCAAATTGTTTGAAAATAAATGAAAGCAAACTTATCTTATTTCTGCTAGTCTTTTGAGATTTCCACACCTTGAGCCACCTGGTCCCATGGAAGCACAGCTGGACAAGTCTGTCCAGAGCACTCAGAATGATTCATTAGCAGTCACAGGACCACAGACGCACAAAATCTACCTTAAGATTTGGTTTCCTTTCCTTGGAGATTCTGAAAGGGGTGCCAACCACATTCAGTATCGGGTTTTCAGAAATCTCCAAAGAGAAATTCTGCCCCATTGCCAAACAGTTACTTCAAAAACTTCACTGCACAAGTGAGTCATCCTATAAACTCACTGGGGGGTGAAATCTGTCAAAAGATTAGAGTCTGGTATTAAATGTTGTTTAATAAGCAACAAAAGACAAATCAGAAAAAGAACAGAGATAAAAGATCTTAACAGGCTATGCCAAAGTAAAACAGATAAACATATAAAAATAAATCAGCTTGGTAGTAACATTTTTATTCATTGATCCTCCCATTTGTGACCTCCTTTTCTCAAGGAATTGCTCTTTCTCTAAAAGCAGTTAATCTCTAAAAGTAAGTTAACTTACACCGCTAGGTGAACCAATGCTGGCTGAAATGCCCAAGTTATCACATATGAAAAGAAGTATACACATTGGGATTTCTGTCTACTTGTACTATTTCAAACAACACAGTCTTTGGAATCAGACTGACCGGACTTAAAATAGACAAGCAGAATGATTGTGTCTTACTTAACCTCTCTGAGCTTATTGCCTCATATGTTAGATGCTGGTAAATGTTTCTTTCATATATGACTTACAGGGAATGAAACCACCCATATGCTGCAAAGCAGAACATTTTTATATAGCATAGTGGTCAATGAGTGCAAACTCCCTTACTCATCCTTTATAATCTTCATCTAATTTAACATAGGCACACGGCATGAAGTGCACCTCAGGACTCTTATGCCATCTGCAGTAACTGGGTAGGGAAAAGAGAAAGCCTAACATGGGAATTTAACAGGTTGATCTAGCGGTCATGACTTTCAGAGTTGACTGATTTTGTTCCCATTTTGCCATGCTGACCTGACTCTCTCTCTCCTCTTAACTGTAATAATGTCAGGAGCTATAGATCTTAGGGCTCTCTACTGGATTCCTGAAAGTGGCTGGCAGAAATTTGCTTTTATTCAAATCACGCATTCTCCTGGAAAAATCCCACAAGAGCAAGCACTTTTCTGACATAATTTTCTCCCTCAATTAAAGATTTGTGTACCAAAACACGCATTAACACACAGGTCAGTGTAAGACAGAAATAGTTCATGTGTCAAACTGCCCCAAGCTCTGAGCCAGGAGAACGATGGTAGAGTGTCCTTTGGGAGCTTCCAGCTCCCAGTTGGTGGCAAGCTTGTCTGGCCTGCTCTCCCAGCCTCTTCACCACCTGCAGCCCACCCAGGCCCAAAAGGACCTCACAAGAATTTGTTAAGCAAAGGTCTACAGCATCCCTACTTAAAGCTAGGCCTTTTTACATGCTTCCAAAAGCTATGATCTAAAGAATTCTAGAAACGCCTTGATTGTGTCCCCTTGTATTTCTTAATCTGCCTTCTGCCTCCTGTGGCTGCTATGTATCAACTAAAATTTATCAGGCTTTTCTGATACATCTCAAGGTACATGGGAAATTCTCTCAATCCATCTTTTTTTTTTTTTTTCTGTATTTAAGCATTACTTTCCTCAAGATTAGCATGAATTAGGATGTGAAACTAGGGACATTAATAAAAAGACAGCAAAATGTCAATGAAAATACATCACAAAAATACAGGAGGGACAATTATTAATGCCTTTTATAGTACCTCTAAAAGTCCTCGCTACAAAGTAGTTGTTTGGGAAGATAACAGGTCATCACTATTGATGAAACAAAAATTTGGCTTCTGAAATACAATTTTTTTTTTTAAGTAGGTTCCACGGCCAGTGTGGAGTCCAATGCAGGGCTAAGAGTTGGACATTTAACTGACTGTGCTACCCAGGGGCCCCTGAAATACAACTTTAAAGTATCACAAAGCAAACCACTGTTTTCAAGTTTGCATACGGCGACACACTACACAAACACATCCGCACATTCATGCATTGTCCAATAATTTATACACAGTCTTCATAATAATGAGCAAGCTGGCTTATGCTTACTTAAAACCAGTGTATTTACTAACACCTGTCCTTCATGCACAGCAAGCCATCCACTTTACAAGGCTTTTCTAGCTATCACAAACTAAAATTTAGATTCAGAAAATGAACATGTGCTTTGGAACACGTTGGAGTATTGTTGGAAGTATTGTCATTTAACGTAAAGACATAAAGGGCTTGAGAGGCTACTTCACATATCATTAAAACTTTACAAATTGCCAACAGGAAATCAGAAGATTACAGACTACATTTAATCTAATGCAGGGAAATCACCTTATGATGAACACCCGCTATGCCAGAAAGGTAACTAATGGAAAAGTCCTTTTCTCCCTCTCTTTCTCTCCAGTTCCAGCTTGTCCTGGTATTCACCACATCCCCACATCCCTAATCCACTTGTTCTAATATCTCCTTGGCCCAACCAGACAAATTGGTCCTTGGTCTCTTTGCCCTACCATCCTTCATCTCCTCTGACAGCACCTACAGAAGAATTACCGCATCAAACAGCCAAAGAAGCAAACTTTGGCTTCAGGGTGAAATCCACAGTCTAGGGCTTTGTCACCTCTGACATGAATTTCCAGAAGGTCCTACCACATTAGTTCAGTGTAATTACTGGAAATATTAACTGGATAATTTTCAAGATATAAACAAGGACAGCATGCAGAGGTGACCACCACAACCCCTAGGGTCTCAGAGCTTTTTAAAAACCAACACTCCTGTAGCATTTCAAAAGAGAACTTTCCCTATAGATGATACAGCAGAGGCCATTTGTCCCTGAATCTCAAAATATTACCCACTATGGCATCATCTTATTCTCAAGCCTGTTCCATACCTCTGCAGAGCTGTGTTTTAGCATCAAACATTTAAGACTAATTCTTATTTCTCTAACAATGTTATGGTTAAGGCCTCCTATATCCAAAAAGAAAATAAAGTAAAGCAATTCTGATACTATTTTTCTAGAGGAGAAACAGAGCAGATTAATATCAAGTCACAGGTACTAAGTATCCTCAGTTTACCAGATAACTCCTGTCAATGTTAATAACTCAGTAGAGCGCACGATATTGGTGGAGGGAGGGTGTGTGTGAAAATGCACGACTGTGGAAGAACCCCTTGACTGCTATCTCACCTCGTTTTGAGGAATGGCATCATTTTTGAGAATGATCAGGTTCCCGGCACTCTGCCCACTTTGGCCTGTGAGGTGCCTGCTGTCACTCGCTGCCGCCTGGGCTCCCCCAGGCCCCAGTCCTGTCTGTGCCCCTGTGTTATAAAACATGAAAGTGTCACTCCCTGAGCCTGCTGTCAGACAGGCCTTGTAGCAGTAGGTCTTGGTGAGGGAGCCGTTCCCTCGCACTTCAATGAAGTGAGGCTGCACTTTGAGGCCGTGCGGTAACCTGGCATCAATATTGTTATTGGCCTGTTTGTTTAGTTCAGCAGGGCACCGCTCCCTCACTCCACAGAAGCCCCCACAGCACGCGGTTCCATATGCAGTATAGTGGTAGCACTTGATGATGCTCAAAACAATGATTGTCAAAAGAAATATAAAAGACACTGTGCTTAATGCTATTATTAGATAAAGTGTAATTTCAGAGTATGTCCGAGGACCCTTCACGTGTCTCTGAGTATCAGGGAGGATTTTGGAAACCCTATCCACCACAGCTACTGTAATGGCCACAGAGGCTGACAGTGATGGCTCTCCATTGTCTCGGACCACCACGGTCAGGTTGAAAGTGGTTCCACTCTCATCTCCCATCTTCCTGGTAGTCCTAATTTCTCCTGTGTGTAACTCTACTTTAAAGAGGTCCAGGTCAGAAGTCTGAGCCAGGTGGTAAAAGAGCCAAGCATTTTGCCCAGAGTCTGAGTCCATGGCTATGACTTTGGTGACCAGATAGCCAGCAGGGGCAGTTCGAGGCACCATCTCAATGGCTGCTGACGAATTAGTTGAGGTAGGGTATAGGATGTGAGGGGCATGGTCATTCATGTCCACCACATACACATTGGCGGTCACAGTGCTGCTCAGCGGTGGACTCCCCTTGTCCTGGGCCTCCACAGTCACAAAGAACTCCCGAAACTTCTCATAGTCAAAGGAGTTGACAGCATAAAGGCTGCCACTGGCACTGTTAACGGAGACATAGGAGGTGACTGGCAGCCCTTGAACCTCCTTCTCCAGGAGGGAGTAGGTCACCTCTGCATTCTCCTTTTCATCTGGGTCTGTGGCTTGCACAGTGCAGAGCAACACCCCCGGCAAATTGTTCTCCTGGATGTAGATGTTGTAGGAGTCCTTTAGGAAGCTTGGTGGGTTGTCATTGATGTCAGAGATCTCAACCTGCAGTGTCCGCTGGGATGTGAGCTGTGGCACTCCCCCATCAGTGGCTGTCACTGTGATGTTGTAGGCAGCTACCCGCTCCCTGTCCAGCGGACCATTCACCACCAGTGTGTAGGAGTTTCCAAAGCCATTCAGCCGGAAAGGGAGTGAGGCCTCCAGGCCCAGGCTCACTTTCCGGTTGGGGCCTGAGTCTTGGTCATTGACACTGAGAAGGGCCACAACAGTATTCGATGCAGCATCCTCAGGCACTGGGCTGTACAGGTCCGTGAGTACCACCTCTGGTGCATTATCATTCACATCCACGATGTCCACCAGCACCTTGCAGTGACCCACCATGGGCACTGGACCCTGATCAGTAGCCTGCACATAGATCTGGTAGGAAGAGGCCTCCTCATAATCCAGTGCTCCACTTACCCGCACTTCCCCAGTGCTGGCATCGATGCTGAAGAGCTGCCTCTCCCGGTCCGACGTGTAGCTGCTCAATGAGTACCTGAGCTCGCCATTGGAGCCCTCATCCGGGTCCGAGGCATTCAGCTTCACCACCAATGTGCCCGGAGGAGCGTCCTCCCGAAGCTGGACACGGTAAGTGTTCTGGTCGAAGGTGGGAGAATTGTCGTTAGTGTCCAGGACACGCACAGAGATCTGTGCCGTGCCCGAGCGGGCTGGGCTGCCTCCGTCCACAGCTGTGAGAACCAGGTGGTGCAAGACTGCCTGCTCGCGGTCCAGGCCCTTCCGCAGCACCAGCTCCAGCACCTTACTGTTCTCCTGCAGGGGTTTAAGGTCCAGCTCGAAGTGCTCGCTGGGGCTGAGCTCATAAGTCTGCACCGAGTTGGCGCCCACGTCGGGGTCCTGCGCGCTCTCAATGTGAAAGCGCGCTCCAGGAGCCACCGATTCGCTTACCTGAAGCTGGTAATCCGGCCGCGGGAAGCGCGGCGAATTGTCGTTGATGTCCAGTACCTCCACCTCTACGGCACTCACCGCCACGGGGCTGTGCGCCAGCACTTCCAAGCTGAGCAGGCAGCGAGGCCGCTGCTCACACAGCGCCTCCCGGTCAATGCGCTCGTTGACGAAGAGCGCTCCACTTGTCAGGTCCAGCTCCAGGTAGCGCGGACTGGGCGCACCCAGATGGTTGATGCGCAGGCAGCCCGGCCCCAAACGCCGCAGCTCCAGCCCCAGCGCGTTAGCCACGTTGCCCACAAGCGCGCCGGGTGCCTGTTCCTCCGGCACCGAGTATCGTAGCTGGGAGGCCGCTGGGCCCGGCAGCAGCAGTAGCAGCAGGAGAGGCAACAGCAGCAGCCAGGACATGGGCGGCCGGAGTCGTAGATGCTCTGTCGCCCCAGGTCTGGTGCCCGCCAGCTCCATAGCCACCGGCCGCGGCGGAGGTAGCCGGGCAGGGCCGGAGGCAGCAGCTTTCCCAGCCGCGCTCCACGCCCGGGCCCCGCCTCCGCCTCCGCTCGTGCTGCCCTGCGCCCGCTCCCCCACCGCTCACGCGCTAGCAAACGCCGGGGGCCGCTCCTCTCGTAGGCCCTCCGCAGGGCTCCTGGCCCCGCCGCCCCCGCTGACTCCCCATATCCCAGCTCCTCCGCTCGCCTGGGAGTCGCTCCGCCTGGCTTCGCTGCAAGCCTGCCTGCTTGCCTGCCGCTGCCGCCGCCGCCGCCGCCGCTCCAGGGGGGAGGGAAGAGGAAGCAGATCGGGAGGGGGAGGAGTGCTCAGCAAGTCCGGCTCCGATTCCGCACCGAGGTGGCAGACGGCAACCGGGAGTGATCGGTCGCCCCAGCCACTCTAGCCCCGGCTCCTTCACTCTGGACACGCGGGATCCCGGCAGACCGCGGGAACACGGCCACTCCCTTTCTCCCTGCCCCCATCCCCCGGTTCAGCCAGTCTCCACGGTACCTCGGCTGTTTAACGGGTCTTGTAAGGATATTATTCTAGGACAGACAGTTGTGTCTCTAGGACCTGGGCTATCCGACCTTTCCAGGAAAAGATTTCCAACCGCAATTCAGGAAAATAAACTCAGGACCTTAGCTAAGTATGGGCACCTGGGCGGCGGCCCCACAGTCAAAAGAAACGAACGCAAGGGAGGCGCTCTGGGGTTGCTGATGATGATGGAGATTATTTACCTGCCCCCCAAATTTTCCCTCTATAGAATACTCCTAAATAGAACAGAAAGTGTTCAACTCCTGGGGCAAAGGGAGGGGGTGGACAAATGCTGTCCTCTTCTGCGGAGCAAGCCAAAAACATCCTGGGATCTCAATACTCAGTTCTGCTAGGAGCCAAGTAGCGCTTGCTTTTCAAGTGTGTATCTTGGCAAATAACCAATATTTGAAGTTTTAAAATTCTCTTTTAAAAATTGGCTCCACGAAGCTGCAGGCTAAGCTCTTATTTGACCTCTTTTGATCATAGTGGGGAAATATGGTAAAATTTTAAAGAAATTCTTCTCTCAAGCTTTTCCTCATTTTACTCCAAATCTTTTTTCATTTATCATCCAAGAAATTTTCTTTGTTCCTTCATGAGTGGTTTAAAATATTTCTTTAATAGATGGCAATGTCTTCAAGAGCCTGCAAAACCATTACGTCAAGAGCGTTACTCTTCGTCTCCTATGCCCGGCTGGAATTCGGATGCCATTAATGCTTTGCAGTGAAAAATCTGCTGTTATTAGGCAAAATGTGGGAGGCTGGCATTTGTCTTAACAACAGCCAGCAGTTTCGATGGCTGCAGCTCACCTTCCATAAATATGAGGCTCCTTTACACCTCTGGGGCTCCTTTCCCCTAAGACTCAATCTTGTATTGCTACAGAGATAACAAAAAGACGACCAATTTTCTCTCCAGTGAACAAAAAGCCAAATGGATCAGAGGAAGCATCTCCATGCTGTGTCACTGCCTCTGCTTCTCTGTTCCAGATATCCACTCTTCCCAGGCCCTCTCATCTCTTCCACAGAAATTTAAAATCCATTGTTGGGGTGCCTCGTTGGCTCTGTCGGGTAAGCATCCGAGCATTGGGCTCAGTGCTGAGCAAGGAGCCTACCTAGGATTCTCTCTCCCAGCCCTCTCTGCCCTTCCTCCATGGGTGCGCATGTGCACATACTCTCTCTTTCAAAATAAACATTTTAAAAAAGAATCTCAAAAAAAAAAAAAATCCATTGTCCCACATGCAAAAAACACTCACTAAAAAGTCCTTTCCCTTTCTCATCTCCTAGCACCTTCTCACTCCTAGATTTTCCTCTGTGGGTCATTTTCTAGCCCTGAGCTGGAACAACGCCAGAAGAGACCTGACAGTTGGTATTCTTCCTGCCTTGAGGGCATAGGTGAAGGGCCCAAGGCAACGATCCTGCCAGATTTCAAAGGCCTGGACTAGCACATCCCTCCCTTCCACCCACTAAGTGCACTTGCTGACAACACTCCATAACCTAACCAATTTTATTCCAGAGATGCTCCCAGACTCCTCCTATCACTGCTGCTTCTTATTTGTCCTCTTTGTTCCCTCAAGGGTGCAGAGTGGGAAGTAATTTCCATCACATTCTATTCCTGTCTCCTTTCTTAGGTCTCTCACTTCTCCCTCTCTGTCTGTTTCCTCCCCAAATGTCCCTACAATAATTCTATCTGTTTGCTGTAGTAATTTGATCTCAGAAAGCCTTAAACTCTCAAGTGCATGAGTTGTAGGCCTGGCCTATGTCTTCACCCATTACTTATTTCTGAAAATAAATGGCTTCTAAGTGGAGTCAAGTTATAAGTTATCAGGAGGAGTGACCTTTTCTTCTCTCATCTCCTCCCAGGCCCTGACAGTCACTGCCACCTTTGCCCACAGCTCAGAAACCTGGCCACTGGGTATTGACCATGCATGGATCTGTGCCCCTAAAAAGATCAAAGGCACTTAAGGAAGAGATTAAAATGACAAAGGCTTGGTGAAGTTTTTAATGAAAGCCCCCAAGTGTCACATCTCTAGAGAAAAAAACCACAAAAAAAAAACGGGGCTTGCCTTTTAGCAATTTTGTCACCTTTCAGCAAGGACACCTGCCAGGTTGTCCATTTTGATGTGTCAGGATCATAAGCTTCAACTAGTATTTAATCCCTCAGTGATTGGGAAGGCAAACAGAAAACCAACACAAATCAGACACCTTTTCAAAGACATTGTACTAAAGAGATTGTACTATATATTTTTTAAAGTTTATTTATTTTGAGAGACAGTGTGCATGTGAATGGGGGAGGGACAGAGAGAAGAGAAGAAAGAGAGAATCCCAAGCAGGTTCTACGCTGTCAGCATGGAGCCAGACACGGGGCTCTATCTCATGAACTGTGAGATCGTAACCTGAACCTAAATCAAGAGCCTGCTGTTCAACCAACTAAGCCACCCAGGCACCCCATTGACTGTACTGTGATATTACAATAATTTTGTTCCACACACTATTGTACTTAGCCTCTTGCCAACCTTTTAAAAATTGGCTTGCCAACCTTTTAAAAACTGCCAACCTTCCTACTTGGTGGAATGAGATTGCTTACATTGCTGGCAAGTGTCCTGTCTAGAAATATGAATATTAATGCCTTGGCCACTCCTTCTCTCACTATACACTCCTTTCCTTGAAACTTTAAGAACCCCTATTAAAAAGCAGAATAACACAATGTTTAGGAACACAGAGTTTGGAGTCATTCACACCCTTGCCAATGACTGTGTGGCCATGGACATGCACTGAAACCCAAGCTTCAGTTCACTCATTTTAATCAGGGAAGACACAATATTAAGTAAAACTCATAGGTAGTTATGATTATATGGGATGATATATATAAAGCAATTTGCATAGTGACTGACAAGTATAACTATTATTATTATTACTAAAATGCAACAATTTATTATCAAATAATACCTTAGTTGACAGTCTATATATAGCCCTTTAGGTATCAAACACAGGTGAGCATCTGAAACTATGCCAGATAGGAAGTCAGTGATGAAGCTGAGTGAGCTCCAAAGTTAAGCTTTCCAATTACTTCTAGAGATTATCCTGTATTTTGAAAATAAAAACCACTCCCATTTTATATCACCAAGGAAAAGGGACTTCTGTCATGAGAATTCCTCCACGGGATTTACTTCCTCACAAGAGAGAGATTCACCTTTTTAGGATACGTGAAAATACTTTAGCAACAGGGTACGAAAGAGTTCCTAAGCATGCTGTAATCTTCAGCACCCAGTATAGTGCTTGGCACAGAGGCACTTAATTAATGTTTTTTGAACAGAACTAAATTTACAACTTGTGCAATTCTCTCAGATAGAAATAGCTTCTTCTTTTTTCTCCCCCTAAGTCTTATATACGTTCCAAAAATCCATCTTAAAACTCACCTAATCCATAAAACATTGTCTATTCTAATCACAATGGCCTTTCCCCCCTTTCACAGTCTACCACATATTTCTGAATGCTGACATGTGTCGTTCTTTAATTCATCCAAAAGCTTTAGTAGCATTTCTTTACCTGAATTATAAGCAACCTGCAAGTAGAAGCCATGCCTTCTATTTCTGTGTATTCTTCACAGTGTGGGAGACCTTATAAACTCACAATAAATGATGATTGTGTAATTTTCTTCAGATCCTTTTTTAGCAAATTCAAGAGTTGCTACAATTCAGGCTTGTCCTCTTTGTTGTATATGAACAGACCATTTCTAATGGAGACAGGGCTCAAGAGTCTGAAATGACCTTACTATAGATTTCTTCCTTTAATATTTGAAATACAAGTATTTCAAACCTGGAGAACTGAATCCCACTAATAAAGTTGCTGGACTTTAAAAAAGGCTCTGCCCAAAAGTATTATGTTATTGCTTTTTCTACTTTGTATTGTAATTATAACTTATAAAGTACAGGTATTTGCTGCTCATATAACCAACAAGAAAAGTGACATGATGAGAGAAGTGCCATAGTAGACATGGTTTTGTGTATCCCCTTGGTAGATAATAACTTTTAAATAGTATTCCTCAATTGTATCCCTTAATTGCATTTGTAAAATACATCTATCGTGAGGTCATTGGGCACAAGAGCAAAACCAATCACAACACAACTGAATTAGGCCTATTAAGAAAAATATTGGCACTCAGTGAACTCTCCTAATTCACATAAATTTTCCCTTTATTATTGCATCATTACAAATAATTTTACTTTGAAATGATTAGAACCAAACCATCTGGAGTCTTCTGGCCATAGGTCAAGGGGACATAATCCATTAGTTTAATCAGGCTTTGGGCTGGCCATGATAAGAGTATCTGCCAGGGTGTCTGGGTGGCTCAGTCTCTTCAGTCTCTTCAGCGTCTGACTTCGGCTCAGGTCATGATCCCACAGTTCATGGGTTCGAGCCCTGCGTCGGGCTCTGCTGACAGCTCAGAGCCTGGAGCCTGCTTTGGATCCTTTGTCTCCCTCTCTCTCTGCTCTTCCGCCACTCACGCTCTGTCTCTCTCTCAAAAACAAATAAACATTAAAAAAAATAAAAAAAAAAGAGTATCTGCCAAATCAGGAAGGATCTAATTTTTTAAAATAATTTCTTAAGTTTATTTATTTATTTATTTATTTTGAGAGAGAGAGAGGGAGGAGTTGGTTAGGAGCAAAGAGAGAGGAGAGAGAATCCCAAGTAGGCTCCACACTATCAGTGCAGAGCCAAATGCAGGGCTCAATCTCACAAACCATGAGATCATGACCTGAGCCAAAATCGAGAGTTGGATGCTTGGCCCACTGAGCCACACAGGTGCCCCAGGAAGGATCTAATTTTCATTTTTAAGATGTATATTTGTGTTGTTTCACAAACTGAGCATATATATATATATATATATATATATATATATATATATATAATTTAAAAACAGAGACCAGGAACATCCCAATGTTTAGTGCAGTCCAAAGAAGTTAAACAATTTCACATTGTTATAAAGGAACAGGACTTCTGATACTTCTGAAAAGTAAAATACTTTTCAATGTGTTTACAGCATTCTTTACAGGTATAGCATCCAATAGATGGGGAGATAAAAAGATTTTTCATATAACATTACAGGTATTTTTTTTTTTTTCACATTCCCTTCCCTCCAGAGAGAATGCATTAACTTTTAGGGAAAGATCTCTATATTTTTAGTTTTGAGAAACAAATATAATACACTGTTGATTCTTAACTGAGGCATCTGAAAATTGCTTAGAATAAGCAAAGATACTCAAACTATCTTTGGATGAGTAACATTAAGGAGAGAGTAGGCCAAAGGATTGGGGCAGACAGTGTAATACTGACAGATAAAATCAAACTGTTCCAATTATTTTGTGGTTCCACTTCTCGATCAGTATTCTCAATGGAGAAAGCCTAACAAAAATCATAGAATGTTAAAGGTTGAAAGATATTTACAAACTATCTCACCCAAATTCTTTATTTTTCATTGAAGGAAATGTTTAAGCAGAACTTAAACTTTAAGATCAGTGCCAGCAGTAAGTCAAATGTCTTTAACTAGATAAGTGATCTTCCAGGGTAATGGAAGCACTTACAGATGTAACCAGGGAACCAAATTTCCTACTTTTAAAAAAGTGCCATTGAGCTTGATATAAATTCCTTCAAACTCTAATATCAATAAAGCGATTGTTTATGAGCATTTAGAAATGAAGGCATTCATACCAGAGACTACACTGGCTTAACTAAAAACTGATAACATCAAACCAACCACATGGACTTAAAAAAAATATTTCTCATTGGCATTTTAGATATTCAGTTGCTAGAATCTTTGATAATGGAAATGCTATAGGCACATTCTATCTGAAGTTCAAGGAGACAACTAAACAAAATCTCCCACTATATCCTTGCAGACGAAATTAAGAAAGGCTGCATAATAGAATTAAGTGATTTCATAACTGTTTGAATAACAGTACCAAAGAGTGTTAATTAATGTTAGTGTTATTAATGCTTCCGAAGGTTAATTCTGAGTCATACAGCAATCCCCCACTGGTCTTATCCCATTCCATATTTTTTTATCAATGACTCAAGACAAGGAAGCATCAAGTGTCCAGGCCAATCCAGCAAGAAATTGAGCTCTCTGGAATGAGAACAACTGCTTAGGTTAAGCCATGTTTCTAATTCACTAAAATTAATACCAATATCCTATTTGAGATTCAATACACGCCAGAAATTCCTAAGTTTGTATTTAAGCTAATTTCTGCTAGCATTAAAATCTGTTCCAAGTTTCCATTCATCACTTGGGGCCTCTTATTTTAATAGAAAACCTAATCTGGCCCTGTTTCTTCTCTGTAATTCTTGGGATTTTAGCCATAGAATAAAATAAGATGGGAATCTGGCACTAAAGAACATCTTTGTTCCCAAGTGGGTTTTAGCCAAAGCATTCATTGATTTGGATATTTTTTTTTCTTTCGCAAAAATAAAAAAAAAAATTTACATATTGTTGAGGTTCCTTGGATTTAACTGTTTTCTAAGATATGACTTAAGCTCAGTCTAAATAAAGGCCATAGTTTGCTTGCTCTTTGGACAAAACAAAACTATACCTCTCAGATACTTCTCAAAAGTATCTGTTCATATATTCAGAGTATGAAGTGATTATTGACTTTTTGGGTCCCTCTTTCCTCCTGATGCCTTAGCACTTGAGAGTTACTATTTCTATACTTATTATAGAATTTCTATACATATTATAGAATTTCTATACATATTATTCCTATACATATTATCTCATTTAATCCTCACAAGAGCACAATGAGTATTGATGAAGATAATGGCTCAGAATCTCCAGGAAACTTTTTTCCATGCCTCTGTTTCTTGAGATTCTACTATGACATCTGACCACTACACATGCATTCCTGATTAAGGATTGTATTATCTGGTCTCAAGAGTTATTAATTTCAAAGTATTTCATACGGGATCCTATTCAATTATTTCCATAACTACAAATTTCTTTTTCTTTTAGAGACTTCTATTGGATCGTCTGAATTTTTTTAATGGCTGGCCTTATTAGCAAAATTGTGATAAAAATAAATTTGTATTTCATATCCCAATCTCTTCTTTCAGTATCATCATCCCACCTACAATTTTCTTACAAATGGGGTTTTACAAATGACTTGGACTTTTCTGAATTAAATGCCACTCATGTATTCCTTGTGGTAGATTTTGTTACATAATTCCTTCAGCAGTTATGTGTACACAACACGTTATAAGGTGGGTAAAATATAAATCCTCTAAATTAGCTAAGTTAGGATGTACTGTATTTCTGTGAATATTAAAAGATCCTTTAAAGCATTTTGATGAGAATTAAGGTTATCTAAAAAAAACTTTATCAAAGCTCCTTTTATTAAAGTTATTTAGAAAAGACTTACAGATTCTTGAATTTTGTGGTAACCTCAGAATTTTTTTACTTTTAGGTAGTAGGATCTAGGATTAAATTCCACTAGCAATTACAGACCCACTGCCCACTTCAAGGTTTTTAATCACATTATATGCTGAGATCATGCACCTAGGCAGGGCCGCCTTCTAGCACTCCTGCTTGAAGTAAAACCAGACTCTGTGATTCAAGATCTAGCTCTACCGTTTACTAATTATGTGTCCTTGGAAAAGTTGTTTAATTTCCCTAAAACTCAGCTTAGTAATATATGGAAAACATAGTACTTACTACAAATGTTGATTGAGATGAAGCATGTAAAAACATGTAAAAAAATCAGTATATAAATTCCTAGTGATTATTAGCAAAAAAAAAAAAAAAAAAAAAAAAAAAAAAGAAGGGGGCAGCATAGGGATAGAAGTCTCATGAAATTATCCAAATAACCTGAGGAGAAAGGAAGGACGAGTCAAAAAAGAATTGGAAAATCCAAGCTTCTGCATTCTCTCTCTTTTTTAATATCACAAGCAAAAAGTATATACTCTACCTAACTGACAGAATTAGGTAGAGAGAAGGAAAATGTACTACTGCTTCTATTCATACAGCACCTCCGAATTAATAGTCTCAAAAATCTTAAAATCATTTAACTTGATGCATCTACAACCTGAAGTTGGTTGATGCCAACTTCAGCTTTTCAGCACTGAATAGGAAAAAATACACACAAAACTTCCCAATCAATCAACACTTTACCTGTGATTTTTCTTTATTTAACTCTATTGGACAATCCTCTAATAAATCTATTGAACCAAAGGCAATGGAGTGGTAACTTCAACGAAGATATAGAACTGAGGCATAGAATGGTTCAATAATTTAGTAGAAATACAGAGTTGATTTCAAGCAGATCTCGGTAAAAATCTCACTTTCTCTCTTTCCAATTCAGTGTTACATCTATTATAACAGAGTTGTCACCCTAGGATTTTCAATATCCTTTACAATTAAAATTTCATCATAGCTTCCCATGATTAGTTATCTATGGTATTCTTAAGCTGGACTAGTATTCTTTTGATCCAATTATCATAAGCTCATTTAAAATCTCAGCTGTATATGAAACATTCATTGGTTCATAAATCAATATATACATAGGATATATTGCACAGCTATTCCTCCTAGGATATGTGGATTTAGTGCTCCTTAAGCTAGCAGAAGTTGAGAAATAAAGGAGATTTTCAAGTTACAAAAAGTCATTCTTTCCAAGGGTCAATAATGATATGTTAAGAAAGTAGCAACCATCCTAATAAAGTCAGGCTGTGATTTCCTGGGTACAAGGATGAATACTGCATCTCTGGATGAAAAAGCCAGTTATAATTCTGTGAACATGGCAATTGTAGGTTTCAGACAAGCCCAGAAAATTATCATTAATCATTTCCTAATCTTACTTCCCCATGGGCCAATATATTTTGAAAAAAAATTATGAAGGGATTCAATGGTAGTAAACAGGAAATGCCAACTTGGAAATGCAGGAAATAGTAAATCACATTTTTCTCCATATAAGTATTCCAAAACTCTTGTATGTTGGTCTAATTAAGCAAGATTTAAATTCAAATTCATCAAGCATTCATAATCTAGTATGTGCCAATCTCATTAAAGAAATATTTCAATATACATCAAGATTATTGAGTCAACGTTAAAAGTGTTTGGAGTAAACCCTGTAGGCAAGCAGAAACTTTGTAATTCTCCAACAAACCCTCATTCATCATTTATCTTAAAGGCAGAAAAATTTGAATGTCTAGATATAGACATTTCTTTTCTTCCCTGATTTACATAAGTTTAGTGGCTCTCAAGTTTTAGCATCCATGAGAATTTCTTTGTAAGGTGGTACCAATACAACCAGGAAAATTGTACTTGTTAAAATGTATGTGATTTTCAAGCTTACTATTACTTAAAGATAATATTCACCATACATATTTATTTTGGAACCTAACCCTTGAGAAATATGTGCATTGTATTTCCATTTATTTTTAGCTTATGTCTATTCTTTTTAAAATTTTTAAATCTCAGAATTTGTAAAGGAAAAAATGCTTTCAGTTAGGGTGTAAGAATTGTTTGTTTTGTTTTGTTTTTTAGACAGAGTTGGGAGAGAGCATGTGCAAGCAAGCTGGGGAGAGGAGCAGAGGGGGGGGAGAGAGAGAGAGAGAGAGAGAGAGAGAGAGAACCCCAAGCAGGCTCCATGCTCAGTGCAGAGTTTGACATGAAGCTTTATCTCATGACCCTGTGATCATGACCTGACCCAAAATCAAGCATCAGATGCCCAACCCACTGGGCCACTCAGGTGCCCCAAATTAGGGTGTAAGAATTTTAATTGCAGAAGTCAGAACAAAACAAACTCACTGTATTCTTTTTTAAGTTTATTTATTTATTTTGAGAGAGACAGACTGAGACTGAGAGACGGGCAGAGAGAGGAGAAGAAGAATCCATGCTGTTAGTGTAGAGCCAAATGCAGGGCTCAAACTCATGAACTGTGAGATCATGACCTAAGCCTAAATCAAGAGTCGGATGCTTAACCAACTGAGCCACCCAGGTGTCCCTTCATTTTTTTATAACTTTAAAAAATTATTATTTTAGAGAGAGAGTGTGTGTGCACAAGAGGGGGAGAGGGGCACAGGGAGAGAGAGAGAGAATCTTAAGCAGGCTCCACGCTCAGTGTGGAGCCCAACACAGGGCTTGATCCCAGAACCCTGGGATTATGACCTAAGCTAAAATCAAAAATCAGATGCTCAATGGACTGAGTCACCCAGGCACCCCATTTATTCTTATTAAAAGAAAACATGTCCACTTTCAGATGCTGGGGAACTTTTCATTCATTCAACATTTATTGAACATTAACTTTGTGACAAGGACTGAAGTAGATATTTAACCTGTGTAGCACTCTCCTGGTACCTCTCATGTATAGTTTTAATTTATATATTAAATTAGAGCTAGGTGTGTACATATCTTCCCAGTTCAACATGCTTAAGGGACAGAGTTTACTCATTCATGCTACAAATACTGATTGAATGACTATTATGTGTCAGACATTCTTCTGGATGCTGGAGGAACCATTGAAAAAGAAATAGACATGATACTGATCATGGAGTAGTGCAATAAGGGGAGAGGATGATAAACAAATAGGCAAAAAGTGAAAAAGACATAAAAGAAACAATCAAGAAATTATGATAAAGGATACCTGAAGGAAATATACTAAGATATGGATATCAGGAAAGGCCTTTCTGAGGAGGTAACATTTAAAAATTGTGACCACAGGGGTGCCTGGGTGGCTCAGTCAGTTAAGCGTCCAACTTTGGCTCAGGTCATGATCTCACAGTTTGTGAGTTTGAGCCCCGCGTCTGGCTCTGTGCTGACAGCTCGGAGCCTGGAGCCTGCTTCAGATTCTGTGTCTCCCTCTCTCTCTGCCCCTCCCCCATGCACACTCTGTCTCTGTCTCTCGCTCTCAAAAATAAATAAACATTAAAAAAATTTAAAAAAAAATTGTGACCAGAAGGATGAGAAGAGGCCAGCCATGCAAAGACTAGAAGGGACAGCATTTCCTGCTGGGGGAACAGCAAGTGTGAAAACACTAGTGTAGAAAAAGTGAGTCACACCTGAAGATTATGGTTGAAGCATAGGAAGCAATGGAAGAGTGGTATAAGATGGATGGGAAACCACCAGGGTGGGATCTTATAGTCTTGTATGTTACCATAAAGAGTTTGGATTTTATTTCATTTATTCCAAGGTAGCACACTATTTTAGGTTTCAATCAGGTGCATAAGATGACCCACTGCATATATTTAAAAATATTACCATAATTGCTATATGGAGAACGATCTATAGTGAGCAGGGGTCGGGGTAAGGGTGCAGGAAAACCAGTTAGAAGGCTATTACATGCATCCAGGGGAGGTAAGATGGTGATGTAGACCAAGATAATGGCTGTCAGTTGAAGATGGACACCTGTAAGCTGAGTTTCAGAGGTAGAATTTATAGGACTGATTGATTAAAGAGAAACGACAAGCTACCCTCTAGAGAGGGAGCTGTCAAGAACTGACTCCCCAGCTTCTGGCATGAAGAACTGAGTGGACAGTGGAATCAGATTCTAAAAAGGCTGTGGGAAGAGATGGTCTGAGCAGGCCTACAAATCAAGGGTTCAATTTTAGACATGGGTGAATTGCCTGTGAGAAAGCCAAGCAGAGATGTTAGGCAATCAGATACAAGAGTTCAGAACTCAGCAGAAGGGTCTGGGCTGAAAAATTTTAAATTACTAACGAATAAATATTTTCTGAATGAATGTAGACACTGGGTAAAGTGGCAGAGTTATCCTTTACCCTTTAATAGTTGCTTTCTGGGGTGCCTGGGTGGCTCAGTCAGTTAAACCTCCAACTTTCGCTCAAGTCATGATCTCCCAGCTCATGAGTTTGAGCCCCGCATGGGACTCTGAGCTGACAGCTCAGTGCCTGGAGCCTGCTTCAGATTCTGTCTCTCCCTCTCTCTCTGTCCTTCCCCTGTTTGCGCTCTCTCTCTCTCTCTCTCTCTCAAAAATAAACATTTAAAAAATTTAATAGTTGCTTCCTGTACTGGCCTTACTCTTCTACTACAGCGATACTCCTCATTTCTATATATATGACCCTTCCTGAAATACTTAAAAATTGCACAGAACACCTACCCAAGGCAAAGGGTACTTGGTGCTCTACATATTCTTAGAAGTAACTAATGAAGGAAAAATCATATAGGTACCATTAACCAGTAAAATTACAGCTTATACTGCTGTAAAAAAAAAAAAGTTGCTATTACACACATATGTGTGTTTTGAATAAGTGAATACAATATATCCATATATTTTAGGTTTTTTACAAGACATAAATTTTGGTGATACTTCCTAGATGACTTATTTTTATTTTTTTATTGGTCTTCTATTTGTTTAACTTAGGTTCAATAATATGTGTCCTTGTACAAAATTTAATTCATCCAGAATTTTAAAAAGAAAAAAAAAAAAGGGAAAGTCCTTTCAAATCCCTTTCTCCAATAGATTACACTTCTAACAGATAATTGTATGTCACTCCAGGATTTTACTTATACGCATATAAATATGCACATATATATTTTACCAAAATGTAACTGTATTCTATGCACTATCATGAAACTTCACTTTTTTATTTTTACTTAACATATATGATGGATATCCTTCCATGTCAGTACCTATAATTCTGTTTCATTCTTAGTAACAGCTACATAATATGAATGGTATGGATATTTCATAATTTATTTTTACTCCATGATTGAATATTTAGGTGCACCTCTGAAAGTATGTGCATGTAAATGCCTCTGTGTTTATTCTGAGATGTGCTTAGTTAAAAGGATGCACATTTAAATTTTAGTTAGACAGGCCACACTGCCTCCCCAAATTTTTGTGCCAATTTATATTCTCAGTCAATGTAAACAAGCCAATTCATTTACTTCTGATTTGTCTCCAAAAATCTTAGTTCATAATGTAGTAAAGAAACACAGAATCATGTTCACAGCAATATTTCATTTTCCTTAATAGAAAGGTCTCATATTATAATGTATTTCATATGACTCGCATAAGTACCTAAATGCTCACTGAAAAAGTCAACTTACTTCTTTAAATTTATTTTACTTAAATGGACTGGTTTCATCACAGTATTTTATATCATCTTTACCCTATATCCAACAGGGTTAAATCTTGTTCCTTTAAGAACAGATATTTCTTGATATCTCACTCTTTACCCAAAGATTAAGAAATTAATATATTTAATTCTTAGATCAATGTGAGATTTAGCTGAATCTAGTATAGCTATGTAAGCTCACAACAGGTCTTTCAGAGACAAATTCATAAAGCAATTCTTTGAGAGCTCTTGAGAATAAGCAAAAGTAGGCAGATTTGAGGGGAAGTAGAACGGAGTCAAAATTTGGAGAAAGGGATTAGCATGGACGGAGTGAGTTTCCTGTTTTGGTTGCTTTGGTATGAAGACAGGTCATGGTTATGGCATAGCGCGAGGAAGCTAAAGCTCTAATAGATAGCCCTCAGCTTCTCATGCATGAGGAACAAGAGGAAGAAGCCAGTAGCGACTAGCAAGCAGGGTGGTGGAGGGGAAGGATATTTGAGTAAAGAAGTCCAAAAAAAGGAATCTTTAAATTCTGTACTTGAATTCTTCCCACATCTCTACAGATCCCTGAACCACATATATAGAAAGCTAAGGCTAAAGCTAAACAAATTAAACTAAAATTTGAATGATTGCCTATCACAAGCAAGAGAGAAATTATATTTTTAGTCCAACAAAGTTTATCCTGTACTAAAACTAAAACATGGGGCGCCTGGGTGGTGCAGTCGGTTAAGCGTCCGACTTCAGCCAGGTCATGATCTCGCGGTCCGGGAGTTTGAGCCCCGCGTCAGGCTCTGGGCTGATGGCTCAGAGCCTGGAGCCTGTTTCCCATTCTGTGTCTCCCTCTCTCTGCCCCTCCCCCGTTCATGCTCTGTCTCTCTCTGTCCCAAAAATAAATAAAGGTTGAAAATAAAAATTAAAAAAAAAAAAAAACAAACTAAAACATTAACACCCTTCAGAGGAATATAACAGAATGCAGTCTCTACAAGAAAACATTTATAGTACCCAGGACACAATTCAAAATTTCTTAGCATATAAGGAAGAAGGAGGGGCGCCTGGGTGGCTCAGTCAGTTAGTTGAGCATCTGACTTTGGCTCAAGTCATAATCTCAGGGTTCGTGAGTTTAAACTCCATGTTGGGCTTCTGCTCTCAACACAGAGCCTGTTTTAGATGGATCCTCTGTACTCCTCTCTCTGCCCCTCCCCTACTTGCTCTTTCTCTCTCTTTAAATAAATAAACATGAAAAAAATAAGAAATTCTCAAAATTATGCATTCTCAAGGGTAAAGATCATTTAGAGGCCAAACCTGAGATGATGCACATAATGGAGCTAGTAGACCAGGACTTTAAAGTAGCTACTATATGTAATAAGGTAAAGGATAACATGCTGGCAATGAATGGGAAGAAAGTACATCTTAGCAGAGAAATAGAAAATATAAAAAAGAGCCAAGCGGAAAATTTACTACTAAAAATTCACTGGGTGAACCTAATAGAAGAATGGAAATAACAAAGGTAAAACTCAGTGAACCTGAAAATAGAGCAATAGAAATGATCAAATATGAATTAAGAGAGAGAAAAAGAATTGAAATAAAATAAACAAAGTCTCAGACACCTTTGGGACAATATAGGAATAGAAAGAATGAATATTATTAAAAGACAAACTTTAACCCAGATGATGAAACCAGACAATATCAAAAAGTCTCATATGTAGGTAGTTGGAGTCCAGAGAGGAGAGAGAGAGAAGAGAACCAAAAAATATTTGAGGAGATAAGAACCAAATTTTTTCCAAATTTGATGAAAAACATAAATTTACAGATTCAGTAAGCTCAGCCAATCTCAAACAGGATAAATATGAAAAGTACGTAAAAAGTTCAGAGTCAAATTTCTAAACCAAAGATAAGTAAAAAACCTTGAAAAATCAGTGCCCCTCACTCCCCAAAAGGAGAAACAACAACCATATTACAAAAAGGGAACAATGACTTGAATAGCTATAGACTTCTCATCAGAAATCATGGAGGCTAGGTGCTCCAGGTTGGTTCCATCAGTTAAGCCTCCAATTCTAGTTCTCTACCTGGGTCATGATCTCAAGGTTTGTGGGACCCAGCCCTAACTTGGGCTCTGCGCTATAAGCACAGAGCCTCTCTCCTCTTTCTCTCTGCCCCTCCTCTGCTCATGTGCACTTCCTCTCTTTCTCTCAAAATAAAGAAATAAGTGTAAAAAAAAAAAAAAAGAGGGGCTCCTGGGTGGCTCAGTCAGTCAGGTGTTTGACTTCAGCTCAGGGCATGATCTCACAGCTGGTGGGTTTGAGCCCTGCATCAGGGCTCTGTGCTGACAGCTCAGAGCCTGGAGCCTGCTTCGAATTCTGTGTCTCCTTCTCCCTTTGCCCCTCCCCCACTCACCCTCTGTCTCTCTGTCTCTCTCTCTCAAAAATAAACATTAAAAAAAAAATCATGGAGGCTGGAAGAAAATGGAATAAAATCTTTGAAATGCTATAAGAACAAAACCAGCTCAGAATTCTATATCATTAAAAAATACATGATAAATAAGTACATTTTCAGATACAGGGAAAGGAAGAGAAATCGCTGCAAGAGATATGCATTACAAGAAGTGCTAACTGAAATTTTTTGGGTCGAAGTGAAAAGATCCTATGGGGCCACTCAGTTCTTTAGGAAAAAATTAATAGCACTGAATATGGTAAATGTCCATATAAACAGAAATGACTTTTCCCCCTTAGTTTCTTTAAAATATATAATGAATGTTTAATGAAAAATTATAACTTTGTCTTATGGAGTTAATATTGTATGATATTTAATACAAACAAAACCTATAACATAAGCAATGGCATAGGAAGATCTGAATGGTCTAACACGGTTGCAAAGTTTCTATATCTTATGAAATGATATACTAGTAACTGTGACTACACTGGGGAAAGTTAAGAGGTATGCTATAATTCTCACAGCAACCACTAAAAAATGAAAGTAGATACAGATCTAAAAATGAAAGGGTATTCTAAAGAATATTCAAGGATTCAAAAGGCAACAGATAAGGGGGAACAGAGCAATAAATAAGAGGGGACAAATAAAAGACAAATGATATGTTAGAGAACACAAATTCAAACATATCAATAATTACACTAATGTTATTGGACTAACCCCTTCAATTAAAAGACAGAGATGAGCAAAATGAATAAAGGAACAAGATCCAAAAATAGTCTTTCTACAAGGGCATACTTTAGCTATTTAATTTTTTTTAAATGTTTTAAGTTTTTATTTAAATTCTAGTTAGTTAACATCCAGTATAATATTAGTTTCAGGAGTAGAATTTAGTGATTCATCACCTATATAGAACACCCAGTGCTCATCACAAGTGCCTCCTTAATACCCATCACCCATTTAGCCCATCTCCCCACCCTCAAGCAACCCTCAGTTTGTTCTTTATAGTTAAGAGTCTGTTTGCCTTCTCTCCCTTTTTTCCCCTGTGTTCATCTATGTTTTGTTTCTTAAATTCCACATATGAGTGAAATCATATGGTATTTGTCTTTCTCTGACTTATTTTGCTTAGCATAACACACGCTAACTTCATCCACATTGTTGCAAATGGCAAGATTTCATTCTTTTCTATGGTTTAGTAATATTCCATTGTGTATATATACCAAATCTTTTTCATCCATTCATCAGTTAATGGACATTTGGGCTCTTTCCATAATTTGGCTCTTGTTTATGATGCTGCTATAAACATTGGGGTGCATGTGTCCCTTTGATTCAGTAGTTTTGTATTCTTTGGGTGAATACCTAGTAGTGCAATTGCTGGGTCATAGGGTAGTTCTATTATTACTTATTTATTTGTTTTTAATGTTTATTCATTTCTGAGAGAGCAAGTGTGCACGCAAGCGGAAAAGGGGCAGAGAGAGAGAGGGAGACCGAGGATTCAAAGCAGGCTCCGCACTGACAACAGAGAGCCCAAAGTGGGGCTCGAACCCACGAACTGTGAGATCATGACCTGAGCTGAAGTCGGATGCTTAACCAACTGAGCAACTTAGGCACACCCTCCCTTTCTTATGTTTATTGGTTGTTTTTATTTTTAACTTTTTGAGGAACCTTCATACTGTTTTCCAGAGTGGCTGTACAGTTTCCATGCCCACCAACAGTGTAAGAGGGTTCCCCTTTCTCTGCATTGTCACCAACATCTGTTGTTTCCTGTGTTGTTTAGTTTAGCCATTCTAACAGGTGTAAGGTGGTATCTCATTATAGTTTTGATTTGTATTTCCCTGTTGATGAGTGATGTTGAGCATATTTTCATGTATCTGTTAGCTAGTTAAGATTTTATTATTTTTAAGTAATCTCTACACCCAACATGAGGCTAGAATTTACAACATGGAGATCAGGAGTCACACACCCCACCAACTGAGCCAACCAGGCACTCTGACAAGGGCACACTTTAAATTTAAAGAAACAGAAAGTAAATGGGCAAAAAGGGATATTCCATGCAAACACTAAATATGAGACTGGAATGGCCACTTTAGTATCAGATAAAATATACTTCAAAGAAGAAAAAAAGAATATTACCAGCAAGAGAGAGATATTTCATAATGGTAAAGGGATCAATAAATCAAGAAGTTTTTAATGATTATCAATGTGTATATATATATATGCCTTATAAAGAGCCTCAAAAATGCATGAAGCAAAAATGGGTCACAATTAAAGGGAGAAAAATAATAATAAATATTTTAACACTGCTCCCTGAGCCACTGATAGAACTAAGGGGAAAAAAACATTAAAGACAATCTGAATAATGATTTTCTATGTTTATAAATCATTACACTTGAAAACGGTAGAATATACATATTTTTTTCTTTTTTTAATGTTTATTCATTTTTTTTAAATTTTTTTAACGTTTATTTATTTATTTATTTATTTATTTATTTATTTATTTTTTGCTAACGTTTATTTATTTTTGAGACAGAGAGAGACAGAGCATGAACGGGGGAGGGTCAGAGAGAGGGAGACACAGAATCCGAAACAGGCTCCAGGCTCTGAGCTGTCAGCACAGAGCCCGACGCGGGGCTCGAACCCACGGACCGCGAGATCATGACCTGAGCCGAAGTCAGCCGCTTCACCGACTGAGCTACCCAGGCGCCCCAATGTTTATTCATTTTTGAGAGAGAGAGTGTGAGTAGAGGAGGGGCAGAGAGAGAGGAAGACAGAGGCTCCATGCTGTCAGTGCACAGCCCAATATGAGGCTTGAACCCAAGAACTGTGGGATCATGACCTGGGCTGAAGTCGGACACTCAACTGACTGAGCCAGCCAGATGCCCATACGTACATTTTTTTCAAGTGCACTTGGTACATCCACCAACACAGACTGAATGCTGGGCCATAAAATAAGCCTCAATCAATTTTAAAAGACTGAAATCATGCAGAGTATCTTCTCTGACCACAACAGAATTAAATAGAAATCAAAACCACTAGGACATCTAGAAAAATGAAAATATTTATAAGTTTGAACACATTCCTGAGTAACCAAGGGTGAAAAAATAAACCATAAAAGAAATTAGGACACATTTTCATATGAATAAAATAAAAATACAACATATCAAAATTATTTGTTTAATGCAGATAAACAGTTCTTACAGGGAAATTTATACCTTTAATTTTTTATATTAGGGAAAAAAATCTAAAATCAGTTATATACACAGAGAAAAGTAAATACAAAGTCCTAGAAGAAAGCAAATAACAAAGATAAAAGCATAAATCAAGACAAAAAGAAAAACAATAGAGAATATATCAACAAAGCCAAAAACTAGCTCTTTGAAAAGATGAACAAAATTAATAAGTTCTTAGCTAGACTAATCAAGAAAAAAAGAAACAAAACACAAATCACCAATATCAGGAATGAAAGAATTGCTATCACTACAGATTAAACACACATTGAAAGATGAGAGAATATTAACTTTGTGCCAGCAAATGTGACAAATTAAATAAAATGGGTATTTCATTTCAAATGATTTCTATTCTCTGAAAAATACAACTTAACAAGATTAACAAAAGATGAAACACAAAAAGGTAGTGTTTCCTTTTTAAAAATATTTTTAAGTTTACTTATTTATTTTGAGAGAGAGAATTTCATGCACATGAATGACAGAGGGGCAGAGAGAGACAGGGAGAGAGGGAATCACAAGCAGGCTCTTCACTGTCAGCACAGAGTCCGCCACAGGCCTGGAACTCACGAACCGAGCAGTGAGATTGTGATCTGAGCAGAAATAGAGTCCCACGCTTAACCAACTGAGCCACACAGGAGTCCCAAGTGTTTCCATTTTTAACTGAAAAATCTATTAAAGAAACTGAATTCATTCTCAAACTTCCCAAAAAGAAAACTCCAACTACAAGAGGCTTCATTCAAAGAAGAAATTATTCCAGTATTACACACCTTTCAGAAAACAGAAGGAATGAACACCTCCTAAGTCATCTTACTGGGTCAGATAATACCAAAACTTGACAAAGACAAGAAAGAGAGAGAAAGAAAGAAAGAAAGAAAGAAAGAAAGAAAGAGAAAGAAAGGGAGGGAAGGATGGAAAAGAAAAAAAGATGAGAAAATTACATACAAATATCTTGCATGGACACAGATGTAAAAATATTACATTAGATGTAAAACATTAACAAGTTGAATCCAGCAACATATAAAAAGATAATAATCATATCTAAGTGGTATTTACTCAAGAAATGGAATGTTGTTCCAACATTCAAAAATCAATCAATGTAGGGGTGTCTGGGTGGCTCAGTTGGTTAATCGTCCAACTTCGGCTCATGGTCTCACAGCTGGTGGGTTCAAACCCGCATCAGGCTCTGTGCTGACAGCTCAGAGCCTGGAGCCTGCTTTGGATTCTGTGTCTTCCTCTCTCTTGGCCCCTTCCCCGTTTGTGATCTCTCTTTCTCTCTGTCTCAAAAATAAATAAACATTTAAAAAAAACCGGGGCACCTGGGTGGCTCAGTCTGTTAAGTGTCCAACTTTGGCTCAGGTCATGATCTCACAGCTTGTGGGTTCGAGCCCTGCATAGGGTTCTGCGCTGACAGCTCAGAGCCTGGAGCCTCCAGTTTCTGTGTCTCCCTCTCTCTCTGCCCCTCTCCTGCTTGTGCTCTGTCTCTCCAAAATAAATAAACTTTAAAAAATTTTTTAAATAAATAAATAATCAATCAAGGTAATTTACCAACTAGTAGGATAAAGAGAAAACCTTATATTCAACAGATTAAAAAAAAGAATTTGACAAAATTCAACAACTACTCATGATAAAATTCTGAGCAAACCAGGAATAGAAAGGAACTTCCTCAATTAGATAAAGCATTTATGAAAAATCTTTGGCTACCATAATACTTAATGGTGAAATATTGAACACTTGTCCCCTACAATTGGAAATAAAGCAAGGATGCCTGCTCTCAACATTTCTATTCAATACTGTGCTGTAAGTCTTTGCCATTGTGATAAAGCAAGAAAAAATATTAAATTTAAGTTTGGAAGAAAGAGATTGACTCTTTTTTCAGATCATATGACTGTTTACATGGAAAATCCCAAGAAATCTTCCAAACTTTAAAACTACAATATAAAGATAATCTATTATTGGTGAAAGGATAGATATACAGATCAAAGGGATGAAATGGAGTTCCAGATGAGGTGCATTGATTTTATCTTACTTTTTTACAAAGATGCCAAGATAATTCAATGAAAAAAGTAGGTCTTTTCAACAAATGGTATATTGGATATTCGAATAGAGAAAAATAAACCTAGATATTTACCTTATACCATTCACAAAAAAACTAACGAGTGGATCACAGAACTAAATTTAAAAGCTAAAACTATAAAACTTCAAGAAGAAAACGTGAGAGAAAATTCTATAACCTGGAGTAAGCAAAGCTTCTCAAACATAATACAAAAGACATAAAACAAAAAAATAATTTACCCTCATCAAAATTTAAAACTTTGTTCTTCAAAAGACACTGTTAAAAGGAATGGGCGAGCCACAAAACAGAAGAAAATGTCTGCTATAGATACATCTGATATAGGACTTGTACATAGATTTTTACAACACGATGATAATGAGACATCCAAACCAATTAAAAAGTGCAAACAATTTGAACACACTCCATAAGTGATAACATACAAATAGAAGCACATTAAAAAAACACTCAACATGATTAGTCTTCAGGGAAATGCAAATTGAAGCCACAATGAGATAATGGTTCACCCCCATTAGAATGGATAATATTAAAGACTGACAATATTAAATGTTTGTGAGGCTATGGAACAACTGAAACTCCCATACATTGCTAGTGAACATGTAAAATGGTGCAAATACTTTGCTAAACAGTTTGTCAGTTCCTTAAAACATACATCCACTACAGAACCCAATCAATGTACTCACAAGTAGTACAGAAATAAAAGAGAAACAACGTATATTCATACAAGGACTTGCACACAAACATACACAGAACTCTTATTCACAGTAGCCAAAAACTGGAAACAGCTCAAAGATCCATCAACAGGTAAGTGGATAATAATGTGATATACCCATACAATGGAAAATACTACTCAACAATTGAAAGGAATGAACTACTGAATATACACAACAACATAAATCAATCTCAAACTCATTATGCTGAGTGAAAGAAGGCTGATACAAAAAGCCCACATTGAACAATTCCATACAATTCCAAATAGAATTAATCTATAATGAGAGAAAGGAGATCACTTGTTCTTTGGGGCCTGGGACAGAGGGAGGGGAATGAATGCAAAGGGACAAAAGGAATCTTTTGAGGGTGATGGAAATATTCTGGATCTTTCTGGTGATTTCAAGACTGTATACAATCATCAAAATTCACTGAATCATATACTCTAAATGGATGCAGTCTATATTAGTTAACTATAGTTTAATAAAATTGATAAAAATAAAGCCAGATACATTATGTTTATCACTATAAAATTTTAAGGTGTTTAGATCAATGGGGATACTGGTCTTTTGTTTTTTATCCTGATTAAATTATCTTGAGGTACTTGATAAAAACCTTAAACGACAATGGGGGAAATGGAAATTATTCCATTTCCTTAACTGCATATAGTTGCTTATCTAAATTTAGATTACTTAATACCTTGGGGGATTCTGGGGATTTACAGTTTCTGTGTAAAATTTTTGTATTATTTTAGATGTAAAACAAACTCTACTGACATTATAAACAGAAAACAAAATCTTCCAACACAAAAATTGATTTAAGTTTCTTGCCTTGGTTTTCTAAAACCCCCCAAGTTTCATGATCTCACGATTCAGTTCATGAGATTGAGCCCCGTGTCCGGTTCTGTGCTGCCAGCACAGAGCCTGCTTGGGATTCTCTCTCTGTCTCTCTCTCTCCCTCTGCCCCTCCCTCTCTCTCTCTTTCTCTCTCAAAATATAAACAAATATTAAATAAATAAATAAACAAATAATGAAAAAATACTCCCCCAGTAAACTTTTGAATAGGAGACTATTCAGTCATTATATAGACAAAAAGGAGAAAAAAGTTCAAAGTAAATTTGATCAAACACTCTAGGGTACACTTACAGTAGGACATTTCAAGAGAACAATAGATAAAATATTGATTAATTTATAAATGCATTATAGAATGAAAATGGATAGCATACTTCAGAGAAGAGGCAAAACTGAATCAGGCAGATGGCAGTTGAAATATATCTAAACTATAGATTAAATTCTCATTATTTATCCCTTTGCTCACCTAAATAGAATACAGAATATCATAACTACAAATATGAACATAAACTACTTCCAACTCATCATTTATTACACACACAGTAAATCTTCTTGATTGGTGGTAAAAATTAGGACGAATAAACTATTTGTGAACCCAAGAGTCATAGATTTTGAAGCACACAATGTAAGAGGCAAAGGATAATGCTTATGCTCTCAAAATTAAAAGGTCCTTTGGGGGTACATGTGTGGCTCAGCAGGTTAAGCATCTGACTCTTGATCTCAGCTCAGGTCTTGAACTCGGAGTCATGAGTTCAAGCCCTGCATTGTAGAAATAAATAAATAAATAAATAAATAAATAAATAAATAAATAAATAAATAAATAAAAATAAAAGTTCCTTTCCACAGAACCACAAGGAGCATCATGACAATTCAAACCTAGTTAATTTTTAGTTGAATAAAAGTTGAGAGGCATCAGAGATCACTAACTGTGATTCACAATGCACCAAAATGCAGACAGCATGGCTAAGATCTTCCCAATACTTTAATCTTTGGTGGTAGAGAATAGGTGTTTGGGAGATGCATTTCACCTTAAACACCTTAATTACTAACTATCTTACTCAGGCTGCCATTAACCTTAGGAAGGTATCCTTTAGGGCTTTGATGGAGATGTAGAATATGTCCTTCTTTTTAAGAGAAGAAGCCAAATGTAAAATCTTTTTCTCTATTACATGACATTTTCCAAATCAAAAGAGTAGGAATGAAAATACTAGGTCTGTTATTAACCTGCTGGGTGTCTATGTTACTTGTAGGTACTAAGTTGAGGACTTGAGACAATAAGGCTCAGTTGGCAACTTGCAATTCGTTATTGGATCTGATGGACTATTTTAAATACTTTCCAAAATAGACCCAACTATGGCTAGAAATAGGAACCCAAGAGAATTATGTCTCAGAGAATAATTCATGACCTACAACAATTACAGGAGATCCAGCAGAGAAGTTAAGACAATATTCTTGGGTGCCTGGGTTGCTCAGTTGGTTAAGCACCAGACTCTAGATTTCTACTCAGGACATGATCTCACAGCTGGTGGGATCAAGCCTGGAGTAAGGCTCGGTGCTGACATCTTGGAACCTGCTTGGGATTCTCTCTCTCCCCCTCTCTCTCTGCCCCACCTCTTCTCTTTGTGCACATACACACACACACACACACACTCTCTCTCTCTCTCTCTCTCTCTCAAAATAAATAAATAAACATTTTTTAAAGTTTATTTCTTTTCAGGGAAAGAGAGCTCAAGCACAGGAGCTGGGGAGGGGCAGAGAGAGAGGGGAGAGAATCTCAAGCGGGCTCTGCAATGTCAGTGCAGAGCCCAACTCAGGGCTCAACCTCAGGAGATCATGGCCTGAGCCAAAATCAAGAGTGGAGTGCTTAACCAACTAAGCCACCCAGGAGCCCCTAAAAAGACAACATTTTTAATCACAATCATCAATGGAAAGAATAAGACAATATTAGAAGCTGAGAGTACAAACGGATGTTTCTGGAGTGGAAACTATACAGAGTTTAGGAACAATACAGTGGAGTAGATGATTAAAAGAAATATAGTTCTAACATCTCACTTCACAACTATGAGGAAATAGGCAAATTAAGAGTAAATAAGCTACAGAGCTTCAACATACTTGTAAAAACCAAAAGGATTTTTAGGAGAAAACCCCAACATTTTCCGCTGGTAAACACTCAAGTTGCTCAGGTGTTCTAAGGCAAGATAACCTAATAATTATTATTAAAACGTGTAGGATGCAATTTATTATTATTTTAACTTCCTGACCCTCTTCTCATTGTATAATGTCCCTATTTATATCTATTAGGTTTCTTGTCTTAAGGTCTACTATAAGTGATATTTGTATAGTAAATACTGTATACAGTTTCCTTTTGATAAGTATTTGCATAGTATAATATCTTTCCATCCTTTTACTTTCAACCTTTTTAAAAAATTTTTAAATGTTTATTATTTATTTTTAAGAGAGAGACAGAGAGAGACAGAGTGCAAGCAGGGGAGGTGCAGAGAGAGAGGGTGACACAGAATCTGAAGCAGGCTCCAGGCTCTGAGCTGTCAGCACAGGGCCCAACGTGGGACTCGAACCCACAAACTGTGAGATCATGACCTGAGCCAAAGTCAGACACTTACCCAACTGAGCCACCCAGGTGCCCCTCAACCTTTCTTTATCCTTTTAATAAAGGTGTGTCTCCGATAAATGACATATGGTTGTTTAATTTCTAACCAGTCTGACCATCTTCATTAATTGGAATGTTTAGCCTGTTTACATTTAATGTAGCTACTGATATGCTTCAATTTAAATCTGTCATTTTACCACTTTTTTTTTTATCCCATCTGTTCTTATTTGTCTTTTTCCCCCTTTCTGGCCTTTTCATAGATTAATTAAGTATATTTTTATCCTATTATGACCCCATTAATAACTTACTGGTCTCATATTCTTTTAATATTTTAAATGGATTAACCTAGGAGATATAAATGCATCCTTGACTTCTGGAATGATATAATGGCCTTAGATTCTTTTAATTCTATTAAATTTCAATTCTATTAAATCCATTAATTCTATTTACCTTTCTCTAGATATAAGAACACATTATTGTTCTCATATACTTGAATTCGTTTTATATTTTAAATCCTACTATGCATTAGTTTTGTTATATTCAGTAAATATTTACCTCCATTGCTTCCTTCTTTGTTCCCTCCCTCCCTTCATTCCCTTCCTTCCTATATTTCTCATGCTTCTACTTAGAAATATTTTATGTATACCTAAAGAAATTACTATTTACCTCAGTGAAGATCTGCTTGGGATATATTTCCTCAGTTTGGGTTCATTTGAAAATATTTTCATTTACTTTCCTTTTTGAAGAATATTTTTTGCTGAGCATAAAATTCTAAGTTTGCAGATGTTTTCTTTAAGCCCTTTAAAGATGTCATTTAATTGTCTTCTGGCTTCCAATTTTTTTTTTTTTTTTTTTTTGAGAGTTCAGTTGTCAGTCTTGCTATTGCTCATTTAAAGGTAATAAGTCTTGGGGCGCCTGGGTGGCGCAGTCGGTTAAGCGTCCGACTTCAGCCAGGTCACAATCTCGCGGTCCATGAGTTCGAGCCCCGCGTCAGGCTCTGGGCTGATGGCTCAGAGCCTGGAGCCTGTTTCCGATTCTGTGTCTCCCTCTCTCTCTGCCCCTCCCCCGTTCATGCTCTGTCTCTCTCTGTCCCAAAAATAAATAAACGTTGAAAAAAAATTAAAAATAAATAAATAAAGGTAATAAGTCTTAAAAATATAAAATAAAATAAAGGTAATAAGTCTTAGGGTAACTGGGTGGCTCATTCAGTTAAGTGTCCAACTTCAGCTCAGGTCATGATCTCTCAGATCATAGGTTTGAGCCCAGCATTGGGCTCTGTGCTGACATCTCAGAGCCAGGAGTTGGCTTTGGATTCTGTGTCTCCCTCTCTCTCTGCCCCTCCCCTGCTCACATTCTCTCTCTCTCTCTCTCTCTCTCTCTCAAAAATAAATAAACATTAAAAAAATAAAAAATAAAGGTAATAAGTCTTTTATTTTCTGGCTGTCAAAAAAAATTGTTAAAAAAACTAATAAAATCAATACAGCTATGGCATACTTTATTTCAAAAAAAAGAAAGCAAAAATACAAAATGAGAAATGTAAAAAAAAACCATTATGGTTCCTACTACATTAAAATAATGAGAAATATAATGAATAACTTTAAGGCTATATATTACATTATAAATGCACAAATTTATTGAAAAAAAAACAATTTGCAAAACTATACAACTAGAAGTTTAAAATTTGTATAGTTTTAAACCTACTGCAAATACTGAATTTGTAATTAAAAACATTTTCATGAAAATAACTCTAATCTAATAAGGCTTAATTCTGAATTCTCCCAAATATTTATGGGAGAAAAAAATGATTTAAACAAACTTTCCAAAGAATTGAAAAAGAGCTAAAACTTCTCCACTTACTATAAGAGGCCAGCATAGCCTTGATACCAAACCCTGACAAAAAGATTAAAAGAATGGAAAATTACAAACCAATTTCTATCATAAACACAGATTTTTAAAATTCTAAGCAAAATATTGGGAAACGAAATCCAGTGGTATAAAGAAGGATAATATATCACAACCAACCAGGGTTTATTCCAAGAATGTAATATTGGTTTATCATTAATAAATCAACCAATATAATTCATGATTTGAATAAAATAAAAGGATATCATATGATCACTTAAACAGAAAAATATATGATAAATTTAATACCCATTCATAATTTTTTAAAAATCCCTTAGTTAAATTAGAAAGGGAAGGAAGCTTCCTTAACCTGACAAAAGACCTCTGGAACAAAATGTATCTCATATTAAATATAAAAAACTTTCTGTCTGAGACAGGATTAAGACAAGACTATTATCACTTCAATTCAGCAATGCCACCAAACCATAAAACAAGGAAACAATATGATTAGAAAGTTAAAACATAAATAAATAAAACTAAGAGTATTGGAAATGGCAAACAGTGTCTATAGAAAATATAAAATAATATAAAAATGTGACATTTCAAAATAAAATTTAGCAAGGACCCTGGATATAAACATAATATAAAAATTAGTTTTATATCTATATACCTGCAACAAAAACAATTATAAAATGAAATTTTTTAAATGCCATTTAAAATTATATCAAAATATCAAATATTTAATGAAGTTGTACAAAAATATCTCTATATACACACATAAACATGTATAAACAGTGAGAGAAAAAATAAATAGAAAGATATATCATGTTAGTAGACCAGATGTTTATGTACATATTATCATTGTGTTAATAAATCCCTTATTTTTTACACAGTAAATAAAAATCTAGGGGCGCCTGGGTGGCGCAGTCGGTTGGGTGTCCGACTTCAGCCAGGTCACGATCTCGCGGTCCGTGAGTTCGAGCCCCGCGTCGGGCTCTGGGCTGATGGCTCAGAGCCTGGAGCCTGTTTCCAATTCTGTGTCTCCCTCTCTCTCTGCCCCTCCCCCGTTCATGCTCTGTCTCTCTCTGTCCCAAAAATAAATAAACGTTGAAAAAAAATTAAAAAAAAAAAAATCCAAGTAAAAGTTTGTCAAAATGGGAATATGCCTCATAGTTTCTACAGATTCAATGTAACACCAATTAAAATATGAGCAGAGTTTTCTGGGGTAGAAATTAACACGATGATTCACAATTTACGTAGAAATGCAAAGGGCCGAAAATAACTAAATTAATCAGGAGGCAAAAGAACAAGCTAGAAAAACTTACACAATTGTATACCAACGCGTATCAACACAGAATGGTATCGGCACAAGAATATAGGACTACACCACTAAAAGAGAATGAAAGTCTAGAAATAGGTACAACTATACAGTCATTTGGTTTATGACAAAGGCGGCACTACAGAATAGCAAGAAAAGTATGGTCTTTTTATTAAGTGGTGCTGTGTATGTAGAAAATTCAGCTGGATTTTTACATGGAAAAAAATTAATCTCAGCTCCAACATGACACCATACACAAAAATACAACTTCAGATGGATTAAGATTCTTAATGTGCATGTTAAAACAAGAAAGCTGCTGGAACTATGGCAACCACTAATCGAATATGGCTATTTAAACTGAAGCTCAAATTAAATTTAGGAACATTAAAAATTCAGTCCCACAGTTTCACTAGCCACATTTCAAGTGCTCAGTAGTCATATGTCCTATATATGCAGATATAGAAAATTTCCAACATACAGAAAGTCCCATTGGACAGCAATGGTCTAGAAGATAATATAGGAACATATCTTCATGACCTTGAAGTAGGCTACATTTTCGTTAAAAGGATAGAAAGAGTACCAAGTAAAAAAGAAAATGCATTAGATTTCGTTAGATCTCATTAAAATTAGGAGTTCCTGTTAATCAAAAGACATCATTAAGAAACATAGAGTAGCTCTACATACTCCTATGGAGTGATCGCAAGTTTATATATCTATCTATATCTATATATCTATAGATAGATATACATCTATATACATGTTCATTTTTGAGAGAGAAAGGAGTGGGGAAGGGGCAGAGACAGAGGGAGAGACAGAATCCCAAGCAGTTTCTGCTCTGCACTATCATCTCGGAGCATCATGCAAGCTCAAAACCACAAGATCATGACATGAACAGAAGTCAAACACTTAACCGACTGAGCCACCCAGGCGCCCCACAAGTATATGTTTTTCAGTGAAAAAACCAAAGTGGAGAAGAGTATGTTTTCGTATGTTATAATTTATCCTAAAAAGATATATACACATATACATTTGCTTATATTTATATATATATATATATTTAAAATATATATACGTTTATATGTATAAATACATATAAATGTGTCTATATATATAATATATATACACTTATATGTGCATTTAAAAAGGAATAATAAAAGGATAAATCATAAAATTTGATTACCTATAAGAAGAAAATAAGACTTGGGGCACCTGGGTGGCTCAGTCGGTTGAGCATCCGACTTCAGCTCAGGTCATGATCTCATGGCTTGTGGGTTCAAGCCCCGCGTTGGGCTCTGTGCTGAGAGCTCTGGGCCTGGAACCTGCTTCAGATTCTGTCTCCTTCTCTCTCTGCCCCTCCCCCACTTGTGCTCTGTCTCTCTCTGTCTCTCAAAAATAAATAAACGTAAAAATGATTTTTTTTTTAAAAAAGAAGAAAGACTAGAGTGGAGGAACAGGCATAGTAAATACTAGACTTCTCTAAATGTACTTTCTTTTATGAATTTGTTTTAGAACCATTGTAACTTTTCACATAGCTATAAAAGAAAATTAAATTTTAAAAAACAAGCCTGAGTTTTTAAAAGTTTTTTTTTTTTTTTTAATTCTAGTTAGTTAACATACAGTGTAATATTACTTCCAGGCCTAAATTTGAAAGTAACTCAAAACAAATGAACCTAACTCTGTATGTGTTTGGCAGCTTACCTACACAGAGATGAACTACTCCAAGATATTTTAAATGTTTATTTATTTTGAGAGAGAAAATGTATGCGAGGGAGGGGCAGAAAGAGAGAGAGAGAGAGAAAATCTCAGAGAGAGAGCAAATCTCATGCTGTCAGCACAGAGCCAGACTCGGAACTTGATCTCACAAATGGTGAGATCATGACCTGAGCTGAAATCAAGAGCTGGATGTTTAACCAAATGAGCCACTCAGGCACCCGCTAAAATACTTTTTTTTTTAAAGTTTATTTTTTATTTATTTTTGACAGAGCGAGAGAGAGAGTAAGAGGGAGAGGGAAAGCATGGGAGAGGGAGACAGAATCCCAAGCATGTTCTGCACTGTCAACACAGAGCACAATGTGGGCCTCAATCCTATGACCCTGGGATCATGACCTGAGCCAAAACCAAGAGTCCCATGCCCGACAAACTGAGCCACCCAGGTGCCCCCTCATCCCAAAACTTTAAAACACAATAATTTATATGTGCCTAGTGGGATATACCCTCCAAGTGAAAATAATGACAAAAATATTAAACTGATACTGTAATCATATTGTTGGTTTAGTGCTGGTATTGTTTTCTAAGTCTGTTTTTTGAGTAGTGTGGGGTAACAAATGAGTAATTATGTTGATATAAATGAAAACTGGGATTTTTATTGTGGAAGAAAGGAGACACAAATGTAAAATTGATGGAATTAAGTAAAAGCCTTAGAGTGATGAATTTGAATTAGACAGATTAGTATAAACTTGTGATGCCTTGGGGCAACTGGGTGGCTCAGTCAGTTAAGCGGCTGGCTTCGGCTCTAGTCATGATCTCCCGGTTTGTGGGTTTGTGAGTTCGAGCCCCGCGTCAGGCTCTGTGCTGACAGCTCGGAGCCTGGAGCCTGCTTCAGATTCTGTGTCTTCTTCTCTCTCTGCTCCTCCCCCACTCACGCTCCATCTCTGTCTCTCAATAATAAATAAACATTAAAAAAATTAAAAAAAAAACTTGTTATGCCTTTTATATTTTTTTTAAAAAATGGACATCCCTTAGCTCAGTAACTAAAAGTACCTAAAACACTGACTCAACACTGTAGCAATAAGCACACCTGTTGTCAAGATTCTATCTCCAAATATCACCACGCACAAAAAATAAAATACTGAAGGATCCTTGAAAAATGCTTAATTCCAGGTCTGAGACAAGAAGTTTACAAGATGAACCTGGATATCTGTAATACCAAACAGCAGACATTCTCTTCAAAATGAATGAATAAGCCATCCAGTTTTCCCAACAGCATTTGTTGAAGAGACTTGTCTTTTTCCCATTGTATATTCTTGCCTCCTTTGTCATAGATTAATTTATCATATAAGCATGGGCTTATTTCTGAGCTCTCTATTCTGTTCCATTAATCTGTGTGTCTGTTTTTGTGCCAGCACTACATACTGTTTTGATTGCTACAGCTTTGTAGTATATCTTGCAATCCGGGATTGGGACACCTAGCAGCTTTGTTCTTCTTTCTTGATGAGTCTGGCTAAAGGTTTATCAATTTTGTCTATCTTTTCAAAGGTCCAGCTCCTGGTTTCATTGATTTTTTTTTTCTACAATAAAGATAGAAACTGAACCACTTTCTTAACCATACACAAAAACAAACTCAAAATGAATTAAAGACCTAAATGTGAGACCTGAAAGCATAAAATTCCTATAAGAAAACATAGGCAGTAATCGCTTTGACATCAGCTCTACAAACATTTTTTTAGATGTATCGCCTCAGGCAAGGAAAAAAAAAGCAAAAAGAAACTACTGGGACTATACCAAAACAAAAAGCTTTTGCACAGCAAAGGAAACCTTCAACAAAATGACAAGGCAACCTACTAAATGGGAGAAGATAGCTGCAAATGACATAGTCAATAAGGGGTTAATATCCAAAATACATAAACAACTCCTACAACTCAACACCCCACAATAATAATTTGATTTAAAATGGGCAGAGGGGGAGTGCCTGGCTGGCTCAGTCAAGGGAGCATACAATTCTTGATCTTGGGATTGTGAGTTCAAGTCCCACGTTGGGTATAAAAATAAATAAACTTAAAATAAAAATAAAGTAAATAAATAAACCTACATAAGTAAATAAATAAACAAACAAATAAAAATGGGCAGAGGACCTTAATAGACATTTTCCCAAAGACATACAAATGACCAACAGACACATGAAAAAGATGTTCAACATCACTGATCATCAGGGAAATTACAAACCAAAATTACAATGAGATATCACCTTATACCTGTCAGAATAGATAGAATTAAAAGACAAGAAATAACAAGTGTTAGTAAGGATGTGGAGAGAAAAGAATCCATGTGCACTGCTACTGGGAATGACAATAGGTGCAGCCACTATGGAAAACAGTATGGAAGGTTCTCAAAAAATTAAAAATATAAATATCATATGGGGCACCTAGGTGGCTCAGTCAGTTAAGCTTTGACTTGTGCTCAGGTCATAATCTTGCATCCGGCTCTGTGCTAACAGCTCAGAGCCTGGAGCTTGCTTTATTTTTTTTTTATTTTTTATTTTTTTAACGTTTAATTATTTTTGGGACAGAGAGAGACAGAACATGAACGGGGGAGGGGCAGAGAGAAAGGGAGACACAGAATCGGAAGCAGGCTCCAGGCTCTGAGCCATCAGCCCAGAGCCTGACGCGGGGCTCGAACTCACGGACCGTGAGATAGTGACCTGAGCCGAAGTCGGACGCTCAACCGACTGAGCCACCCAGGCGCCCCCCTGGAGCTTGCTTTAGAGTATGTGTCTCCATCTCTCTCTGCCCCTCCCACTCATGTGCTCTCTCTCTCTCTGTCAAAAATAAACATTGAAATTTGTTTAAATAAATAAATAAATAAATAAATAAATAAATAAATATTGTATGATCCAGTAATTCTACTACTGGGAATTTACCCCAAGAAAATGAAAGCACTGCAGCACTTGGGCTCATCAGTTAAGCATCTGGCTCTTGATTTCGGCTAAGGTGATAGTCATGATATTGAGCCCCGCCTTGGGCTCCATGCTGATAGTGTGGAGCCTTCTTGGTATTGTCTCTCTCCCTCTCTCTTTGCCCTTCCCCTGCTTGCATGCACGTGCTCTCTCTCAAAATAAATAAACTTAAAAAAAAAAGAAAATGAAAACACTAATTCAAAAAGATATATGCAGGGGCGCCTGGGTGGCACAGTCGGTTAAGCGTCCGACTTCAGCCAGGTCACGATGTCGCAGTCCGTGAGTTCGAGCCCTGCGTCGGGCTCTGAGCTGATGGCTCAGAGCCTGGAGCCTGTTTCCGATTCTGTGTCTCCCTCTCTCTCTGCCCCTCCCCCGTTCATGCTCTGTCTCTCTCTGTCCCAAAAATAAATAAACGTTGAAAAAAAAAATTAAAAAAAAAAAAGATATATGCAACCCAATGTTTATTGCAGCATTATTTACAATTCTTTACAATAGCCAGGATATGGAAGCAACCCAAATAACCATCTATAGATAAACAGATAAAGATGTCATATATACTCAGCCATAAAAAAGAATGACATCTTGCCATTTGCAACAGCATGGATGGACCTGGAGGTATAATGTTAAGTGAAATAAGTAAAAGAAAGACAAATAACATATGATTTCACTCATGTGTGGAATTTAAGAAACAAAAGAAATGAACAAAGGGAAAAAGAGACAAACAAAAAACCAGACTCTTAAATAAAGAAAACAAACTGGTGGTTTCCGAAGGGGAAGTGGATGGAGAGATGGGTGAAATAGATAATGAGGATTAAGAGGTGTATATTTCCAGTAAGAAAATAAATAAGTCATGGAGATGAAAAGTATAGCATAGGGAATATAGTCATTAAGATGGTAGCAACATTGGTGACAGATGGGGACTACACTTATCATGATGAGCACTGAGTAATATATAGAATTGTGGATTCATTATGTTATACACCTGAAATTAACATAATACTGTATGTTAATTGTACTTCTATAAAAAAATGTTTTTTAAGATCATAAGAGGACACTATAAACAACTTCATACCAAAATTTGAAAGCTTAGATGACATTAACATATTTTTGGAAAAGACAGTTCATAAAAAAAAAAGCAAGAAGAGTAAAAATATAAATAATTCTATTACTAATGGAAAAATTTAATTTCATGACTTAAAACTTCCCCACAAAGAAAACTAAGGCACGGAGAATATCGCTAGTGAATTCTACTAAATATTTAAGAAAGAAATATCACCAATCTTAATAAACATGTTCAGAGAATATAAAAGAGGAGAGAGAAAAAATACTTTGAACCTGTTTAATAGGGCCAGCATAACCTTGACATCAAATCCTTATAAGAAAGGAAAATGACAAGCCTATCTTGAGTGGTAAGTATAGATGCAAAACCCCATTATGAAGATGTCTTAACTGGTTGTTTTTATTTTGTATGAACATCATTTTGAGACTAAACAAAACAGCTGTAATCTTTGCTTAAAGATTCTAAAGAATAAGCATAATGTGCATGAATTCAGAGAATACATTTCTGAGGGTGTGCCATTACACTTCTGCTATGAAAACAGTATATATGTAGATGGCAACCAGATGGTTCTAGAACAGCCAAGATTTGGGGATATGACAGAAAAGTTTTTTTCTCTTTCTCTGAAGCACAGGAGAGAGAATATGTGATTGCATATTCATTCCCAGATTGAAAGACAAGTTCCAGATGAATATATAATGACCTTCTGTGTTTATAGCTTGAGAAGGAAATTGTTATCCTAATTCTCTTCTTTTTCATAAACGCAGAATAAAAGAGACATGTACCTTATTTATATCGTAAACCATTCTCATCTTGCCAGTTAAAATTGGGAAAAAAGTAAGTAACTACTTTTACGATTTAGTTGTTGTTTTTAAGAATAATCTTTACCAATAAACTCCTTACTTCCCTTAATACTTCAGTCAGAACCCTAGGCTGTGATCCACATTCACTTGACATTCTTTCAAATGTTAATTATTTCTGATATTCCTATTACCCCCATTTGAGAAATGTAAAAGTCTCTTTAAGACTTAATCCATCTTCACTCCAACCCAGCAAAATATATTTAGTCTCTGGAATATAATTGTTTTCCTCTAACTGTAAATATTTAAGGCAACACACATTAATAGATCTTAACATTATCAGACATGTTGTTAAAATTTCCCCATTGATACATTTCCCAGGCATTGCTTTTTCCTACTGTTTCCTCAAGTTATTAAGCTCTTTTCCTTCCCTTTTACTAGTTTGAGGTTTCTCTATTATACAATAAATTCTATTGTACTGTCTACATAGTTTTTTTTAATCCAAATGTATTTCATATGCTCTGCAAGCTTCCTTAGTTACAGCACTCTAAAGATTTTCTAAGTCAATTATCAGTTTAAAAGTCAAAATAGATATGAGGAAATATCTAATCAACCTATGGGAAAGTCTGCTAATGGCATATATTTTAATAAATAAAAACACCTAGAATGTCAAAAACATTCTACCACTCTGTAAACAAATGACACTGCACAGGAGAAATATTGTATACCCTACATATACATCCTGGCAAAGGACAAACTGCTTCAGTTACAGAAGAACAATACACTAACATAACACTGATATGTTCACTATAATTTTCATGTGGAATATTTAATAAAGTCAGTTGTTCACTGTTGTAAATTTTTTGCTACATTAATATTTATTATCTAAAAAATTTGCCAATGCAATGAATTTTAAATGATAGACAGAAATGTACATCTCCGAGGTAACATGTTGGATACCAACCTAAAAAAAATTAAAGGGCCCATCACAAATCTTACAAAAAACTAACATGAGACACATGTTGTCTACTTGTTGCATAGTACATCAATTTTGTTTATATCTATAAAGTATTATTAATATGAGAAATAAAGATAAAAATGTTTTCCTGAATTTCCTAAACTGACAGATTTTAGTATTGTAAAATATGTTAATACACACTGTAAACTAAAACAAGACAGAAGGACTCAGTATTTAGAAAGTATAATGCTAAGCTAAATAAGTCAGTAAAGACAGATACGAAATAATTTCACGCACATGTGGAATTTAAAGAAACAAAACAAATGAGCAAAGGAAAAACACAGAGACAGAGAGGGAGAGAGAAACCAAGAAACAGACTTTCAACTATAGAGCACAAACTGATGATTACCAGAGGGAGGTGCGTGGGGGGATGGTCAAATAGGTGATGGGGATTAAAGAGTGCACTTGTCATCATGAGTAATGGATGATGTATGGAATTGTTAAATCATTATATTGTACACCTGAAACTAATATAACACTGTGTTAACTACACTGGAATTAAAATAAAAACTTAAGTAAAAAAGAAGGGCTTAGTATTTGAAAAAAATATAAATATATATACATCGAGATTCCTTTTTTTAATAAAATTTTTTTTTAACATTTATTCATTTTTGAGAGACAGAGTGTGAACACGAGAGGGGCAGAGAGAGAGGGAGACACAGAATTCAAAGCAGGCTCCAGGCTCTGAGCTGTCAGCACAGAACCCGACGCGGGGCTCCAACTCACAAACCGTGAGATCATGACCTGAGCTGAAGTTAGACACAACTGATTGAAACACCCAGGCGCCTCTAAACGAGATTTTTTATGACTCAGGCACACAGTTAAAATTATTATGAAATCGTACTCTTTTCAAAGGATTTTTGTTTTATAAAATCAAGCAGTAAATATTTTATTTCTAGAATTCTGTAGTTGGTATTACGGCATTCAGCGAACACTATGACAAGCATTCTGTTCTAAAGAATCAAGATTGGATCGATATGCAATTGGATAGGAAGAAGTCAATAATAAAATGTCTGGGTGAATTACAAATACTCCAGCTTTCTAGAAGTTATTTTATTCATGTTCTTATACATCATACTTTCTTTATATATAAGGAAATATCTAGTACACAAAAATTATTAGCAGGCAATGGACTACCTAAAACTTGAAATATCAACATTGATGGAAAAAGATTGTGCAGGTAGACAAATGGGATGGCACAGTATTCCTGCATGTATGAACAGTCTACCTTTGTTACTGTCACTCATATAAGTTTAAAAATTCAGTGGCAAGGGATATTTTCCTCTGTTACTAGCTATATTTCTCCTTTTAAATAATTCTCCAACTTCCAGATCCATTTCTTTCAAGTCTGCTCAAAATGTGTTTCTCAAACAATACCTGACTGCCAAACATTCAGATTCCCAAACTTCAGTATTCTCATCTCTATTTGTTATAGAAAGCAGTGAAATAAAATAAGTGATGCATTTTCTTGATAGGAAGAGAGTTCTACATTGTTTTGATACCTGAAATATTAACATTACAATGCACCAATTTTCTGTCTTAAAATTAACTACATTTTCATTTGTATTTGCTGCAACTTTCACAGTATAAACATGTGTGTCCCTACTAATCACTTTGTCATCTATAGGAACTGTGATCATATTTAGTGTCAGACACAGTATTGAGGTTTTTCTAGGACCAGAAAATCCCACTGTTAATGTTGTTTCACTACTATATATGAGGAAGAAAATAATCATTGAAATAATATATTTGAAAGAGATCTTTAAACTGCTAAATATATATACACATAAAGTGGAAAAGTAAGTTAAATCTTTGTTCTCGATGTTGAACTCTTCCATCTACATTAACACCCAATTCATCCATTCACAAATGTATTTATTCTTTCATTCAGCAAGCACTTATGCCATGTGAAACATAAAATATGCAAAATTATAATGCATATAAATCTATTTTATTTTCAGTTAACATCATCATTTGAAGGAGAATAACTAACTTATAACTTACTTTTCCCCTATTACCTGGAATCATAAAACAAGGAATCCTCCATTCCCTTCCCTAATTTCTGCATACCTCCTTCCCTTTTATCAATGATCTCTATGAAAAATCAGAAAGTAATACTGTAAAATTGCTGAAGACTGTCCTCACTCTATTTGATAAGTTTTTGAAATGCAAAGGGCTACTAAGGATAAATTTAAGTATTTGAATAATTTAACTTTTACTACATGCATTACTTTCAAATATAGCATTTACTTATTTTAAAGTATATTGGCTTCTAAATAATAAGAAAATTAAATCCAAGTTGAATGGACTTTGAATGGCAAGTACACCTTGAATACACAAATGTTTCTGACACAACGATTACTCCTCTTTCAAACAATAAGTAGTAAATGGAATTGTTGAATCACTATATTGTACATCTGAAATGAATATGACACTGTATATTAATTACACTGGAATTAAAATTTTAAAAACAATTACTACTCATTCTTCTTTGTGAAATATATCAATAAAATGTAAAATAAAAGGTTGTCAAGTCCTATACCCAATGGTTTTATTTTCTATCAGTACAAACAGGTATTCTGAGACATGCTTATAATTTCCATATACTTAGAAACACTGTGTGGAGCTATCATTAGCTATGTTTCAGAGTGCCATTCTCAAAAAAGACTACTATGCAAAAATGGCATTTATTTAAAAAGTATGACCTAGAAAATATGTTGCCATTTTATTAAATGGTGTATCATTCAGGATCTAATTCAAATGCCATCTCTACCACAATTCCTCTTCTGATTTCCTCCTCCTCCCTTCCCAGATGTTCTCTCACAGTCTCTCTCTCCCTTTGAACATCCATTGCAATTTATTTTTACATTTTTTAGGTTATCATTGTCAAATCATGTATTGTAATGGTTTGGGCAAATGCCTCATCTTCCATGATACTATGCTTATGTAATGTAAAGACTCTTGCATATTTTTCATTCCCATTTTTGGTATCAGAATGCCTTACCCATATCTGGGACACCTGGGTGGCTCAGTCCATTAAGGGTCTGACTCTTGATCTTGGCTCAAGTCATGATCTCATGGTGTGTGAGATTGAGCCTCACGTCAGGCTCTCTGCGGACAGCACCAAGCTTGCTTGGGGTTCTCTCTCTCCCTCTGCCTCTCTCTCTCAAAATAAATAAATAAACTTTTTTAAAAAATGCCTTACACATCTGTTGCTCAAAATGTCTTTTTTTTAATGAAGGGGTTTATGCTTTAAATAATTCCTTGAATAAATTCATAAAAGGAATTAAAGACATCCCCATTTATTTCCTGTACCAGAAACTTTGGTGCCTTATTTCTAATTTTAGTCCTGTATACTAGATTACTTTTATTGTTCTTTAATAGGCTTAAATTTCTTACCCTTGTTTCTCAGAAATAAACTATAAACTCCTTGAGGCCAAGGACAGTCTTTTAATACTTTTATACTCACAGAATTCTTAGCATGGGGGTGCTAAGCAGGAGTGTTCAATTCAATGGATTAAATGTTGCTAAAGGCTCATCTAAGAAGCATTTCAGAACATAGCTAGCAGCCATCTCCTGGGCAAGGGAATCAAATCCCTCAAGATTTGCTTACCATGGCATTGACATTTACGTGATCCCCTTTCCTATTCCGAATGTGAATGCAGGATATTGGCAAATTCAGTCCTACCCCAGTAGCCAGATTTCTCAGGTCAGCAGCACTGTATTCCCCACGCAACAGCAAACTGTTATTATCAGAACCAAGTCCTAGAGAGGCCCGATAGAGATAGGTCTGAGAAAGTCTCTCAACTGTAGTGACATCTATCGTGGCTGATGTCATACAAGGATTTGAAGCCATCTTCCTCCCTTGCCTCAGCTCTTCTGAAGAGCGACAGCAGCTTTGAGAACAACAAGCTGGGCTCTGGTTCATCTTGATGCACACAAAGAAAAGTAAGCACCCCAGAAATAAAAAGGAAATAGAGGCCAGGGCAATTACTAAATACAGGTTCTGGGTGGAAAGGTGGCCTCCTCTTTCCCAGGTATCTTCAAAGTCTGGAAGGACCTGAGGGGCAAAGTTGCTCAACAGTATACCTAATGTGACAGAAGAGGAAAGTGAGGGGTCTCCATGGTCTCGAACCACTACCACCACCCTCTGTTTAACTCCATCAGTGGGAAGAATGAAGCGAGCAGTACGAAGTTCTCCCATATTGGCTGAAATTCTGAAGAGGCTAGAGTCAGAAGCCTGAAAAATATGGTAGGAAAGCCAAGCATTAGAGCCACTGTCTGCATCCTCTGCTACCACTTTTGTGACCAAGTGTCCAGTTCTGGCAGAGCGAGGCACAATTTCCACTGGAACAGAGCCATTTCTGGGCAAGGGAAACAGGATGACTGGAGCATTGTCGTTCCTATCTACCACAAATAAGTTCACAGTCACTGCTGCACTTCTGGGAGGAATGCCACCATCCCGGGCTTCCACTTGGAAGTGAAACTCCCTGAGTTGCTCAAAGTCAAAGGAAAGTTTGGCAGTGATAGCCCCACTGGATGATTCTACTGCCACCAAGCTAGAGGCTGTCCTTTCAGAGATAATATCCAACAGCTCATAGAAGACAAGGCCATTTTCCCCTAGATCCAGATCCTGGGCAAAAACACGGCCTAAAGAGGCCCCAGGATCATTGTTTTCAGCCACAAAAAGTTCCTGTTGTGGCTGAGCAAAATTTGGTGAATTGTCGTTCACATCAGCAACAGACACAGTCACTGTCCTGCGGGTGCTCAGTGGGGGTGAGCCACCATCTGAGGCAGTAATCAAGACATGGTATTCACTGACCTGCTCCCGGTCCAGCGGCCCATCAGTCAGCAAGCTGTAGTAGTTGTCAAAAGAAACCTTCAGCTTAAAAGGGCCTCCACTGGACATGCTACAAAAGACCTTACCATTGGGACCAAGGTCCTCGTCCCTTAAACTGAAGAGAGCAATCACTGTGCCAGGGGCTGCGTCCTCAGAAACTGAACTGGATAGAGTCAGGAGGTTCACCTCAGGGGCATGATCATTCACATCAGTCACTTCCACCAGCAGTTTGACAGTACTAGCTAGACCGAAGGTACCCTCATCCCTCGCCTCAATGTATGCTTCCAACAACGTTTCAGGTAGACCGAGTGAAGCAGCTACCCGCACTTCCCCATTTCTAGGGTGCACGTGAAAGTAGTGTCGCAGCTCCACCAGCGTGCTATTGCTTAAGGAGTACCGGATTTCCCCATTGGAGCCTTCATCCGGGTCCGAGGCCTGAACTCGTAATAACAAAGTCCCGTTCGGGGCAGTCTCTGGTACCTTGGCACGGTATACTGTGCGCTCAAATACAGGCGCATTGTCGTTTGTGTCCACCACTATGATGGTAACTTGTGCTTCTCCGGAGCGCGCAGGCTGCCCTCCATCCTTAGCGGTGAGCAGTAGCTGGTGGGTGGCATGCTGCTCCCGATCCAGCGCTTTCTCTAATACCAACTCCGGGTATTCACTGCCGTCGACTCGCGACCCCATGATCAAGCGAAAGTGCTGGCTGGGGCTCAGGGTGTAGGTCAGGACACCGTTGCTTCCCTCGTCCGCATCTAGGGCATTAGGAAGAGTAAAGCGGGCTCCAGGCAACAGGAACTCGGGGATGTGCAGCTGCACGTCGCCGGCAGGGAAGACAGGAGAGTTGTCGTTGATGTCCACGACGTGAACTCGCATCTTGTGTAGCTCCAGCGGGTCCTCGAGCACCAGCTCATAGGTCAAGACGCAGGCAGCTTTAGTCCCGCACAGCCGTTCGCGGTCCGCCGGCTCTCGGACCACCAAGCTACCGCTGGCCAGATCCACCCCGAAGTAGGGCTCGCGGAGGCTGGAATGTAAGCGAAAGTTCCGCAAGCGTAGAGCGGCCGCTGACAGCCCCAAGTCCGCGGAAACATTACCTACAGCTACGCTCCGCACGGTCTCCTCCAACACTGAGTATTCCAGCTGTCTGGCGGCAGAGCAGCAGGAGACCCACAGACATAGAACCGCCACCCTCCAGCCCACCATCCTCCTTCCTCTTGGCGTCCCCGCTCCACCAGCAGTGACCCAGAACCATGCTCCGGACTCCCGGAGAGCACGAACTGTGGTAAAGAGCAAGAGCCGGCCGCCCGCCGAAGCGGACTCGAGGTGCACAGACCGCCGACGTTCGGCCTCTTGAATATACTGGACTTGCCCCGGGCTGACGGGCTGGAAGCTAAACTCTCGGGACTGGAGGCTTGGCAGCCGTCTGGGAAAGCGGAGCTGGTCGGTGCAGAGGAGCGCAGCGCCGCCTAGGGGTGCAGAGACGAGGTAAACTACTCAGGCTAGGGAGGGGCCATCTCCATTCCCTTCGAGCTGGGCTCTCTCCACAAAGTCCCGGCAGCCGGCGGGGGGCGGGGAACAGCGAGGAAGATGCCGTGAGAAATTAACACATCTTCCTTTGAACCCTGTTTCTAAGGAAAACGCCCTAAGAAGGCCTCCGTCTTAACTTCCACAACCTCTGACTGGAGACTGCTCGTAATTGAGGCTGAGCTCGTTTGGGCTTCTCTCTCCACTGTTTCACAGGGGAGCGTCCAGTTCCGGGCGCTCGGACCCACGGAACCCCTCCAGTGCCGGCGAAGAAATCGGAACTCCCAGAAAAATCGCGGGGCGGAGGCGGCGAAAGGTGGAATCGCGACCCTGAATGACCACGCCTTCGAAGCTTAAGGAAACCGGAAGCCCCAAGCTAAGGGCTGAAGCATTACATTCTAGATTCCTAGCCTCTCCACTGAGGGTTAAAGTCTCTGTGCACCTTCTTATATATGGGAAGCCAAGATTTCAACAGAGGCGGGCAGTGAGGAACAAATTGGGCAATAGGGTCTTCCCCAAGCTTCCCTCCCACCCCCCATCCCCGGCTCTAGCTTTTCGAGACACCCAGGTGGGCGAGCGCCAGGCTTATGGTTCGTTCCGCTTTTTTGTGGGTCAGCAATTTCCCTTTCCTCGGGAGCCCCTACTTGCTTTACAAGCGGCCCTTGACGCTCTGGATGAGACAGGTTAGAAACCAGTCAGTACAAGCCCCTGAAACTCAGAAAAACTGACACTCCTCCCCAATGGGACGTGTGAAGTGGAAGTGGAAGAAAGTTACTGAGATACTCTCCAGAGTGTAACCAGAAAACTACTGTGAAAATTTATTCTCTGTTAATATTTAGAAAACAGCATTGAGGCAGGGTAGGAACTAACTGCCCATATGTTGTCCAACTTCGTTTTTAAGCCGGTATTCTGAAGGGAAATTGGGACATTGGTCTGTCCTTGTAAAAACACCTCCGAGCTACAAGAAGTTATCTCCAAATTTGGCCTTTGCGCCCAACAACCCGCGGCTTTCCCTGAGGGGGAAGCGAACCGAAAAAGAGCGACTTCAATGACTATTAAACACTAAATTCCTTAAATTTCTTTTAATGTAATTGCAACATCGAAAGCCCCAGGAACCAAAATTTGAAAGACAAAAGCTAGATATTGATCAAGAATTGAAGCTTTCAGGGCACTGTATTTCCTGTTCAGAAAACTGCCTACAAATGTTGATAATCACTGAAGCTGAAGGCTGGATACATGGGAGCTGATTACACAATTCTCTTTACTGTATGTTTGAATACACTGTTATAATAGTTTTTAAAATTGATGATTAAAATGGGGGTGGGGGAGGTAAGCTGTTCCAGCATTCTGGTTTTAAGACTGAAAGTAGGATTGGTAAATTCATTATGCCACTAAGAACCAATCACCTCCCCAGAACAATACAAACCCAGCCCTAATCTCTTCCAGGAAAGCAGAGTAAGCGCAACATAAGGCAATTTAAATAGTAAATGCCCTTGACTAATTTGTCTTTCTGAGATAAGGAACCAAGAAAGTCATTGACACCAAGTCTTGGATAAAATTAAAGCAGGAAATATGTCAGCCCAGTGAAATGTTTAGGTAGAGACATAAATATAGCCATCACTGGGGATCTTCATTAAGATGTGAAATAACCCATAAAAATTAAATTTATTCACCAAATTTCAGAACCAAAACTAATTATCTACTTCAAATGCCAGAGATTAAAATTTGCATTTCCTCACTTTCATTTAATGCTGCTAACTGCTTTGGGGTGAAAGATTATACTTTTCACTTTTCCAATAGCAGCTGATGAAATACATCTGGAGAGATATACTCAACTTTTGGAATGCCCCTGATTTTAAGACCTACAATCAAGTTCCCAGTTAGACTGGATTTAGGATTTCTGAACTCTGTCTAGGAGGACAGTGTGTGGGGGTGTAGATTAGCAAGTGGGGAAAAGGAAAAACTCATACTGAAAATCAACATGGAAAATGCTGACAAAAACTCTTCCCCCTTCACACCCCTCTCACACTTTTGGCTTCCCCTTTCCCCCATTTCTCTTTCCAAACTGCCACTAATGATTATTTTCAAAAGATTTAATTTCTGTAAAGAATAAATGAATAGCGCTCACCTAGTAGGATTTGTCCCAACATCAGCCTCCCTATCTTTAGGCATAACTGGGGTTTGTGCAAAAGCATTATTTAGGAGATACTTGGGATATTCGAAACCCCCAAAGATGAGGAAGTCACAAGTTCTTCCTTTTGTATAAGATTACTTGTTGAACATTAAATCATAAATTAACAAAATTTCTCCTTAGCAGAAACTTTCAAATATTTCATTTTGCCATTTTATGCCATTTTCCATAGTTTCCCCTAATTCAGGTATTTTCAAGTTTTAATTACGTGCAAGTATAACTTTAAGTGGACTCAATACAAAAACAGTCTTGATTTCTGCTTGGATTCTATTGCCAAAACAATTATCATAAAGCTCTCCCAACCAAACTTGGCCTTAAACTAAATAACTTCAAATTTTTATTTAATAAATAAATTTTGAAATAAATTCAAAAGATTTCTAGCCATAATGCATAAGCTCCTATTAGAGATCTTGCAGCCAAATAGGAAAAAAGTAAATTTGACATACACCAAAGAGTATGTCAGCAAAAGTGATGAAGGATAGAAGCAGAAATGCTCACCTTTAGTCCCGAAGGCTGACCTACAGCCTGCATAGTTTTTAAAAATATTTTTATTTGTTTATGAGAGTGAGAACCAGAGTGTGAGCAGGGGAGGAGCAGGGTGAAAGGGAAACACAGAATCCCAAGCAGGCTCCAGGCTTCACGAGCTGTCAGCACAGAGCCTGACACAGGGCTCGAACTCATGAACTGCAAGATCATGACCTGAGCCAAAGTCGGAAGCTTAACCAACTGAGCCACCCAGGTGCCATGCTTGCATAGGTTTAATAAGGATTAAATATGTGTTGGTTGCTACATCCTTAAAGGGTCTCATGACTGCCTGTATATTTCACCCATAGTTAATATCAAACTGAATGATAAACACCAGAGAAATCTTGTGAAAGCAGTTTTATGAGTAGAAATTCAAAGAAATATTTATGATACTTCCTACATGTTCCCTCCACCTTGAGCACTAAGCATATAACTACAAGCTTCATACAGCAGAAAGTGCAGCTTTTTCTGCACATGGGTCCTGTCCTATGCTACTTAAATAAACTCACTATGTTGCACCATATAACATCTCAAGAAATTCTTGGCCATTGTTCTCGACAACCCCACAACAAAAGGATATGTATGATTTTAAACCAGATTTTCTTTTTTAAATAATTGTTTTAATGTTTACCTTTGAGAGAAAAAGACAAAGCACAAATGGGGGAGGGGGAGGGGGAGAGGGAGAGAGAGAGAGAGGAGAGAGAGAGAGAGAGAGAGAGAGAGAGAGAGAGAGAGAGAATGGAAGCAGGCTCCAGGCTCTGAACTGTCGGCACAGAGCCCGACGCAGGGCTCGAACACTAACTGTGAGATCATGACCTGAGCCAAAGTTGGACACTTAACCAAGTAAGCTACCCAGGGTGCCCCTAAACCAGATTTTTTCTTAGTGCTTAAGATTATTCCTTGGGAACATGTTATGTGCTTAAGAAACTAAAAGACAGGACATCAGCAGCATCACATCAAGCACATTTTCATCCTGTAAAGCTTAATGAAGTGTCCAAATCAAGTCTAACAGAGTAGGACTTCTTTGAGAGTAGAGATCTGTATCACTCAAATTTTGTGTCTTAAGTATCTAGCTGGGTTCTGGGCACACAAATTAAGTGGCTAAAGCACTCTCAATATACAACAACCTATGTCATCCTTTTTTCTTTTTTTACTTACATCCTTACCAATAACACATTACTACAGAATTTCTTTCTCAATTTTCTATTGCCAAAGAACCAGTTTTTCACATAATACATCACATAATACCATATAAAGTATCTTGGACCTTTCCTTTGTGAATCCTCACTCTAACTCTATGTTGTGTTTACTTACTACTTTATGATTATGTAATAATTTTCCAAAAATTACCTTTTTCTAAAAATTGTTTTCTATTTCATCTTCAAAGTATAGCCCTCAGAACCTAAAGTCATACTCCAGGTTGGTCATATCTTATCCAAAAAGAGGATATCTGGCCCTTTTAATTCAGGCTGGCTGAGTCCAAGGACCCAGAGGGAGTCTCACAGGACCAGTGAAGAGGGTCATTGGCTTCTCCCAGAATGGAAATCAATCTTCCTGGATGGAAACGCAAACCAAGAGGAAGGGAGAGCAGAGTTTACTGAAGATAGACAGAGCAGAGTCAGAAAGAGAGTCTGGGAGACTCAGAAAGGAAAGGAGAGACAGAGTCTTGTCTTTGCTTGGGGCTTGGGGTTTTTGTTGAGGATGGTGGTCTGGTATATGTGTCCCCTCAGGCATCCAAGAATTGGTCAAAACGATGAGTTTTTAGATGTCCTCCATAAGTCACTGAAGCCCTTGAGTCAGTGGTCTTGGAAAACATTCATGACAACCTCACCTAGTCATTCCTTAGATGTTAATCTGTTGTGCTGGAAGACTCCAAAGAAATCATGAACTCCTTGACCTTTACAAGGAGGATGTACATTAAGTCATGTGTAAGAATAGATCTAGAAAGGGAAACTGAAGGGACCCCATGAAAAAACTGCCTTTTTTGCTCCTTTTCCTGCCTCAGTTCTTGCTAGGACCTAGGCCCCTACCTTCCTTCTGAGTTTCTCAGACTCTCTGTCTGAATCTGCTCTCTCTCTGTATCTTCAATAAACTCTGCTCGCACTTCCTTTTGGTTCATGTTTGATTTCCATCCTGGGAAAAGCCAAGAACCCCCTTTGCTGGTCCTGTGGGACCCCCTCTGGCTCCTTGAACCCAGCCAGCCTGCATCGCTTTTTTTTTTTTTTTTTTTTTGAGAGAGAGAGGGAAAGAGAGAGAGAATGCAAATGGTAAAGGGAGAGAGAGAGAGGATTGGAGCATCGGGCTCTTTCTCACAACCCCAAGATCATGACCCAAGTGCAGCCAAAACCAAGAGTCAGAAACTTAACTGACTGAGTCACCCAGGTACCCCTGCATCACTTTCAAACAAAATACTATAAATCAAGGAAAAGAGTCTAAAATTGCATCTAGCTCTTTAACACCCATATCACTTTTTTAATCATGGATTGAAAACTAAAATTCACACCTATTTTTTTTGAGATACTCTTAAGCCACAGATCAGAAAGTCCTAGACTTTTATACTTTTTCTTTTCACTCAAATATGATGAATGTCATTGTGTTAAGAGCTAACCTATCTAGTTCAATCACATAATATATTTTACCTACATTCAAATTTCATATTGCTATGTATTTGGTAAGTAGTAACACCACATCTTCCTCTGAGCTGCAGATGAAAGTTTTCATCAAGTGTAGCTGAAAAGGAAGGCCTGAAACCTTTACCAATAACCCCACCAGACATCAGTTTATTAGACAGTACCTAACCTGAAATAAAAATTAAACCAAGAAGGGCACCTCAGTGGCCCAGTTGGTTAAGTATCTGACTCTTTATTTCTGTTCAGGTCATGATCTCATGGTGGTGAGATCAAGCCCCGCACTGGGCTCTGCACTGACAGCTCAGAGCCTACTTGGGATTTTCCCTCTGCCATTCCCCTGTGTTCTCTCTCCTTCTCAAAATAAATAAAATTTAAAAAAAATCTAACAAGACAGTATCAACATTATCCAAAAAAAGACAACATACAAATCTCACATTATGGTTTCAAAACATGCTAAACAAATATCACTAGGTCATCATTATGATAGATTCTTAAAAGAAATTTGATAAAATTTGACAGCTGTTACAAATGACCATCTTCATTTTAAACAGTAAAACACCAGAATTATCTCTATGAAAAATCATGAGCATAACAAGACATTTCATGTCATAGTATTATTCAATACTGACTTGGATACTCTAAACAACACAAGATAAGAAAGTGTGACTGTGTGTGTGTGTGTGTGTGTGTGTGTGTGTGTGTGTGTGTGTTAGAAAGGAGGATAACATGTATGGTTACAAGATAAGTTTATAGCTGATATAATTTTCTACTCATAAAATCCAAGAAAATTAAAGAAAAAAATAATTAGAACTAAAAAGAGTTCAGTGACATTATTAGTTTTCATCTTTGATGAGATTCTATAAAACATTTGGACTTCAAGCATAATATATATGAAAAGAAGTTACTAAGTGCCATGAAAACTGGATCAAGATGTGAGAGAGTGCTAAGAGTGAATTCTGGCCACTGGAGCTTTGGAAAGTGTGGTAATCAATTTCAGTACTGAGCATCAGTACCCCAAGGCCAGTGGGTTTCTCCTAGAGGCTATAGCAGGGCAATATGACTATGTGCACTCTTGTACCACAGTGGAAAAACCTTTACCCCTTTCCACAGAAGACTAACAGTGGGACCGGTCAGATGCCATATGATTCACACACTCTAAGCAGAAACAAAAGTGCTTCACTGAGTCTAAAATAGGGAATGATATTTCCACACAAGATGATAAGCCTAGGACAGGCTGTGTGAACTCCTTATCTCTTGGTAAGGAAGTGTTCCAAGCCCAAGGCCAATTCTTATGTGAATAAGTGAAGGTTGAAAGACTACAAATTAGACTGCCCTTCCCAACACTAAGCATAAAATAAGCTTCAATAAAGTTAAAAGTATTGATACCATACAAAGTGTGTTCTCTGACCACAATGGAAAGAAATTAGAAATCAATAACAAAATGAAATTTGAGAAATTCACAAATATGTGGAAATTTTTTTTTTAATTTTTTTTTCAACGTTTATTTATTTTTGGGGGGACAGAGAGAGACAGAGCATGAACGGGGGAGGGGCAGAGAGAGAGGGAGACACAGAATCGGAAACAGGCTCCAGGCTCTGAGCCCATCAGCCCGCGGGGCTCGAACTCACGGACCGCGAGATCGTGACCTGGCTGAAGTCAGATGCTTAACCGACTGCGCCACCCAGGCGCCCCCACAAATATGTGGAAATTAAATCACGTATGCTAAAGTAACCAATGGGTCAAAGAAGAACCAGGAAAATTAGGAAACACTCTGAGACAAATGAAAATGAAGATACAATATATGAGAAACTTATGGGATGCAACTAAAGCAGTGCTCAGAGGAAAATGTATAGCTGTAATGTTGACACAGAAAAATGAAGAAATGCCTCATATCAGTAACCTAACCTCCTACTTTAAGTTTCTGGAAAAATAAGAGCAAACCAAACCCAAAGCAAACAAAAGAAAGAGAGTAAATAGGATTATGGCAGAAATAAATGAAATAAATAATGGAAAAATAGTAGAGAAAGACAATGAAGCTGAAGCCACAAGCTGGTTCTTTGAAAAGATCAACATAATTGACAAACCTTTACCTAGACTGACCAAGAGAAAAGACAAGAAAATGAAAATTACTAAAACCAGAAATGAAAGAGGAGACATTACTATTGACCTTAAAGAAATAAAAAAAAAAGAGTTCAGGGGGAATTAAGATGGAAGAGCAGTAGGGGGACCAGGATTGTCCTCATCCCTCAAACACAGCTGTTTTGAGGTTGAGATCACTTGGAACACCCAGGAAATTGATCTGCAGAGCAGCAGAAGGATCTCCACAGTTGGAAGGAGATAGTTTGGCAGGATCGAGTTTTTTGATTCTCTGGTTTACTTTTCTCTCCTTTCATTTTTCTCTTTTTACGGCATAAGGCTTTCACCCTCCCTTATTTTTCTAGGGTTACTTCAACAAATCAAAGCACACCTACCTAAAGGTCCAAACACTCCACCACTACAATCAAGGAAGAGCTCTGCAGAGGACTGACCAGTAGAACAGAGCAGCTAAAATGCAACAACGGAGTGCACGCAACATACAGCAGAAACACTCCCTGGAGTGCCAGGCCCTGGAGAGGGTATGACCCCCTTTTTAATATAGTAGTACTCTCAGGTGCAAGACACATAACAAGCTTTTAAAACACACAAAAGACAAAAACCTAGTCAAAATGACAAGATGGAGGAATTCCCCTCAAAAGAAAGGTCAAAAAGAAATCACAGCCAGTGGGGTGCCTGGGTGGCTCAGTTGGTTAAACGTCTAACTTTGGCTCAGGTCACGAGCTCACGGTCTGTGAGTTCGAGCCCCATATTGGGCTCTGTGCTGACAGCTCAGAGCCTGGAGCCTGCTTCAGATTCTGTGTCTCCCTCTCTCTCTGACCCTCCCCCATTCATGCTCTGCCTCTCTCTGTCTCAAAAATAAATAAACATTGAAAAAAAATTTTTTAATATAAACAAAATTAAAAAAAGAAATTACAGCCTGAGAATTGCTCAAAACAGATATAAATAATATATCTGAACAAGAATTTAGAAAAACAGTCATAAGACTAATACCTGGGCTGAAAAAAGTATAGAAGACACCAGAGAAACTCTTGCTGCAGAGATCAAAGACCTAAGAACTAGTCAGGATGAATTTCAAAATGCTACAACCGAGATGCAAAATAAACTAGATACAGTGACAGCAAGGATGGAAGAAGCAGGCAGCAGAATAGCTGAAATAGAAGATAAAATTATGGAAAATAATGAAGCTGAAACAAAGATGGAAAAGAAATTACTAGATCATGAGGGGACAATTAGAGAACTAAGTGATTCCATGAAATGAAACCATATCCATATCATAGGAGTGTCAGAAGAAGAAGAGCAAGAGAAAAGGGCAGAAGGTTTATTTTAACAAATTATAGATGAGAACTTCCCTAATCTGAGGAAGGAAACAGACATCCAAGTCCAAGAGGCAGAGAAAACTCCATTCAAAATCAACAAAAACCAGTTAATCACTGTAACATATCATGGTGAAACTGGCAAAATACAAAGATAAAGAGAGAATTCTGAAAGAAGCTAGGGTAAAATGTCCTTAAGCTACAAGGGTAGACACATAAGGTTAGTAGCAGACCTATCCACTGAAACTTGGCAGGCCCGAAGGGAGTGGCAGGAAATATTCAATGTTCTGAATGTGAAAAATATGCAGCCAAGAATCCTTTATCAAGCAAGACTATCATTTGGAATAGAAGGAGAGATAAAGACTTTCCAGGACAAACAAAAACTAAAGGAGTTCATGATCACGAAACCAGCCCTGCAAGAGGTCCTAAGGGGGACTCTGTGAGTGGAAAGCATCAAAGACTACAAAGGACCAGAGGACATCACCACAAACATGGAATCTACAGATAACACAATGGCACTAAATCCATATCTTTCAATAATCAATCTGAATGTAAATGGGCTAAATGCCCCAATCAAAAGATATAGGGTATCAGAATGGATTTAAAAAAAAAAAAAAAAAGACCATCTATATGCTGCCTACAAGAGACTCATTTTAGATCTGAGGACACCAGCAGATTGAAAGTTAGGGGATGGAGAACCATCTATTATGCTAATGGACATCAAAAGAAAGCTGGAGTAGCCATACTTATATCAGACAAACTGGATTTTAAAACAACGACTGTAATAAGAGATGAAGAAGGGCATTATATCATAATTAAGGGGTCTATTTATTAAGAAAAGCTAGGAGGAAGATGTCAGAGTAGGAGGATGCTGGGCTTACCTCATCCTGCTGATCACTTAGATTCCACCCACATCTGCCTAAATAATCCAGAAAACCACCAGAAGACTAGCAGAACGGACTAGAGGCAAGCACAGGCAAGAGGCCCACGGAAGAGGGTAGGAAGGGCAGAGAGGCGATGCGTGCTACAAGGACCAGGGAGAGGGAGCCAAGGCGGTAGGGGAGCAGCCCGCCCGCCCAGCAAGGCAGAGCCCCCGAAGTCTGGTTTGCAAAAGCTGAGGGCCGGACTCTGTGAGTTCTGACAGCCAGCGGGACTTAACATCTGGAATGTTAAAAGTCAACGGCTCTGCTCTTGGAGAGCGGGGAGGGTGAGAGGACACCGGGAGGAGAGTTGTTGAACCCCGGAAGACAGAGCTCAGCTCAGTGGGGGGAACAAAGGTGCTGGCAGGTGCCATTTCCCTCTCCCATCCCACAGCCGAAATTCCAAAGGGAACCAGTTCCCATCACTGAACTTGCTTGCACCACACAAACGCCTAACGCTGTGTTTCTTTGGATCCATCCCTCCGAGGGGTCGGCCTCCCTCCGGGTGCTGCAGGGCCCCTCCCCCAGGGGACCACCGCCGGCAAAACTAGCTAAGCCTGCTCCTCCCATCTCTGTGCACCTTGCAGATCCACCCCGGCTAATATGCCAGATCCCATCAAAGCAGCACCACAAGCCTGGCAGTGTGCAAGTAGCCCAGACAGAGGTCACACCACTCCACAGTGAGTCCTGCCCCTGGGAGAGGGGAAGATAAGGTACACACCAGTCTGACTGTGGCCCCCGTGGTGGGCTGGGGGCAGACATCAGGTCTGACTGAGGCCCAGCCCACCAACACAAGTTACTCTGGACAGCACAGAGGAAGTGCCCTGCAGTTCTGCACCACCCCAGAAACTATCCAAAATGACCAAACGGAAGAATTCTCAAAAGAAACTCCAGGAAGTAGCGACCGCTAACGAATTGATCAAAAATGATTTAAGCAATATAACAGAGCAAGAATTTAGAATAATAGTCATAAAATTAATTGCTGGGCTTGAGAAAAGTATAGAGGACACCAGAGAATCTATTGCTACAGAGATCAAGGGACTAAGAAATAGTCACGAGGAGCTAAAAAATGCTATAAATGTGGTGCAAAATAAAATGGAGGTGGCCATAGCACAGATTGAAGAGGCAGAGGAGAGAATAGGTGAATTAGAAGATAAAATTATGGAAAAAGAGGAAGCTGAGAAAAAGATAAAAAAATCCAGGAGTATAAGGGGAGAATTAGAGAACTAAGTGATGCAATCAAATGGAACAATATCCATATAATAGGAATTCCAGAAGAAGAAGAGAGAGAAAGGGGCTGAACGTGTACTTGAACAAATCATAGCTGAGAAGTTCCCTGATCTGGGGAAGGAATAAGGCATTGAAATCCAAGAGGCACAGAGAATTCCCTTCAGATGTAACTTAAATCAATCTTCTGCATGACATGTCATAGTGAAACTGGCAAAATACAAGAATAAAGAGAAAATTCTGAAAGCAGTGAGGGATAAACAGGCTCTAACTTACAAAGGTAGACCTATAAGAGTAGTGGCAGACCTATCTACTGAAACTTGGCAGGTCAGAAAGGAATGACAGGAAATCTTCAATGTGATGAACAGAAAAAATATGCAGCCGACAATCCTTTATCCAGCAAGTCTGTCAACCAGAATAGAAGGAGAGATAAAGGTTTTCCCAAACAAACAAAAACTGAAGGAATTCATCACCACTAAACCAGCCCTACAAGAGATCCTAAGGGGGATTCTGTGAGTGAAATGTTGCAAGGACCACAAAGTACCAGAGACATCACTACAAGCATGAAACCTACAGACATCACAATGACTCTAACCCATATCTTTCTATAATAACACTGAATGTAAATGGACTAAATGCTCCAACCAAAAGACAGAGGGTATCAAAATGGATAAAAAAACAAGACCCATCTATTTTCTGTCTATAAGAGACTCATTTTAGACCTGAGGACACCTTCAGATTGAAAGTGAGGGGATGGAGAACTATCTATCATGCTACTGGAAGTCAAAAGAAAGCTGGAGTAGCCATGCTTATATCAGACAAACTAGACTTTAAAGGCTGTAACAAGAGATGAAGAGGGGCATTATATAATAATTACAGGGTCTATCCATCAGGAAGAGCTAACAATTATAAATGTCCATGCGCCGAATACAGGAGCCCCCAAATATATAAACAATTAATCACAAACATAAGCAAGCTTATCGATAAGAATGTGGTGATTGCAGGGGACTTTAATACCCCACTTGCAGCAATGGACAGATATCTAGACACAGGATCAATAAAGAAACAAGGGCCCTGAATGATACATTGGATCAGATGGACAGGACAGATATATTTAGAACTCTGCATCCAAAAGCAACAGAATATACTTTCTTCTCGAGTGCACATGGAACATTCTTCAAGATAGATCACATACTGGGTCACAAAACAGCCTTTCATAAGTATAAAAGAATTGAGATCATACCATGCACACTTTCAGATCACAATGCTATGAAACTTGAAATCAACCACACGAAAAAGTCTGGAAAACCTCCAAAAGCATGGAGGTTAAAGAACACCCCACTAAAGAATGAATGGGTATGGGGCGCCTGGGTGGCGCAGTCGGTTAAGCGTCCGACTTCAGCCAGGTCACGATCTCGCGGTCCGTGAGTTCGAGCCCCGCGTCGGGCTCTGGGCTGATGGCTCAGAGCCTGGAGCCTGTTTCCGATTCTGTGTCTCCCTCTCTCTCTGCCCCTCCCCCGTTCATGCTCTGTCTCTCTCTGTCCCAAAAATGGATAAATGTTGAAAAAAAAAAAATTAAAAAAAAAAAGAATGAATGGGTCAACCAGGCAATCAGAGAAGAAATTTAAAAATATATGGATCAAATGAAAATGAAAATACAACAATCCAAACGCTTTGGGAAGCAGCGAAGGCAGTCCTGAGAGGAAAATACATTGCAATCCAGGTCTATCTCAAGAAACAAGAAAAATCCCAAATACAAAATCTAACAGCACACCTAAAAGAAATAGAAGCAGAACAGCAAAGACACCCCAAACCCAGCAGAAGAGGAGAAATAATAAAGATCAGAGCAGAAGTAAACAACGTAGAATCTAAAAAAAAACTGTAGAGCAGATCAATGAAACCAAGAGTTGCTTTTTTTTTTTAAATAAACAAAATTTATAAACCTCTAGCCAGGTTTCTCAAAAAGAAAAGGGAGATGACCCAAATAGATAAAATCATAAATGAAAATGGAATTATTACAACCAATCCTTCAGAAATACAAGCAATTATCAGGGAATACTATGAAAACTATATGCCAACAAACTGGACAACTTGGAAGAAATGGACAAATTCCTAAGCACCCACACACTTCCAAAACTCAAACAGGAAGAAATAGAAAACTTGAGCAGACCCATAGCCAGCAAAGAAATTGAATCAGTTATCAAAAATCTCCCAACAAATAAGAGTCCAGGACCAGATGGCTTCCCAGGGGAATTCTACTAGACATTTAAAGCAGAGATAATACCTATCTTTCTCAAGCTGTTCCAAAAAATAGAAGGGGAAGGAAAACTTCCAGACTCATTCTATGAAGCATTACTTTGATTCCTAAACCAGACAGAGACCCAGCAAAAAAAGAGAACTACAGGCCAACATCCCTGATGAATATGGATGCAAAAATTCTCAATAAGATACTAGCAAATCAAATTCAACAGCATATAAAAAGAATTATTCACCATGACCAAGTGGGATTCATTCCTGGGCTGCAGGGCTGGTTCAACATTCGCAAATCAATCAGTGTGATACATCACATTAATAAAAGAAAAGATAAGAACCATATCATCCTGTCAATCGATACAAAAAAAGCATTTGACAAAATTCAGCATCCTTTCTTAATAAAAACCCTCGAGAAAGTAGGGATGGAAGGAACAAACTTAAACATCATAAAAGCCATTTATGAAAAGCCCACAGTTAATATCATCCTCATTGGGGAAAAACTGAGAGCTTTCCCCCTGAGATCAGGAACACGACAGGGATGTCCACTCCCATCGCTGTTGTTTAACATAGTGTTGGAAGTGCTAGCATCAGTAATCAGACAACAAAAGGAAATCAAAGGCATCAAAATTGGCAAAGATGAAGTCAAGCTTTCACTTTTTGCAGATGACATATTATACATAGAAAACTGGGTAGACTCCACCAAAAGTCTGCTAGAACTGATACATGACTTCAGCAAAGTTGCAGGACACAAAATCAATGTAGAGAAATCAGTTGCATCCTTATGCACTAATAATGAAGCAACAGAAAGACAAATAAAGAAACTGATCCCATTCACAACTGCACCAAGAAGCATAAAATACCTAGGAATAAACCTAACCAAAGATGTAAAAGATCTGTATTCTGAAAACTATAGAAAGCTTATGAAGGAAATTTAAGAAGATATAAAAGAATGGAAAAACATTCCATGCTCATGGATTGGAAGAATAAATATTGTTAAAATGTCAATACTACCCAAAGCTATCTACACATTCAATGCAATCCCAATCAAAATTGCGCCAGCATTCTTCTCGAAGCTAGAACAAGCAATCCTAAAAATTGTATGGAACCACAAAAGGCCCCGAATAACCAAAGTAATTTTGAAGAAGAAGACCAAAGCGGGAGGCATCACAATCCCAGACTTTAGCCTCTACTACAAGGCTGTAATCATCAAGACAACATGGTATTGGCACAAAAGCAGACACATAGACCAATGGAATAGAATAGACACCCCAGCATTAGACCCACAAAAGTATGGCCAACTAATCTTTGACAAAGCAGGAAAGAATATCCAATGGAAAAAAGACAGTCTCTTTAACAATGGTGCTGGGAGAACTGGACAGCAACATGCAGAAGGATGAAACTAGACCACTTTCTTACACCATTCACAAAAATAAACTCAAAATGGATTAAGGACCTGAATGTGAGACAGGAAACCATCAAAACCCTAGAAGAGAATGCAGGAAAAAAACCTCTCTGACTTCAGTGCAGCAATTTCTTACTTGACACATCCCCAAAGGCAAGGGAATTAAAAGCAAAAATGAACTATTGGGACCTCATGAAGATAAAAAGCTTCTGCACAGCAAAGGAAACAATCAACAAAACTAAAAGGCAACCAATGGAATGGGAAAAGATATTTGCCAATGACATATCGGACAAAGGGCTAGTATCCAAAATCCATAAAGAACTCACCAAACTCCACACCCCAAAAACAAATAATCCAGTGAAGAAATGGGCACAAAACATGAATAGACACTTCTCTAAAGAAGACATCCAGATGGCCAACAAGCACATGAAAAGATGCTCAACGTCACTTCTCATCAGGGAAATACAAATCAAAACCACACTGAGGGGCGCCTGGGTGGCGCAGTCGGTTAAGCGTCCGACTTCAGCCAGGTCACGATCTCGCGGCCCGGGAGTTCGAGCCCCGCGTCAGGCTCTGGGTTGATGGCTCAGAGCCTGGAGCCTGTTTCCGATTCTGTGTCTCCCTCTCTGCCCCTCCCCCTTTCATGCTCTGTCTCTCTCTGTCCCAAAAAAATAAATAAAAAACGTTGAAAAAAAAAAAAAACACACTGAGATACCACCTCACACCAGTCAGAATGGCGAAAATGAACAAATCAGGAGACTATAGATGCTGGCAAGGATCTGGAGAAACGGGAACCCTCTTGCACTGTTGGTGGGAATGCAAATTGGTGCAGCCACTCTGGAAAACAGTGTGGAGGTTCCTCAAAAAATTAAAAATAGATCTACCCTATGACCCAGCAATAGCACTGCTAGGAATTTACCCGAGGGATACAGGAGTGCTGACGCATAGGGGCACTTGTACCCGCAATGTTTATAGCAGCGCTTTCAACAATAGCCAAATTATGGAAAGAGCCTAAATGTCCATCAACTGATGAATGGATAAAGAAATTGTGGTTTATATACACAGTGGAATACTACATGGCAATGAGAAAGAATGAAATATGGCCTTTTGTAGTAATGTGGATGGAACTGGAGAGTGTTATGCTAAGTGAAATAAGTCATACAGAGAAAGACGGATACCACATGTTTTCACTGTTATGTGGTTCCTGGGAAACTTAACAGAAGACCATGGGGGAAGGCAAGGAAAAAAAAAGAGGTTAGAGAGGGAAGGAGCCAAAACATAAGAGCCTCTTAAAAACTGAGAACAAGGGGCACCTGGGTGGCGCAGTCGGTTAAGCGTCCGACTTCAGCCAGGTCACGATCTCACGGTCCGTGAGTTCAAGCCCCGCGTCAGGCTATGGGCTGATGGCTCAGAGCCTGGAGCCTGTTTCCGATTCTGTGTCTCCCTCTCTCTCTGCCCCTCCCCCGTTCATGCTTTGTCTCTCTCTGTCCCAAAAATAAATAAACGTTGAAAAAAAAAATTAAAAAAAAAAAAAAAACTGAGAACAAACTGAGGGTTGATGGGGGGTGGGAGGGAGAGGAGGGTGGGTGATGGGCATTGAGGAGGGAACCTGTTGGGATGAGCAATGGATGTTGTATGGAAACCAACTTGACATTAAATTTCATATTTAAAAAAATAAATTAAAAAAAATAAATGTTGATGTTACCCAAAGCAATCTATGCATTCAATGCAATCCTTATCAAAATAACATCAGCATTCTTTGCAGAGCTAGAACAAACAATCCTAAAATTTGTATGGAATCACAAAAGAATAGCCAAATAGCCAAAGGAATGTTGAAAAAGAAAACCAAAGAAGGAAGCATCACAATTCTGGACCTTAACCTGTATTACAAAGCTGTCATCATCAAGACAGTATGGTATTGGGACAAAAACAAACACAGATCTGTGGAACAGAATAGAACCCAGAAATGGACGCACAAATATATGGCCGACTAATCTTCAATAAAGCAGGGAAGAATGTCCAATGGAAAAAAGACAGTCTCTTTAGCAAGTGGTGCTAGGAGAACTGTACAGTGATATGCAGAAGAATGAAACTGGACCGCTTTCTTACACCACACACAAAAATAAATTTAAAGGGATGAAAGACCTAAATGTGAGACAGGAAACCATCAATATCCTGCAGGAGAAGACAGGCAGCAACCACTTTGACGCTGACCACAGCAACTTCTTACTTGACATGTCTCTGGAGGCAAGGGAAATAAAAGCAAAAATGAACCATTGAGACCTCATCAAAATAGAAAGCTTCTGCACAGCGAAGGAAACAATGAACAAAACTAAAAGGCAACTGACAGAATGGGAGACAATATTTGCAAATGACATACCAGACAAAGGGTTAGTATCCAAAATCTACAAAGAACTTATCAAACTTAACACCCAAAAAACAAATAATTTAGTGAAGCAATGGGCAAAATACATGAATAGGCATTTCTCCAAAGAAGACATCCAGATGGCTAACAGACATGAAAAAAATGTTCAACATCACTCATCATCACTCATCATCAGGGAAATACAAATCAAAACCATGATGATGAGATACTACCTCACCTGTCAGAATGGCTAAAATTAACAACTCAGGCAACAAGAGATGTTGGCAAGGATGTGGAGAAAGGGGAATGCTTATGCACTGCTGGTGGGAGTGAAAACTGGTATAGCCACTCTAGAAAAATGAATGGAGGTTCCTCAAAAAATTAAAAATTGAACTACCCTATGGCCCAGCAATTACACTACTATGTATTTATCCAAAGGATACAAAAATGCTGATCCACAGGGAACATGCACCCCAATGTTTACAGCAGCACCATAGACAATAGCCAAAGTATGGAAAGAGTTCAAATGTCCACGGACTGATGAATGGATAAAGAAGATGTGGTATATATATTCAATGGAATATTACTTGGCTACCAAAAGAATGAAATCAAGCCATTTGCAACAACTTGGATGGAACTAGAGTGTGTTATGCTAAGTGAAATAAGTCAGTCAGAGAAAGACAATTATCATATGATTTCACTCATATGTGGAATTTAAGATAGAAAACAAGGGCACCTGGGTGGCTCAGTCATTTGAGCGTCTGACTTCGGTTCAGGTCATGATCTCACAGTACATGAGTTCAAGCCCCACGTCAGGCTTGCTGCTGTCAGCCTGTCAGTGCAGAGCCCACTTCAGATCCTCTGCCCCCCTCTCCACCTCTCCCCCACTTGTATTCTCCCCAAAATAAATAAATATAAAAAATAAATAAGACACAAAAAAGATAAACATAAGGGAAGGGAAGCAAAAATAATATAAAAACAGAGAGGGAGGCAAACCATAAAAGACTCTTAAATATGGAGAACAAACTGAGGGTTGCTGGCAGTGTGTTGGGTGGGGGTAAGAGCTAAGGGGGTGAGGGGCATTAAGGAGGACACTGGTTGGGATGAGCACTGGGTGTTATATGTAAATGAGGAATCACTAAGTTCTATTCCTGAAAAAATATTTTTTTTAATTTAAAACAAAGAAATCAATGTGAAAATGGATGTGGCGGTTAGAATGATACCTAAAAGCCAAGAAATACCAAAAATAGCTACCAGCCTCCAGAAACTGAAAGAGCAAGGAATAACACTTCTCTAGAAGGTTAGGAGGGACTATGACCCTGCAGATGTCTTGAGTTTGGATTTCTTAACTCTGGAACTTTGAGAGAATAAATTTCTGTTATTTTAAGCTAAAACATAAAAAATAAAAAAATAAAGGTTTTAAAATTAAAAAAAAAAAAAGAACTTGCCAAACTCAACACAAAACAAACAATCCAGTGAAGAAATGGGCAGAAGATATGAACAGACACTTTTCCAAAGAAGACATCCAGATGAATAACAGACACATGAAAAGATTCTCAACATCACTTATCATCAGGGAAATTACAAATCAAAACCACAATGAGATATCACCTCACAGCTAGCAGAGTGGCTAAAATTAACAACACAAGAAACAAGAGGTGTTGTAGAGGATGCAGAGAAAGAGGAATCCTCTTGCACTGTTGGTGAGAATGCAAACTGGTGCAGCCACTTTGGAAAACAGTATAGAGGTTCCTCAAAAAAATTAAAAATAGAACTACCCTACAACCTAGCAATTGCATTGCAAGGAATTTATCCAAAGGATACAAAAATGCTGATTCAAAGGGGCACATACACCCCCAATGTTTATAGCAGTGCTATCAACAATAGCCAAACTATGGAAAGAACCCAAATGTCCATCAACTAATGAATGGATAAAGCAGATGTGGTACACATACACAATGAAATACTACTTGGCAATGAAAAAGAATAAAATATTGCCATTTTCAACAACGTGAATGAAACTGGAGGGCATTATGCTGAACAAAATAAGTCAGTCAGAGAAAGATACCATATGATTTCACTCAAACGTGGAATGTGAGAAACTCAACAGAAGAACATAGGGGAAGGGAAGAAAAAATAAGAAAAAAACAGAGAGAGACACAAACCATAAAAGAGTCTTAAATACAGAGAACAAACTGAGGGTTTCTAGAAGGGTGTGGGTGGGTGGGAGGGTGCGTTTAATGGGTGATGGGCATTAAGAAGGGCACTTTTCAGGATGAGCACTGGGTGTCATACATAACAGATGAGTAATTGGGTTCTACTCCTGAAGCAAAGACTACACTGTATGTTAACTAACTTGAATATAAACTTTAAAAATCCATCAATTAGAGTTTACACACTAACCATTCTAAAAATGAACCAACAAAAAATGAAATAAGAAAACAATTCCATTTATAATAGCATCAAAAACTCAAAATACTAAGGAATAAATGTAACAAAATCAGTATAAAATGCATACTCTGAAAACTACAAAACATTGTTGAAAGGGACTAAAGAACTAAGTAAATGGGGGGAAAATCCCACGTTCATGGATCAGAAGACTTTATATAGTTAAGATGGTGATGGCAATACTGCCTAAATTGATCTACAAATTGATCCCTATCAAAAGTAAGCTGGCTTCCTTGCAGAAATTGATAAACTGATCCTAAAAGTCACATGGGAATGCAAGTCACACAGAACAGCCAACACAATCTTGAAAAAAAGAACAAAGTTGGAGCACTAATAGTTCCTGATTTTAAAACTTGCCACAAAATTACAATAATGAAAACAATGTGGTACTGGGATAAGGATAGACATATAAATCAATGGAATAGAATCAAAATCCAGGAATGAACTCCCACATTTATTGATCAATTGATTTTCAACAATGGTTCCCAAACATTTCAACAGGGAAAGGATAGTTCTTTTCAATAAATGATGCCAGGATAACTGGATATCCACTTGCAAAAGAATAAAGTTGGATCACTACCTCACACCTGCTACAAAAATTAACTCAAAATGTATCAAAATGATGCCAGCAAAATGTCAGAATAGGAATTCCCAGCCCTTATTCCCACACAAAAATAACCATTAACAATGATATATAAGCCAAAATTCATTTTTGAGGATTCCAGAATCCAGTTAAGAAGCTGGAGTACCCCAGGTGAACACAAGGCTGAAAGAGCTGCACTGAAATCAGTAGGAAGGATCATTTTAACTTTGCTCACATCAGCCCCTCACCCATACTGGTACACCTCAGCACCCGGAAAGAATACTCTCACTACTTCACCTTCAAGGGGAAAGAGAAGAGTATAACATGGGTCTCAGGGATGTCTAAAGGACTAGTTTCTGTATTGCCTCAATCAGAGAACTGATGGAACTGGCATTGTTTGGATGCCTGGGGGCTATAGAGAACAAAAATAGCAAGGGGTCAGCTTGCTCCTTCAGGAAGAAGGGAGAGAAGTGAGGGTGTGTCTAGCCTTTTGGGTTTTCGGAAAGCTATCTAAGGAATTGGTATCTGTCTACCAGACTAGGGGTGCTGACAGGAAACCAGCACACTTGGATGCCTACTGGCCACTGAGAACAGAAGAGCTTACTGCTGTAGAACCAGAAAACTGAAATGCTGCCGACAGACACTAGAGGGAGCAACAAAGATAATTTAAATAACCCAGTCAAAAGGAGCAACAACAACAAAAAATAGAGAAAGGTATGAAGAAAACCTTTGGGACATATGGAATTTATGGGACACCTTTAAAAAGAAACAATCCACTAAAAAAATAAAAATAGGGGCGCCTGGGTGGCGCAGTCGGTTAAGCGTCCGACTTCAGCCAGGTCACGATCTCGCGGTCCGGGAGTTCGAGCCCCGCGTCAGGCTCTGGGCTGATGGCTCGGAGCCTGGAGCCTGTTTCCGATTCTGTGTCTCCCTCTCTCTCTGCCCCTCCCCCGTTCATGCTCTGTCTCTCTCTGTCCCAAAAATAAATAAACGTTGAAAAAAATAAATAAATAAAAAGAAAAAGAAAAAGAAAAAAAAAGAAAAAGAAACAATCATTGGAGTCACAGAAGGAGAAGAGGGAAAAGGGTAGAAAGCTTATTTAAAGAAATAATGACAGAGAACTTCTCAAATATGAGGAAAGATTTGGACATCCAGGTTCATGAAGCTAGTAGGTCACCCCAAAATTTCAATCCGAAACACTCTTCCCTAAGATGAATTATAATAAAACTGTACAAAACAAAGATAGAATTTTAAAAACACAAGAAAAAAAAATTTCTCTCATACAAGCAAACCCCCATTAGGCTATTAACAGATTTCTCAGCAGAAACACCACAGGCCAGGAAAGAATGGGTGATATATTCAATGTGCTGAAATAAAAATAAGCCACCAACCAAGGATATGTTATGCAGTAAAGTTATCCTTCGAAATGAGACAAGATAAAGACTTTCCCCAATTAAAAAAAAAAAAGGCTCAGGGAGTTCATCACCATTAGACCTGCCTTATGAGAAACAATGAACGGAGTTCTTCCAGCTGAAATGAAAGGGTGATGACTAGTAACATGAAAACATATGAAAATATACCACAGTCTGGTAAAGTAAGTATAGAGTCAGATTCAGAATACTCTAATATTGTAATATGGTGGTGCCATAACTACTTTAAGAGTCAAAGAACAGATATATTAAAACTAGTGATAGTTATAATTATTTGTTAATGGATACACCCTTTGAAAAGATGTAAATTGTGGGGCACCTGAATGACTCAGTCAGTTAAGCATCTGACTCTTAATTTAGGCTCAGGTCATGATCTCATGGTCTTGAGATCAAGCCCCACATTGAGCTCCATTCTAAGCATGGAGCCTGCTTGAGATTCTCCCCCCACCCCCGTCCCCCACCCTGTGCTCATGTTCTCTAAAATAAATAAATAGATAAATAAATAAATAAATAAATAAACAAACAAACAAATAAATAAGTGAAGAGAAGGAAAAATATATTCTGTGCAAATGGAAACCAAAAGAGAGAAGAGGAGTAGCTATACTTATATCAGATAAAACCAACTTTAAGTAAAAAACCGTAACAGGAGACAAAGGTCATTATATCGTGATAAAAGTCAACAAAAGAATATAACAATTGTTATATATCTACCCAACATCACAGCACATAAATATATAAAGCAAATACTAACTTATCTGAAGGAAGTAATAGATGACATTACAGTAATAGCAGAGAACTTCAGTACACCCACTTTCATCAATGGAGTGATAATCCAGACAGAAAATCAGTATGAAAACACTGAACTAGACCAAATGGACTTAATAGACATGTACAGAACATACCCACCAACTTCAACAGAATACACAGTCCTCTCAAGAGCACATGGAACATTCTCCAGAATAGATCATGTATTAGGTCACAAAGTAAGTCTCAGCAAATTTTAAAAGACTAAAATCATACAGAGTATCTTTTCTGACCATAATCATATGAGACTAGAAGTAGATAACCAGAGGAAAAGGGGAAAATTCACAAATACTTGGAAATTTAACAACACACTCCTTAAAAACAGTGGGTCAAAGATGAAACAAAAGGGAAATAAAAGATATTTTGAAAGAAGTGAAAATGGAAACACAACATAGTAAAACTTAGGGGATGCAGCAAAAGCAGTGCTAAGAGGTAAGTTTACAGCAATAAATAACTACATTGAGAAAAATGATCTCAAGGGGCGCCTGAGTGGCTCAGTTGGTTGGGCGTCCGACTTCAGCTCAGGTCAGGATCTCACAGTTTGTGAGTTCGAACCCTGCATCGGGCTCTGCGCTGACAGCTTGGACCCTGAAGCCTGCTTCGGATTCTACGTCTCCCTCTCTCTCTCCCTGCCCCTCCCCTACTCATGCTCTGCGTCTCTCTCTCTCTTAAAAAAAAAAATAAACATTAAAAAAAAAAAAGAAAAATGATCTCACTATGGGAATGCAAGCTGGTGCAGCCACTCTGGAAAACAGTATAGAGGTTCCTCAAAAAACTAAAAATAGATCTACCCTACAACCCAGCAATTGCACTACTAGGCATTTATCCACGGGATACAGGCATGCTGTTTTGAAGGGACACATGCACCCCATGTTTATTTTTTTTTTTAATTTTTTTTTCAACGTTTATTTATTTTTGGGACAGAGAGAGGCAGAGCATGAACTGGGGAGGGTCAGAGAGAGAGGGAGACACAGAATCGGAAACAGGCTCCAGGCTCTGAGCCATCAGCCCAGAGCCTGACGCGGGGCTCGAACTCCCGGATCGCGAGATCGTGACCTGGCTGAAGTCGGACGCTTAACTGACTGCGCCACCCAGGCGCCCCGCACCCCCATGTTTATAGCAGCACTATCAGCAATAGCCGAAGTATGGAAAGAGCCCAAATGTCCATCAATGTATGAATGGATAAAGAAAATGTGATACACACACACACACACACACACACACACACACACACACAATGGAGTATTACTCGGCAATCAAAAAGAATGAAATCTTGCCATTTGCAACTATGTGGATAGAAGTGGAGAGTATTATGCTAAGTGAAATTAGTCAGTCAGAGAAAGACGAAAATCCTTTGACTTCACTCATATGAGAACTTTAAGAGACAAAACAGATGAACATAAGGGAAACAAAAATAATATAAAAACAGGGATGGGGACAAGACAGAAGAAACTCATAAATTTGGAGAACAAACTGAGGGTTATGGAGGGGTAGTGGGAGGGGGATGGGTTAAATGGGTAAGGGGCACTAAGGAATCTACTCCTGAAATCATTGTTGCACTATATGCTAACTAATTTGGATGTAAATTTTAAAAAATAAATAAAAAAGAAAAAAAAAGAAAAATGATCTCACTGGTGTGGAACCTTAAAAAAACCCAAACTCTACAGAGAATGGATTGGTGTTTGCCATTTGCAGGGGGTGGGAGTGGGCAAAATGACTGAAGGTGAGCAAGAGGTACAAACTTCTGGTTATAAAATAAGTAAGTTCTGGGGACATAATGTACAGTACAGTGACTATACTTAATAATACTAAATTGTATATTTGAAAGTTGCTAGGGATGCCTGGGTGGCTCAGTCAGTTAAGCCTACAACTCTTGATTTTATCTCAGGTCATGATCTGAGTTTGTGAGTTTGAGCCCCAAGTCAGGCTCTGCACTGACAGCATGGAGCTGGCTTGGAATTCTCTCTCTCATTCTCTCTCTCTTTCTCTCTCTCTCTCTCTCTCCTCCCCTGCTCTCACTCTCTCTCAAAATAAATAAATATTAAAAACAAAGTTGCTAAAAGAGTACATAGGAAAAGTTCTAATTACAAGAAAAAAAGTTGCAACTATGTATGGTGATGGGTGTTAACTAGACTTATTGTGGTGATCATTTTCCAATATATACAAATGTCAAACCATTGGGGTGCCTGGGTGGCGCAGTCGGTTAAGCGTCCGACTTCAGCCAGGTCACGATCTCGCGGTCCGTGAGTTCGAGCCCCGCGTCGGGCTCTGGGCTGATGGCTCAGAGCCTGGAGCCTGTTTCCGATTCTGTGTCTCCCTCTCTCTCTGCCCCACCCCCGTTCATGCTCTGTCTCTCTCTGTCCCAAAAATAAATAAACGTTGAAAAAAAAAAATTTAAAAAAAAAAAAAATGTCAAACCATTATATGTCTATCTGAAACGAGTATAATGTTATATGTCAATTATACTTCAATTTTTCAAATTAACTTAAATTAGAAATAAATGTTTATTAAATTAATTTAATGAATGGATGTTCCATATAAAAATTAAGATCTTCCTAAATAAACATGGAGACTGTAAAATCCATAAAAGAAAAATAGATGTATTTTAGGTCAGAAATGTAAAAAACACCTTTATATGGCAAAATATACATAACTACATCAACATAAGTTGTATAGGAGAAAAAATATTTGTGATATAGGTAGAAGATAAAAGTTAATATCTATATTTTAAAAAGAACTTTCTCAAACTGAAAACATTTTTTTTCAAATAAAAATGGGAAAAGAATTTAATTGATAAATCAAAGAAAACCAAACATAAATGACAGTATGCTGAAATTCACTGGTAGTATGTAGGAATTAAAGTAAAAATGAGATATCACACTGGCAGAATGTAAGACTGCTTTTGCTTTTAGAGATAAAAGAGGTTGCTCATTACTTGGTGGAAATTAAAAGTACTACAAAATTCTTGAAAAGTAATCTAGCAAAACATTTGAAAATTAAAATTATTAATACCCTTTGATGTGTCAATTCCACATCTGAAAATGAATTTCACAGAAATGAAACCACCAATATTTTAGAAATATATAAATGAGGGGTGCTTGGGTGACTCAGTAGGTTAAGCGTCAGGCTCTTGATTTAGGCTCCAGTCATGATCTCAAGATTGGCAAGATTGAGCCCAGCATCTGGCTCCAGACAGCACAGAGCCTGCTTGGAATTCTCTCCCTCCCTCTCTCTCTGCCCCTCCCTGGCTCGTGCCCTCTCTCTCTCTCTCTCTCAAAATAAACAAATAAATGTAGGAGCGCCTGGGTGGCTCAGTCGGTTAAGCATCAACTTTGGCTCAGGTCATGATCTCATGGCTTGTAAGTTCGAGCCCCGTGTTGGGCTCTGTGATGACAGCTCAGAGCCTGGAGCCTACTTCCGATTCTGTGTCTCCCTCTCTCCCTGTCCCTCCCCTGGTTATGCTCTGTCTCTCAAACCTAAATAAATGTTTTAAAAAATTAAAAATAAAAATAAATAAATGTAAAGTTTTTAATAAATAAGAAACATGTAAGTAATAGTACACCATGGTTTAGGAGGGCTAATGAATACTTGAAACAAAATACTCATCAACAGGTGAATAACTGAATATATCAATGATTCACCCTGTATTATGGGGTACTACATGGCTATTAAAAATATCATGGGGCAACTGGGTGGCTCAGTTGTTTAAAGCATCCAATTGTGAGTTCACACAGCATGTTGTGCTCCCCATTAGGTGTAGAGCCTACTTTAAACCTATTTTTACATTTATTTATTTTTAATAGAGAGAGACAGAGCACAAGTGGGGGAGGGGCAGAGAGAGAAGGAGACACAGAATCCAAAGCAGGATCCAGGCTCTGAGCAGGGCTCAAACTCACAAACCGTGAGATTATGACCTGAGCCAAAGTCAGACGCTTAACCGACTGAGCCACGTAGGCACCCCCGTGGAGCTTACTTTAAAAAATAAGAAAAACAAAAACAAAAAAGAAACTGGATACTTGTCTGACAACATACAAAAGTATTAGATATGTGGGGATTTCCAAAGGTATTGGTGATTGAGGAAATGTAAAATGCATTATCTATCCTAATAAGCTAAAATAAACACTAACAAAAAGCCACCAGATGTTTGCACGTGTGTAGCAATCCAATGACTGCAAATAAATATGTGAAAGGAAAATTACAAGCCTGCTTGTATTGGATACCTGACAGGAATGGTGATGTGACTAGAAGAAAATGAGGAGGGACCAAGCCAAAAAGACTTAAAAAAAAAATTTTTTTTTTTTTGTTTATTTTTGAGACAGAGACAGAATGCGAGTGGGTTAGGGACCGAGAGAGAGGGAGACATAGAATCCAAAGCAGGCTCCAGGCTCTGAGCTGTCAGCACAGAGCCCGCTGGGCGGGGGGCTCAAACTCACAAACTTTGAGATCATGACCTGAGCCAAAGTTGCACGCCCAACCAACTAAGCCACCCAGGCGCCCCTTTAAAAAATTTTTTTAATGTTTATTTATTTTTGAGAGACAGAATGCGATCAGGGGAGGGACAGAGAGAGGGGGAGACACAGAATCCGAAGCAGGCTCCAGGGTCTAAGCTGTCAGCATAGAGCCCAACACGGGCCTCCAACCCACGAACTGTGAGATCGTGACCAAAGCCAAAGTCGGACACTTAACCCACTGAGCCACCCAGGAGCCCCTGGGGAAAAAATTTTTTTAAAGAAACAAAAATGCACCTTTAAAGGGCATTTATGTAAAAGGTTATGTCCTCTTTAAAATAAAACACGTAAAATGGCATATGTATAAATTTTATAAAAACATTTAAAGTTTTAAAATTCTGGTTAGCCACATTAAAACAAACCTCTTCTAAATGCTTAAGTACTCACAAGGTGTGGTTTCTTATAAATGCTCACACAGAAAATAAATGATAATACGGGTGCCTGGATGGCTCAGTCATGTAAGTGGTCTACTTCAGCTCAGGTCGTGAGTTGTTTTTTTTTTTTTTTTTTTTTTTTTTAATTTTTTTTTTCAACGTTTTTTATTTTTGGGACAGAGAGAGACAGAGCATGAACGGGGGAGGGGCAGAGAGAGAGGGAGACACAGAATCGGAAACAGGCTCCAGGCTCTGAGCCATCAGCCCAGAGCCTGAGGCGGGGCTCGAACTCACGGACCGCGAGATCGTGACCTGGCTGAAGTCGGACGCTTAACCGACTGCGCCACCCAGGCGCCCCAGGTCGTGAGTTTGAGCCCCGAATCAGGCTCTGCGATCTCAGCACCACTTCCGATCCTGTCTCCCTCTCTCTCCGCCACTCCCTCTCTTTCTGCCTCTCCCTCGCTCACACTCTCTCTCTCAAAAATAAATAAACATTAAAAAAGGAAACAAATAATTATAAACCTTGTGTAATACAAAAAACCGCCACAAATGATTACTGTTATGGTCAGTTTATTATGACTTTTTACTAAAAACTTACCTGAAAAATAATTCGACCCACTATGTCAATAATACTCATTAAATTCCATAACCACGAGCAAAATTAAAGAATAATCTTACAATTGAGAATGAATCTTAAACGATAAAAGTGTGAATAAGGCTAAAATAGTAAGACAGTTTTAAATACGAACTCACCTCTTTGAAACGTTCTGAATCAGCTTCTCCTTCACCTGTTCCCTCTGTAGAACTCAGACACGGAGGAATGCTGGGGCTAAAGGCCATGAGGTCGGTCTTGGGCGGACCCTCCCCAGAGCACACCCTCTGCCGCCTCTGCTGCGAGTACGACCAGCTCCCCACCGCGCTGGAACACACCAGCGTGGGCTTCCCCGGCCCGCACGCGCCCTCGCTGGGCGGCGCCGAGCACCGCAGCGCCACGTACAGCAGCAGCGTGAGCACCAGCAGGCTGGACACCGCGCAGATGGCGATGATCAGGTACACGTTGACATCCACCAGCGCCGTCTCCGCGCCAGCGGCGCCCGCCAACACCCGCGACGAGGCCTTGGGCGCCTGGCCGCTCTCCACCAGCGACAGCAGCACGGTGGCCGTGGCCGTCAGCGCCGGCTCGCCGTGGTCCCTCACCAGCACCAGCAGGCGCTGGCGCGGCGAGTCCGCCTCGTCCAGGCTGCGCGTCGTGCTGATCTCGCCCGTGTACAGCGCCACGCGGAACGGGCTGCGCGCGCCACCCGCCGCCGGCTGCAGCTCGTACGACAGCCACGCGTTGTAGCCCGAGTCCGCGTCCACCGCGCGCACCTTCGCCACCACGTGGCCCGCGCCCACCGACCGCCACACCAGCTCGCTCACGGCGCCGCCCGCGCCGCCCGCCCCGGGCAGCGGCAGCAGCGCGGGCGCGTTGTCGTTCTCGTCCAGCACGAACACCTGCAGCGTCACGTTGCTGCCCAGCGGAGGCACGCCCGCGTCGCGCGCGCTCACTTGGACCTGCAGCAGCTCCAGCTCCTCGTGGTCCAGCGGCTGCAGCGCGTACACCTTGCCGCTCTCCGCGTGCACCGACACGTAGCTCGACAGCGCACGCTCGCCCACCCGCCGCTCCACCAGCGAGTAGGACACCAGCGCGTTCTCCTGCGCGTCCGCGTCCCGCGCGGACACCGTGAAGATGTGGCAGCCGGGAGGGTTGTTCTCCTTCACGAACACCGTGTACTCGGCCTGCGCGAATGTCGGCGCGTTGTCGTTCACGTCGGCCACTTCCACGGACACGCTGGCCGTGGCCGACAGCGAAGGCGAGCCTCCGTCCCGTGCTGTCACTACTAGAGCATAGTCCGACACGCTCTCGCGGTCCAGGGCGCTGTCCAGCACCAGCGAATAGTAATTCTTGAAGGTGGACACCAGCTTGAAGGGGACATGGGGTGTTAGTGAGCAGGTCACCTGCCCGTTGGCGCCAGAGTCACGGTCGGACACGCTGATCAAGGCGATGACAGTGCCCACCTGAACATCCTCTCGTACCGGGAGTGACAGAGAAGTGATGGTAATATGTGGGATATTATCGTTTATATCTAGTACTTCCACCAAAATGGTACAATGACCTGCCATTGGAATATTCCCCTTGTCTATTGCCTCCACCGATATTTCGTACAATTTCTTTTCTTCGAAATCTAGTTTACCCTTTGTTCTAATTTCTCCACTGTTAGGATTTATGATAAATGCATTCAGCACTGCAGGAGATACAGGCCTTCTAAATGAGTAGCTTATGTCTCCATTCGCACCATCATCAAGATCTGTGGCATTTAGCTTGATCACTAATGTACCATTAAATGCGTTCTCTAATACCGTCACTTTATAAATGAATTGGTCAAATTCTGGGGCATTGTCATTCACATCCAGAATTTCGATCAGCAGCTGAACTGTGCCGGTCATCTCCGGTTTACCCCCATCATTGGCTGTCAATAATAAACTATGCTCCTGAATTTGCTCTCTGTCCAATGATTTTCTCAACACAAGTGACAACGAAGACGTTTGTTCACGATTGTTTTGTGTGTCCAAAGCGAAATAGTCGTTGGGATCGATTCGGTAGGTCAAGGCTGAGTTTACTCCAATATCTGCATCGGATGCGCCATCTAGTGGAAACCGAGTTTCTGGGGGTCTAGATTCCGCAATGATTATTCTTTTCTTACTTTCAGGGAACACAGGCGGGTTGTCGTTAATATCTTTAACCTCCACCTCCACATGGAAAACCTGCAGCGGCCTGTCCACGATCACCTCCAGGTGGATGCTGCACTCCGCGTTCCGCCCGCACAACGCCTCCCGGTCGATCCGAGAATTCACAAACAAAATTCCATTCTGCAGATTTACCTCCAGTAGGTCCCCGCGGCCTTTGGACACCACCCGGAATTGGCGTCGCACCAGCTCTGCCAGCTCCAGCCCCAGGTCCTGTGCTATACGGCCCACGAAAGTGCCGTGTTTGGCCTCTTCCAGGACCGAGTAGTGGATCTGGCCGCTCCCAGCCTCCCAGGCTGTGAGCAGCAGAAGCGACTGGAGAAAACTCAGGGCTCCGGGGCCTCCTCGCCAGGAAAACAGCATGGTACACTCAAAAGGATTCAAAGATAGCTTAATGTATATGTAATACCTTACCGCAAACTGATTCTCACGGCCTTCTATTGGGGAAGGATTCACTAGAGGTTTCCCACTATCTGCCAAATTTTCTGCAGGACGGAAGAAGCGGAGGCACGTTCTTCAGGCAAACGTTCTCAGTGAAGAGCGACACCAAGCGCATGAATTTGTAACTGTAAACATGATTCAGTATTCCTATTTTCCGTTGATTTAGGGTTGTTGTTTTGTTTTTTTTTTTTTTTTTTTTTGCATTTCGTGAGGTTTTTCACTGCAAATACCCAACTGAAGATTAAATGTCTTTCTTTCCAGAGACAGTAAATCACTACATTCTTCTTTTTATTGGATGCTAGTTGAAAATTTGTCGATGAATTCCATTTTTCCAGAAATAAATTTTTGCAGAAACTTTCACGCAGAATTTTGAAAGAGGAATTTTTGGCATTTACTTTTGGAAATCAGTTTCCAGTTCTGCCTAGTTTTGGGGGTTTTGTTTGGGAATATCTTTTTCCTATAATATTTATTTATAACTGCTCACACAACAGCCATTGACTCAAAATGGAAACACAATCAATTATAAGAAGAAAACAAATGATTGTGAAAAATATTAATAAGTGATGTACCAGATTTTAAATAAATATACTGTATTTGTAACTTCCCCCAAATATGACGGTGAAATGTAGATACAATATTTGTATTTAAAGGAAGTGTCCTGTCAATGTGTGTATGAGTTTGTATGGGAGCACACTTGTGCATAAACACAATAATTTAGACTATTAAAATATAACAATGCTTTAAATTTCTCTTTGTATAAAACATGCCAAGAAGTAGCATCCTATCTATTTGATGGAATTTAGATTGCTACAAATAAGCTAAACTTCCCTCTTCTCTTGCACACCATCACTGGAAAAAAACTTACTATCATTTAAATTGACTGATATTCCAAAAATCAACAGGTAGATGCTAACACATCTTTAGCAAGGAAGAAAGGAAGAAAATTTTACATTTACCTACTGCTACAACTATCTTTACCAAGCCAAAAAGTTCCAGGTGAAATAGGGCTATGAAAGATGCAGTACCGGGGCTCCTGAGTGGCTCAGTCAGTTAGAAATCAAACTTCAGATCACATCATGATCTCACGGTTCACCACTTCAAGCCCTACGTCTGGCTCTGTGCTGACAGCTTGGAGTGTGAAGCCTGCTTCCAATCCTGTCTCCCCCTCTCTCTGCTCTTCCCCCACTTGCGCTGTGACTCTTTCTCACTCTCTCTTAAAAATAAACATTTTAAAATTAAAAAAAAAAAGGATGCAGTACAGCTCCAACAATTATCTTGCCTGTTTTATGCACAAATCTGCAGGAAACAATAGTTGAGTTCATTTTTGTATTTTTGCTCATCTGTGAAAATTTGGGTAGTGTATTTGATATTCTCTTAAACTCGTCCTCCTCTCATGTTCCGTTACTTTTATTAACATAGCTTTACTCTTATAGTGGGAACAGTCCCTCGATTCTTTCTGTTGTTCTTGTTTATCAAGCTCCATCCTGTTTCCCTTTCCTTTCCACCTAACCTTGATTATATGATCAACTATTTATAATACGTCAGACACCCCAAAAGCACTTAACTACTTACATTATTCCTCTAACATTTCCCTTAGCTTCCAATACACAGCCTAACTACTCATTTTCTCTCTTATTGAGCTTCTCCATTTAGGGATGCCCCTTCACCATCATCTCTGTATTCCCTACAAGCTTACTCTCACCTTTACCTTGATTGGGCTCTCAAATGAATTCATAACTCTTTCCTCCTACATACAGAGATTCTTCTAGATTTTCTTCTTTCTCTTCTCAAATTCCCAGCCTCATTCCCACCATTTCATTCTCAGATAATTTACCCAGAGAGATAAGTAATCAAACATAAATTTAATGGCTCTCTTCTTATATCAACATTTTTCTTTATATTCTCTATTTTTTCATTGCCTACTAAGGAAAAGTGGTCCCTACTTTTAAAGCCAATCTTATCCTCTTAAAACATTATCCTTCATACTTTTCATCTTTATCTACATTCTTAATCTGCCTCATCTTCAGTATCTCCTTCTTTACTTGCTTCTTTTCCTCACACTACAAAAATACTCAAGTGTCTTTAAATATGTATACACACACATGTACACATATTATACACACACACATTTAAACTTTCTACTTCTTCGGGGGGAAGTTTGTTCTGTTTATCTCCTCCTCTTCCCCTCAAACTTCTAACATTTACTTGATGTATTGTACTTTGAGTTTTATTTCAGCTGTCTGTTGTATTACCTTGTGATTTTTAGCTTATTATAGTGGGTTGAATGGCAACTCCCCTAAAAGATATGCCCACATCTTAATCCCTGGAACCTGCAAATATTACTTTCTATGGAAAATTATGTGATTAAGCTTAGGGTCCTGAGAGAAGGAGCTTAGCCTGGATTACCTAGGTAGGCCCTAAAGTGCAATCACATGTATCCTTATAAGGCAAACAAACATATAAAGAAGATGATATTCAGAAGAGGAGGCAATGTTTTGACAAAATACAGCAACCATTCTTGATTAAAAAAAAAAAACCTCAATAATGTAGGGATAGATGGAAAATACCTCAAGTTTACAAAGGCCATATATGAAAGACCCACAGCTGATATCATCCTCAATGGGGAAAAACCAACAGCCTTTCCCCTATGGTCAGGAACAAGACAAGGATGTCCACTCTCAACATTACTATTTAACATAGTACTGGAAATCTTAGCTTTAGCAATCAGACAACAAAAAGAAATAAAAGGCATCCGAACTGGCAAGGAAGAAGTCAAATTTTCACTACTTGCGGACGACATGATACTCTTATGTAGAAAACCCGAACAACTCCACCAAAAAATTTCTAGAACTAATATATGAACTTAGCAAAGTCGCAGGATATAAAATCAACATCCAGAAATCTGTTGCATTTCTATACACCAATAACAAAGCAGCAGAAAAAGAAATCAAGGAATTGATCCCATTTGCAACTTCACCAAATATAGTAAGATACCTAGGAAAAAACCTAACTAAAGAGATAAAAAAATCTATACTCTGAAAACTATAGAACACTTATGAAAGAAATTGAAGAGGACACAAAGAAATGGAAAAGCATTCCACGCTCGTGGATTGGAGAAGAAACATTGTTAAAATGTCTATACTACCCAAAGCAATCTACACATTTAATGAAATCCTTGTCAAAATACCACCAGCATTTTTCGAAGAGCTAGAACAAACAATCCTAAAATTTGTATAGAATCACAAAAAACCCCAAATAGCCAAAGCAAACCTTAAAAAAAATCTAGAGGCATCACAATTCTGGATTTCAAGCTGTATTACAAAGATAAGGTACTGTCACAAAAACAGACACATAGACCAATTGAATGGAATAGAAAACCCAGAAATGAACCCACGAATATATAGTCAACTAATCTTCAAAGTAGGAAAGAGTATCCAGTGGAAAAAAGACAGTCTTTTCAATAAACGGTGTTGGGAAAACTAGATGGCAACATGCAGAAGAATGAAACTGGACCGCTTTTTTACACCATACACAAAAATAACTCAAAATGGGTGAAAGACCTAAATATGAGATAGGAAACCATCAAAACACTAGAGGAGAACACAGGCAGAAACCTCTTTGACTTCAATCAGAGCAACTTCTTACCAGGCATGTCGCTGAAGGCAAAGTAAACAAAAGCAAAGATGAACTATTGGGACCTCATCAAAATAAAAAGCTTCTGCACAGCAAAGGAAACAATCAACAAAACTAAAAGGCAACCTACAGAATAAGAGAAGATATTTGTAATGACATATTTGATAAAGAGTTAGTATCCAAAATCTGTAAAGAATTTATTAAACTCAACACCCAAAAAAATAAATAGCCCAGTTAAAAAATGGGTACAAGACATAAATAGACACTTTTCCAAAGAAGGCATACAGATGGCTAACTAATACATGAAAAGATGCTCCACATCACTCATCACCAGGGAAATAAACATCAAAACCACAATGAGATACCACCTCACAGCTGTCAGAATGGCTAAAATTAACAACACAAGAAACAACAGGTGTTGTTGAGGGTGCAGAGCAAAAGGAATCCTCTTGCACTGTTGGTAGGAATGCAAACTAGTGCAGCCACTCTGGAGAACAGTATAGAGGTTCCTCAAGAAACTAAAAATAGAACTACCCTACAATCCAGCAATTGCACTATTAGGATACAAAATACAGATTTGAAGGGGTACATGCAACACAATGTTTATAGCAGCATTATCAACAATAGCTAGGGGCGCCTGGGTGGCGCAGTCGGTTAAGCGTCCGACTTCAGCCAGGTCACGATCTCGCGGTCCGTGAGTTCGAGCCCCGCGTCGGGCTCTGGGCTAATGGCTCAGAGCCTGGAGCCTGTTTCCGATTCTGTGTCTCCCTCTCTCTCTGCCCCTCCCCCGTTCATGCTCTGTCTCTCCCCATCTCAAAAATAAATAAAAAACATTAAAAAAAAAAAACAATAGCCAAACTATGGAGAGAGCCCAAATGTCCAGACTGATGAGTGGACAAGAAGATATAGTATATATGTACAAATATGTAATTCAGCCATCAAAAAGAATGAAATCTTGCCATTTGCAATGATGTGGATAGAGCTAGAATATATTATGCTGAGCAAAATAAGTCAATCAGAGAAAGACAAATACCATATGATTTCTTTCACTCATACGTGGAATTTAAGAAACAAAATGGATGAACATATGGGAAGGAGGGGGAAGAGAAGAGAGGGAAACAAACTACAAGAGAATCTTAATGATAAAGAACAAACTGTGGGTTGATGGAGGGAGGAGGATGGGAGATGGGCTAGGCGGGTTGATGGGTACTAAGGAGAACACTTGTCGTGATGAGCACCGGGTGCTTTATGTAAGTGATGAATCAATGAATTCTATTCCTGAAACCAATATTGCACTGTATGTTAACTACTTAAAATTTAAATTAAAATAAAATAAATACAGGGACGATAAAAAATAATGGTATTACTTAATGGAATTAAAAAACAATCATTATATATACATGTTTATAATATATTATTTTTTATTTTTTACTTTTTGTTTTATTGGAAAGATTATATGCACAAAGTCCAATAAAAATAAAACTTTTTTGTCAAAAAATTATGTGATAGTGGCAATGAACAGGATATTTTACTTTAAACTTTTTTGAATGTTATACAATTATTCTAGCAATGGGTTCAAATTGAAAAACCATTTGAAGAAAAATAGAGACAGAATTATTGAACAAAACTGACAAAAGTATTTATATAGAATACCTATAATTTGACCTATTAATTCACAGACAAAAGATCTGAAAATATAGGCTCCAACTGTTAATGTTTACCAGCATTTGAAGCTTACGTTTTTTATTCTACACAGTTCTTAACATTGTGTATTTCTTTACAAAGAAGTTTTACACCTCAAAAAAATCATTTTAAATGTTTTAAGGATCAAAAAGATAAACATAGGCAAAAAATTTAATCTTCAAATTTTGGAGAATCTTGTGCCCATATTAAAGCCTCAAAATTCAGGAAAAAAATAGTAGCTTTGAAAAGAGTAATGGACATCCCAATAATTACAGACTGGAATCTCTGATTAAAGTCTTAGATGTAGCCTCAACCTCTCCTCTGAATTTCTGATGCTCGGATATAACTCCAGAGGATAAACACATCACTAAGGAATATAAATTTAACCAAGAGTGTAACTAGAAATATGTTTCTATTGTGTCCAAAAGAAATTAAATTGCTATATAATAAGTATAATAAATAATACTTTTACCTTTTTGATATAGATCAGACTTATAAATACTACCTGATTTGACTTGTAATTATGAATCTACATTTATAAGCAATGGATACACTCAGATTTTGAATATATAAAACTATAAATTATTATAATAATAAAAAAGAAGAAAAGTAGGCAATGTGACCAGGGAGACAGAGTGGTGTGGCCAAAAGCCAAGGAATGCCGATAGCCATCAGGAGATATCAGAGATAACACATTTTCCTCTCAAGCTCCAGAGGGTACAGCCCTGCCAAAACTTTAATTTTGGACTTCTGGTTCCCAGAGTGGAGAGAAGTAATTTTTTGTTGTCTTAAGCCAGCCAGTTTTTGGTAATTTGCTACAGCAACCCCAGGAACTAACACACCTATTCACCTAAATTCTTTACTTGGACACACTGATTTCATTTTGTTATGTATATCTTCTGATTTAATTCTTTCATAGGTTGTTCTCTAAGGGAATTACTCCCAAATCTACTTTTATAATCTCCCCTGAGTTCCAGATCAAAATGACATTTCCAATCATAATGGCATGCTCCAAGAACCACAAAAATAATATTTTCTTAAATGTTTCTCTCCATTTGGTAGCTGGACAACCATACACAAACTGTTTCTCCTACTGTACCCTGCATCTCAGTTACTGGCAATCTCATCCTCCTAAGTGACCAAACTAAAAACATTAGTGTCGTCCTCTACTTTTGTCTTTCTTT